>NC_134710.1:438460605-438785397 GCF_043290135.1 Rhipicephalus microplus
TGTAACACAGATCACAGCATAAATTCTACCTGTTTCTGCTCAAAATGAGTCTGCTGCAATATATGCTCATAAATTAAATGCATAGTACAGCCATGTGAACTTGTAGTACATATACGCATTTGTACATTTTTCGTAAGTTCGCAATGAAGCATATTACATTTGCATGAACCTTATAGTCCATCCAGTTGGGGAATTATCTAGCTTTGTCCTCTGAGTCCCTAAAACAAATTCAATATGATGCCACCTACAAGACAAATTCACAAAAACAGCAATGTTATGCACACACTGCCTTTCTTATGTGCAGTGTTACCCTATGCATTCTTCTCGGTCTTGCATCATTATTCCGTTCACGCTTATACCAGATTAACCAGGGCTTTTTCCTCACAACCCAACCACAGCCTCTAAGGAACTGCTCATATCAGTATACGCTTGGATGACTAATCACTCTGAACTTACCTCAAGTCAGTGGAGAATGTGTCATCACCGAAAACAAGCTCATGGGCCAAAATCCTGGCAAGGTATGGCTGAAGACACTATTTATTGAACATTATTTGTTCAACAATTTCTGTCTTACCCTCCTCAGGTGTCTGTTTTTTTTCTTTTCAGAAAACTCGACTAAAGAGAGGCCATTGAATATAAGCTACCCACATGCAGTCATAAGAAGTTCTACAGTTGCCGTAGTGACAACCCCATGCGCCACCAATGTCCCAGGTGGACAAATGGAAGCCTTATACTGAAAAGCTGCGACAACGTGCAGCATGTTCAAGATGTACAAAGTTAGATGCACAGATTGTTGTTTCTTGCTTTATGAATTACTCAGTTTACAGGAAATGTGCAGGTTTCAAAATTCTTGGACAGTGCATGTCATGGAGTGCACATACTGTACTTCACGCTACGTGTCAAACTTTGCATAGAGTATCACATATAACTAGGTAACAAATGAGCTTGTAGTAGTGCATATTTAGCAGCCCTTTTTCGCAATATGCATAGAATAATGTGAATGTAAAGACTGTTATAAGAACGTGGAGGTACTGTTAGAAGAGTATTTAAACAGTTACTGATACTGCGTGCATGTTGGGAGTGACACTATCAAAGTTCTAAAAACTGTGCAAGAATTTGTGCCTTCATTAAGCAAGACATGTCATGCAGAGGTAGCGATCGCGGAGCCGAACCTTGGGAGTAAAACCCCTAGAAGAATAAGGAAGAATAAGAATATGTGGGTTAAATTCGGCATGCATTCTCAAATCATGAATTATAATCTGTCACTAACCCTCAAGAGCAAGGTACATAACAGCTGCGTCTTGCCCGTACTTACCTACGAAGCAGAAACCTGGAGGCTTACAAAGGGGGTTCAGCTTAAATTGAGAACGACACAGCAAGCGATGGAAAAGAAAAGGATAGGTGTAACCTCAACACAAAAGAAGAGAGCAGAGTGGGTCAGGGCACATATCGGTGTTAAGGATATCGTAGTAAACTTCAAGCAGAAGAAATGGACAAGGACTGGCCACGTAGTACGCTGGCAAAATAACCGTTGGTCATTAAGGCAAACTGACTGGGTTCACAGAAAAGAAAACGCATGAAGTGAAGACAGAAGGTTCGATGGGCCAATGATATTAAAAAGTTTGTACTATAACGTAGACAAAAACAAGTCCATGCAAGTTGAAGTTGAAGGGGTGGACATTACCACTGAAGAGTGCCTTGAGTCCGGCTGGACAACGGCCATTTCGAAGCGCAAGCAACACGGTGCGTCCGAGCAAGACGCGCATGCAAGTTTGATACCACGTGGTGGCGTCTCCGACGGAGGTCGTGCACTCACCGGCGTAAAGAAGCATCTCATCGCTGTATCGAGTCTTCCTCGCTTACCATGGGAGCACTATAGAGTCATCATCAGACCACGGGTAGGCATGAACGTCAACGATGTTAGTCAAATCAAAGTGGCCCATGCTTTGACGTTGGCAGCGCAACTTAGCTGGCTGAGATAGCCGATGACATTGTGTGCCCCTACCCTACGCAGAACATTTTCGTCATGAGTACACCGGCTGAAAAGAACGCCCGCGCATGTTCAAGAGTCGAAGCAATCAAAGTCGGGAAGGCCAGCTATTAGGTCAGCTCGTACATGGCCGCACTAGACAACACGTGTAAGGGGGTCCTCAGAGGCGTCGACATAGACTTCAATCGCGATAAGTGGGAGCATAATGGTTCAACCGAAAAATCCGAGAGCACTAGAGGTCAAGTGCATAAAAAACACCACAACGGTCATCGTTCTCTTCAACGGCTTGAAAGTGCCTACTTACATGATCTGTGGGCAAAATATGTTACCTTGCACGCTTTATCGTAGACAAACCGATGTGTGCTATGCATTCTGAAGACTAGGACATCGCGCAGACGTGTGCCCAGTGCCAGAAGATGTGATTTGTAGAAGTTGCGGCAAAGCGTCACCGTCTAAGGATCACGTGTGCACCCCGAGTGTGCCCTATGTGGAGGGCCTCACCTTACAGCGGATAGGCTATACAGACAACATCTTCAAGTACCTTATGTAGTTCGCCGACGAAGACGTGAACGTCAACGCACCAAGTCCCCAGCGCCCACCGGCATCGAGCACCTGCGGAGCCACAGCAAATCGCCGTCGAGAGGGCGCACTGGACAACCAGCGCCACGGTCATCAACCAAGAGTGGTCGATCCAGATCCCGAGGACACTCGCGATCCAAGGACCCCTCTGCTGTTCGTTTACAAACGCAACCCGTCGGGGATACTCGCTGGGCCGACTGTGTCAAGCGAACGCCAACCATGGTAATGAGGGAAGTGCCTGCACTGTCAAAGCATGGCGCGGCTGGGATTGCACAACTCGAACACGAAAACGCTTTGCTAAGGAGCGCTTTTGAGCGTCTTCAAGCAGAGGTAGGAGGACTAAAATTGGCGACCGCGTCGTTGCCCTCGCAGTCGCCTCCCCCATCAGGAACAGCAGACGTGCCAATGGAGATGCCGCCTGAGGCACCTGCAGACGAACGTCTCGCAAAGAGAGCTCTGTCCCAGCCTTTACGAGATGATGGACTGGAAGATCTTAAATCTGACTTTAACGAGGTTAAAAATGACATGAAAGAATTTCAGACCGAATTGAGGAACGCGCTTAAGTCCATTAGCGAAGTGGTCTCAACTTATAGTATGAGGGTTGCAACACTCGAATCCAAGAGTAATAGACGGTCATCAGGTTCGACAGTGGCAAGTCCTTCATTTTCATCGGGTATCTCCAAAGCTAGGGCCACACTAAAGGATGGAAAATAGGCCCCTAAACATATTGTGCCAGAAGACAAATCAAACTAAAGTTGCAATCATGGTGGTCCGGCTAGTAATAGTAATATCGTAGTTTGGCAGTGGAGCTGTTGCGGATACCTGCGTAAGAAGGCGGTCCTTCAGCAATTCATTCCGTCTCACACTTACAAGCCGGATATTGTCCTTCTTCAAGAAACATTGACGGACTCATTTACCCTATCAGGTTATATGTCTTACGGCTTATTCGGGCAGGATACAAGGGGTATCTGCACCCTTGTCTCGACGAAGTTTGCCACAGTTGTTCACAATTTTTGCATGAGCCATAGTAAGACTGAGCACTTGTTTGTCAAGGTTATACCAAACGGGCAGCTTCGAAACAGCCTCTTCATCCTGAACATTTACAGTACTCCTAAGGGCATGGGACAGCGCTTCACTACGCTAATATCAAGGGCAATAGGAAAGGCAGCTGGAGCCCCACTCATTATTGCCAGGGACTTCAATGCCTGACATCAGGAGTGGGGATATCACCACGCTAACACTAAGGGTTGATATCTCTGCCAGGCGGCCTCAGACTACAATCTAACTCTACTTACAAATCCTTCATTTCCTACTAGAACTGGAAATTCATGCTTCAGGGATGCTACACGTACCTAACCTTTGTGGCCAACTCAGGGTCGGTAACCTGGCACAATCTCAACGAAAGTTTTGGTAGTGATCATTACATTCTCGTCACTTCAATGAAAATACAGAGCAGACCTGCAAGGGAATTTCAGTTCACGGATTGGGATCGTTTCCGCGAAATCCTGGCGCAGAAAAGTGAGAACCGGGATTCACCAGATTCTTTCAATCACTGGGTGGCACAACTCAAGGAGGATGTATCTGCCACTACCAAATCCCTAGTTACCGATCTCAGGGTTCACAGCATGGACAGCAGTCTAGCGCATTTGCTCAAAACTAAAAATGCCCTTCTTCACAGATGGAAAGGAGAGAAACTGAACCGTAGGTTGCGAGAAAAAATTGCTGAGCTGAATAACTAGATTGAGGAACACTGTCAGATGGACTCTAGACAACAATGGGATGAAGTTTGCAACTCGGTCGATGACCATATGCTCACAGGGGGCAGGTGGACCTTGTTGAAGCACCTGTTAAAGAATGAAACTTGAAATCCTACCGGAGGGGGGCAATAGACAAAATCCTTCATATGGCCAAACAAGAAGACTCAGAACAAAAAGTTTTCAAACGCCTCTCGAAAACATATCTGCCTGTTGATCTCTCGTGTGATTCCGACTATTCAGTTTACGAAGGTCTACACGTGCATACTTTAGATGAACCTTTCAGCACGGCTGATTAGAGGGAGGTTCTCATGAAACTTAATTGTCGATCAACCCCAGGCCCGAACGGTATCTCAAATCGAATTTTGCGTATTCTCGACGATGCTTCCGTTCAAATACTCACGGATGAGATTAACAAGGTAGGGAACAAGGCACTGTCCCGGAATTGTGGAAGCTGGCGTCAGCCATCCTTATCTCGAAACCGGGACGTCCACTGAACCTTTGTCTCCTAAGGCCAATATCGCTTATACCCTGCATAGGGAAGGTGGCCGAACACGTAATTATTAGGCACATTACTCAACACATTGAAGACCATGGCTTATTTCTGTGCAAAATGATTGGTTTCCGACTGGCATTATCTACCCAAAATGCCATGAAGTTGATTAAACACCAGATTCTTGACGTTCCAGTGAGACATGTCAGGGCAATCTTGGGACTAGATTTAGAGAAAGCTTTTGACAATCTCTCCCGTACTCGTATTCTCAACTCGATCTATACTTTTGGCTTGGGGCACAGATTCCACGGATTCATCAGCTCTTTCCTCAAAAGCAGAAAAACCATGATTAAGATAGGAGATCTGAAATCAGAACCCTTCGTTGATGGCTCCAAAAGTACGCCACAGGATTCGGTGGTCTCGCCCCTTGTGTTCAATATCGATATCTCTGAGCTTTCTAAGAGGCTCTCGCAAATACAAAGCATATGCCATACCCTTTATGCCGATGACATCACTCTCTGGCGCCCGGATGACAGTGAGGGCAGAGTAGAAGAGGCACTCCAACCGGCTGCAGAATACACCGAAACTTTTCTTAGTGGCACTGGACTACGAACCTCTCCAATCAAGTCGGAATTTTGCTTTAAACACCTAATAGAAAAATGTAAAGCCTCGAGGCTGGGTTCCACTTCCAGATATCAATATAGTGCTTCGCACCAGCTCTGGTCATATCATCCTTAGAGTAGAGGTAATCAGCGTACTTGGAATGCTTATAGAGGCAAATAGCATAAATGAACAGACCATAAACAAGCTCACAGCTAAAACGGCAAGCAAGATTCGGCTTATCCTTAGGGTCTCCAACTCTAGAGGTGGCCTGAGAGAGAACAATTTACTAAGGGTATTCCACGCTTTCTTAATAAGCCACATTAGTTCCGTTGCTGCCATGCGCTGTTTGCAAAGTCATGAAGAGGCCAAGATTAATCTTCTGATCCGCAAGAGCATCAAAAGAGTGCTAGGGGCCACTTCGGGTACCAGTACGGAACACCTCATGCAGTTGAGTATACACAACATGTTGGAAGAGATCATCGAGGCACAGCATACGGCTCAGATGGCCAGGCTCTCCTGACAATCCTAGGGTATAGTGTGGTAGAAGAGGAGCGTAGTCAGTCTCTCACTAAAAAGCAAAGGGCCAACATTAAGATCGCTCCATTCCGCCGTACCGTACATCCGTAGCACAACGCGAACAGGCGGAAGGCCAGGGGTGAAGGATTGTTCAAGAGTGTTCGTGCAAACCCGGAGTCTGCATGTTTTGTAGACGTGGTGCAATATGGTCGGACAGCAAACTTCTCGGTTGTTGCAGTTGACCCCGCAGGTTGTGTTATCCACTCCGTGTCAATCAGGAACACCACTCCAGCTAAATCTGAACAACTAGCCATAGCTCTCGCTCTTCTTTACGACTCCCGGCAACACATCTATACAGACTCACGAGCGACAGTTGGAGCCTTGGCATCTGGATCAGTTTTAGCTGAAGTAGCTCGCATCTTAGGTAACAGGGATATTTCAGAACACTCCATAATTTCGTTTCCGGCTCACCTCAGACCACATCTGGCCTCCATGGCAAACCTAAACGACATCGCCCACGCCCGAGCATGTGAACTTACTCACCGTGCTGGGCAACCTGCGGGACCTTCAAACTCCAACTTTATGGTCTTTAGGGATGTTCTCACTTTCAACGAGGTGATCAAACATTACCAGCTGGACAGAAGAATTTTCCCTCTTCCTTACATGCAACTTTTAGGGCCCAGGGATCTATACTCCGCATGCTTAAAACCTGGTCGTACCAAAGTATTTGTTCCCACAGCCAGTTTTTTGAAAGCATTAATCCAATATGCCCTGATTGTGGCACCGTATTCACGTTAAAACACATGCTCTGACAGTGTCTTGGATCACGCGATTCTCGGCACATGACCGAAGAAGAATGGAGCTATGCGCTCAGGAGCTCAGAACTTGCACATCAACTCTGGGCTGTCCAGAGGGCCCACGACGCAGCGGTGACGCTCAGCCTACCCGTTCCGAGGTGGGAGCGGCCCGCTGCTCTACCTCTTTGAAGTAGTATTCTTCAGGACCTCAATAAAGTTCGGTGTCTGTCTGTCTAAAACGTGGCAGCAGAAAGCAATGGACCAAGTTGATTGGCCGATTATGGGAGAGGCCTTTGTACTGCAGTGGGCGTATCAGGCTGTGGATACGCCAAAAACAAGCACCGACTTGCACGCAAGCAGTGAGCCTTGTTAAAACGTATGTCAATATTTTTTTCGAAACACGTTAGTTTACATGGCTGAGTTAAGCCCAAACCTCAAAAGCGCGAAAATGCACGCGACAGCGACGAGCGACGCGACGTAGATTGTCTTCGCACGATCAGTCGTTAGCGCAGGAAAACCTCATTCACGCGACGGTTTCGGGGAGCGAACTTCACTGTTGCTGGCATGAGGCCGTCTACTCGCGCCAAGAAAACCGCGTAGTGAGCGGTATGCAATTTAAAACTAAGATATATTGTTGTGTAATGGAATGGAAAGTGTTTATGAATCCCTTGCAACACTTTCTTATATGCACATGCGTAAACATTGCGTTATTTCTTGTTGCGCATACGTGACTAGGGCAGGGTCACGTGCACCTATGTAGTCTGTCTTTTCCGGTTTTTCGCTACTGGCTGCTTGAGCCCAACACTACCGGGCGATGAGTGACGGTTTCCAAATCTGGAGAATCGAGTGACCGCGCGAAAACTACCCCGCGACACGTCGCGCGAACGCCCTGTATCGTCGCTCATAGAATCGCTCGTCGCGGTCGCATGCATTTTCGCGCTTATGAGGTTTGCTCTTGAACGCAATCAAAATGGGAAGTAATCAGTAATTTGCCTTCGCTTGCATTTGTTCCTTTGTGACTCTATGGACCATTATTCGTAGCTTGTCCAGGGGCTCCAATTCAGTATGCCAAATCTCATATGCTGAGAAATGCTGCTGTTCAGTTGTTTTCCTCCTCTAGTAAATTTAGTTTGGTTTGTTTTTGCAAAATGTTGTGATCACTCTGGACTGACTTGTGACAGCAGCAACGAAAACAAGAGGCTCCCAATTTGAATTAGCTATTGTAAATGCCATTGTGTTCAAATTGTCGAAAGATTTTCCTCAATATAAATACACAGGGATGTGCGCTTCTATCTACCCGAGTTTGAAAAACGACCTTTCACTGTATTACAATTTTTTCTACGTAAAATACCTCATGCATGACCAGGCATTTTAAAGGTATGTTAATATTTAAAGAACAATGACATAGTGCACTCACTAGGTGTAATCAAAGTTGGCCAGTGTTTGTACTTGTTGACAATTAACAGTTAACGTGTTGATAATTAACAGTTACTGGTTACAGACCAGTAACTGCTAGTCTTCAATCTATCGCAGTATCCTGTCCACTTGAAAAGTTTGGTTGGTCTGGATGCTTGGCGTGGTGCTCCACTCTTTTTCATACTCACATGTGCAGCCATCTTGGAAGTCTCGACATTGTGTTCCGACACTTCTTTCACTCCTTACTGTTGGTTCATGAACTTTGGAAAAGTTCACGTAAATTAGAAAAGTCATGATTCTTTTGCATGGAAAATGTAAATACAGTGTGCTACCCACAACAGGCAGGAGCAATAATAATTGCCAACATTGGTGTCTGCGCTCCCCATCAAGCAGATGACTACTGAGCCGGAACAATCACTTCAGTACTTTCACTGAGAAGTAACAGATTGCGCAGTGAACATAACTCTTCAGTTTGACGTAGAAATACTTAAATATTAGAAAATCGCCCTTACTTTGCGAATAAACACAGTAGAAAATTTAATTATGGAGATTTGGCTGCAATGATTTTTCATTTCCTATTTTTCTAGCACTGCTACAGTGGCTTCCAGCACTTTTCAGCTGTCTAGTGTTACTAGTGTTACGTATGTCCCTATTGTATGCGTATATGACATGTGCAGTGTGTTGCGAGTGCTATCTACTGGTGCATAATTTCTTTTTTACGAATGAGTGCTTTCAGAAGCACCAACAGGTATCCTCTATCTCGTGTGTCACTTCATCAACAATAGGTGAGCAAGGTTAGCTAATTCTCTTAACTTGTCATCCGTGACAAGTTTGACAAGAATATTGACTTGCTGGGCTCAGCCTTTTATTATTTGCCAACTGTTACTCAAATAAAGTGCCTGTCACTGCAGCTCTTTTACCCCTTTTTAAACGTAAACCAAGTTTCGTTTTCAATATGATCCTGTAAATGGTGTTTTCCCCGAATGCACTTGCTTACGACTAATAGAAGTCGATCTAGTTTGTCGTAACGAAGATCGAACGCGCAAGTAAGAACACCGATACTAAACACAATATAGAGGACAATGTTATATGCAGGCATACCTAGCACAACAACGTGGGGTCATTTTTTTATTCAATGCGTTGTGAAATATCATAGTGCGGCTCAGGCTAATCGTACTGACACTGCACTTTTTGAAAGCATGTGTGGGAAGAAAGACAATGGGCAGCACAGTACCAAGACCTGTGCGAGTGCTGTCCAGTGTAAATATCGTTGTCTGACTGAACGAGCCAAGAGACAAAGTTGCAGAATTTCAGCTGGTAATTTTAATAAACAGATGGCTACAACTGTTTTTTGTCATGTATTGTTCAACTCTGTGAGAGGCAGTATTCCTTGTTTACATGTATGCTACTGCATTCACGAATGTCAATAAACAGTGTAAGCTTACTTTCTTGGCCTGTTTTTTGCCAGTTGCGGCCACTCGATCACATGGCGGCATAGCGAAAATATTTATAGTAACGTTAGGGTGCCGTGCGAGCGAATACCACTTGCAATAGCATCGAATAAACGCCCATAAACCTGCGTGCGCGCACCGTGACCCCCCGCACCCATTACCAAAGCACCCACCATGTATCCCTAGTGAAATGATGATAATAGGCCTACCAGCGCCGCCTCTAAATCAGATAAGTTAGTTCACAGCGTCACCGCTACCCTTACTTCCGTTGCACTGTGAAAGGTACAGTTTTCCTTCTCTAATTGGTAGTGTATAGATGCTCTGTGGGGCATCGCCGAAGCTCCACCCATTTCCCGTAACGCTCTCACAAACGCGTTTGTTTTTTCCTCTCCAGCAGCCAGCGGGCTGCCCATGGACTCGCTCTCCAGCCGGAACGATTTTTCGCTGGCAGCGTGCTAGCAGCGAGCAGACGACAGACTTTGGCGTGCTTTTTTTTCCTCGCGTCGTCTGCTCGTGAGCGCCGCCGCTCCGGAGCAGAATTTTGGCGCTCTGTTTGACGACCTTTTTAAGTGCGATGCATTTATAAGCGACCCTAATTCCGCCATCCGCGGTGCACCTCGTCCTCTCCCCTAGCGACCGCGCGAGGAGCGGAGAGGAGCATCTGTAGCAAAGGCGCAGCGACGTCACACACCACGTGATTGCGCACGTTCCGCACTCCGCTCCGTGACTGCGCGGGCGCGCGCAGCCACGACTTGCTCGAGATCGGCAAGTCGTCTTGGGTATGGATCCATCGCAGGCATCAACCTCGACTGCGATGCCTCCAACAATGAGTAAAACGCAATCGAATGCGAGGATTATACGCGTCGTTGATGATGTCGCGCCGATTGAAGACGAGGCAGCACGGCAAAGGGCCCGTGATGCCAAGCGCAAGTGGGCGAAGCGGGCCGCGGACATAAAGATCATTATTGTGCAAATTTACTCTCACATATTCGCGCAAAGTCACCAATTCTTCCCGAGAGGGTCTAATGGTTCCTGGGATGGGAATCGCAATGTGATCACACGGGGGAGTTTACGTTAACTAACTGGCGCATGCCAACGGATTTTAACTTTACTCCCCCTCATAGCATCACCCGTGCATTCGCATTTAACCATGTTCACCCTCATGAAAATTCTTGAGAGTTTTCAATTCGCTGCTTTCGCCCCACCGCGGTGGTCTAGTGGCCAAGGTACTCGGCTGCTGACCCGTAGGTCGCGAGCTCAAATCCTGGCTGCGGCAGCTGCATTTCCGATGGAGGAGGAAATGTCGTAGGCCCGTGTGGTCAGATTCGGGTGCACGTTAAATCACCCCAGGTGGTCGAAATTTACGGAGCCTTCCACTACGGCGTCTCTCATTTTCATATGGTGGTTTTGGGACGTTAAACCCCACAAATCAATCAATCAATCAATCAATTCCCTGCTTTCACGTTTGTGAACAGTGCATTTCAGTTGTAGCTCTACCATGTTAGGATAGTGTCTCCCAAGTACACAAATTTTTTTATGAGATACAGATCAAAGAGTCCCATCATGTAAGAACGAAGCTTCGTGCTGGCCGATGGTATCCCCATGTATGTGAACAAGGTAAGACATTTTATTGTCATGCGAATAATTTTCCAGTTGTCTACATTTGCATTTTGCCCTCTCGCGGCGACGAAGCTTGGCTTGGTTGTAGTTCTATTCCAAATCTGATGTTAAATGCATGTGAATGTGACAGCTGTCAACCTCCTGCTGACCTTTCAATCATGCGCCGGATTTCACTCCTTGGCTTTGATACAGCACACAAAATGCACGCTTGTTTCGTGCAATGTCGTTACTGTTCGGCTTCTTGATCTCTCTCGCACTGATAGCTAAGAGCAGCCAAGAGCACGATGCATTGCGACGTGCACACTCAGCTACACTCACGTTGAATTTGTTCACAATTCTATTCATTGTAGTTTGAGTGCCAGGATAGCTCAGTTCAATCAGCACAGCCTTTTCAGCTGACACTTTCATTAGTCCTATGCGGCCATTGCGGATAAAAAAGAAAACCTCAATTTTTTCTACGATCTCACTGATGTGCTTTTGACAGTCAAAACATTTGTCTGAACTCGAGGTCTACATACACTGGCACAACTCGGCCGCTGGGGTCGTTCCTGCCTTATTACCCGGGCCAACAACAGGCTGATGGTGTGATGCTTCCCACTATCCTTTTCAATCGCGTCTTAAGCATGCAGCATCGCAACGGTCTCAACCACTGAAACCCCTGTGTTTAGAGACCGATGATGTAGCAGATGACACGACAAGCTCGGCTGCGCTAGCGCATGACGATGAAGACGATGATTCGGGGGGCAGCATCGGTCAACGTGATTTTCTTTTTGACTCAAGGGTGCCGCCATCTTGGACTGATAAGCATTTGTTTTGTTTATTTTCTACGTGACAATGTGCAATGCTCGTGGGCATGAAACGTTGAATGTGCCGGCAAAGTGGTTTGGTGCGTGTGAGTTCACCGTTGCACCGTTTGTTTATTTGCTGCGAATACTAAACTACAATGTTATCAGCCCAAGATGGCGGCGCTTGACCGTGTTTGGAATATGGTGTATACGCTGCCCCTCTCCTTCTGCCGATGTCTGTGCATTCACGTTAATTGGTCGTTGCTAGAGTCTCACCACCACTAGAGTTTTATCAACGTGGTGAACAACTTTGTGAATTGGCAATCCATTTATGCGCCACACTGAAGAATATAAACCAACCTTAGGGCGAGCCTTTCGCAGTCAGACAGCCAGACATAAACAGAGTATCAATTAATGCGGGGTTCTTAGTGCGTACTGCATCGTCAGAAACACGGTGCTGGTCTTGTTGCTACTGTATATCCCATGCTAGCTGTATTTTTCCGAAAATCAGGCATAATAACTCAACCATCCATAATGCAACCATTGTTCGGTCAACTGTTATTTCGAATGAGCTACTGATGCATGTTTGGTGAAGGCAAAATGACGTTCATCTTCATAATATTTATATACACAACTACGGGGGAAAAAAAAGCTTCTATAGGCGGGATATTCACATAAAAAACAATTGGCTATCAAAGCAAAGTGATCACTCGATCGTGATGTAAACTAATTTGACCATGACAAATTTGGTGAATCGCTTACATGTTCGACGCCGTCAACATCTGCAACGCGCTGCTCACATAGGCACAACAAGCTGCCTACTATTTTTCAATGTAAATAAAATGTGCGAAAAGCATGTGTCAGACTGCTTTAAAATGGCTTCCTAAAGCTGTATAGTCGTGGTGTGTACAGCAGCCCTTAAATACCCACCCTTTTAGCTATCTAACTTGTTTTTCGATAGGTTATGTGGGCACGACGCTTATATTTTTTTTGTATTTGCGTTTACAATAAACAAGGTGAGCCTCACTTCATTGCTTTCAATAATAGATGAAAATATAATGTTGTAAAATTGAAAAAATGGCACGTTCAATTTATGCACTCACTAAGCAATCCTTCCGGTTTTTAAGAGTTCTACAATTAAAATATTTAGTAATTCACCTACTTGTGTTCGTCATACACGCGCGTAAAAACTTTTGCAGTACTGTTTCGGGTTCTCTACATTTAACTTGAGCCAAATGTATTTTTTTCTTAGATGGACAAATTTTCCTGTATAGCTCTATTCCCGTTGTATTTGTGGTACGAGTCAGAGTTCTTCTATATACTTTTTCTTTCTTGGCACCCTGACAAAAGAAAGCTGTGGCTATACCTTCCTGGAGGATGGCAAGATTCGAAACTTCAAATCGGTCAGCATGCCCACGCCCAGATAACTGACACCCTTGCCCTGCATGTTCCGTTCTCCAAACCGCAGCACCAAACATGAAGCATGGTTCCCGAGTTTTCTCACTTTCGTAGATGGCATTCCTCTTAATGCACACTAACACAAAGTACTCGTAAAACCACGTGGAACGTTGATGAAGCTGACAAGCTCCCGTCACAGTGGCCTACACTATACCCTCTCCACCTTATTAGCTGGCAGCGCCTCCGACTGCAACGCCATGTTTTCGCCTAGCGGAGGTATCACGCAAGGTGACGCTTCCACACAAGGGAAACACCAAGGAGCCTAAAGTAATATTTATTTAATCCTCATTGGGAAACACGGTTTGATTTTAACATCTTTCCATTCTAGCCACCCTACCATAAATCTACCTCGGGCTACCTGAAAAGCAAAATTCGATGAAGCTAAGTAGAAGCCTCCCTCGAAGGCAGCGTCCCAATAAAGCGTACTACCAACGCAAGTTTATACGTAAAATTTTAAAGAGCAACGTTTTCTACTCTAAAAAGGCGAATAATATTTCTGTACTAACGAGAAAATTGTTGCCACGTACACTAATGTATGGTCAAGTGACAGGGTACTGTGTGCACATGGCCTCGGAGATGGCAAGCACGCAGCATGTTTTTCAAAGGCC
This sequence comes from Rhipicephalus microplus, assembly GCF_043290135.1. Classification (NCBI taxonomy): domain Eukaryota; kingdom Metazoa; phylum Arthropoda; class Arachnida; order Ixodida; family Ixodidae; genus Rhipicephalus; species Rhipicephalus microplus. The sequence goes on from NC_134710.1 coordinate 438,474,676, forward strand.
ATGGTCTTCATCAGATATATGCTAGATTCACCGTAGATTCACAAAATTTTTTGCCACCAGAGATGCCACAGGCAATTTTCAGTAATTTTCAATGAAGAAATAAAATATAAATTTTCTTCTCGCGAGAAAAACAGAGGTGGCTTGAGTCAGTATGAGGAATAATCTGTCTGTCCGCGTATTCATCTCATTTAAAATCTGGCAACAGTGTTTGAACTTGAACTTGAATAGTGTAGCCACCCTAACTGCAGTAAGACTTCTAGAATGGGGAGGTGTGATGAACGGCCTCCGAAGGTAGGCCCAAAAGCGCGTTCCTGCTGCGCGAGAACGTTGTCAGCGCGGGCGCCGTGCATTTCTCGCGCCATCTGCTTGCCTCTGGGAGGCAAGTGGTTCGACAACGCTCAACATTAACGCTGGAGCGTTTTCGATGCTGATGGGCTTATTTATTTAGTGTTTTATACGTCGAGAAACTATAAAAAGCATGCCACGTGAAAAGCAGTTTATAGGAATCACTCCCGTAGACTGGATGGTTGGAACAACCCTGCGTGGGTCGCTTGCAGATTAGTTACAGTGTTTGGATAGTTATAGTAATTCAAAGAATGGAAGTCAATACAGTTTTTCTGAAATGCAGTAGAAGCTTGTACGAAAATAGAAGACTTATGATTGATCCAAGATTATCGGAGTTTCATCAAAACATTACATAACATAGGGCTTCATCTTCTTCGCTTTATTCGGCATAGCATGCTGCTTTATCCCTCTAAGCAACAAATGAACGCGCGTAATGTTTTAGTCTGGCTCATTCCATCGCAAATATGCTACTCACGAGGCGTGTCTCCCACCGAGTCGTCTAACAAGACAACGTGTTAAATTGAACAAACACCCACTTTTCTATTAGCTTGAGCATGTAAGAATTACAGTCGTACCTTGAGTCAAAATGCTTTTCTCAAACTGCAGAGTTATCTTGCAGTGGCTTGCCTGCCCTTGGTATGACACGGCCCACTTTTCTAAATCATACGTGCGGACAGGTGCCCGAAACAGGGAGACTATGGGCCACTTCGATTTGGCTTGCACTGCCTCCATTAGTTCTTAAACGTGTTTCAGCAGTGCCAACGATGCTGTGGGGGCGCAGCACCAGTTCAGCAATTAAGTGCAGGTGCCGCCGCGACACTACAGCGCGGTGGCTACGGCCAAAACAGGGATGCAACAAGTGCAGGAAGTGTTCGTCATGTGTATCGTGGTGTTGTTTACAATCGATACAAGCGACGTGTGTCAAAACACAGCCACGATGGCTGTTTTTATGCCATATAAAATGGCACGAGCTTCACTTAACTGTTCTTGCACGCGCGTCCTGAACTACACGCAGCATCGTCTGATTCAAGCATGGGAGGAGGAAGGGGCACAGGCTATGCTGCACCTCTTTGCACCGCCTCTTGAGCAAGTGCAGGCCGGCGGAGAACTCATGTAGCACTACGTTTGTACCGCGACAAAACACGAGAGCCAGTGCAGAGCGCGTGCGCGGCAACAGAGAATCGAGGAGAAAGGTGCTGCGCCTATTGAACTGGTGCCACCAGTGCAGCCAAATCGAAGAGACCTTATTTCAACACAGGACTTGTAGCCACCGCCGCAACATGGCACAAGACACCACCTGTGACTTTTCATCTTCTTCGTCGACGGCATTCTTCAGAGCGGTTCAAAATTCAACGACATCCACTGAAGCGATAGAAAAACAAGCCACACTTCGCTGAAAGCGACCGCTAACTTGCGGTGCTCCGTACGAACCACGAGAAATATATGCTCATAGTGAGCACATGCCAATGGCGCCCCTGGCTGAAACAGCAAATTTTCTTCCATCGGCGAGAACGCGCAGTGGGTTTCGAATTAGATTGATATGGCAGTACCCTTTAGATTGGCAGCGGCTAACGCTACCTAGTCGTAATACTTAGTGAACCAAAAACTAGATGTATCATTTCTTTAAATAGTTGAGGACTGGTACTTTGCGCTAAAGGGTTTCGGGGACTCGCTAGGCAGTGAGACCACCGCCGCGGTCATCACACGTAACACCTCCCCACTCTAGCCACCAGCCACCCTAGCTGTAGTCGATTTTTCCTTCCTCCATGCTGCAGTCCATGGAGATATTCATGGAGGAAGTACAGTGGCTCGAAAGGTTTTGTTAGTGTCATGAACGAAGTGGCAAAGCTCAAAGATTTACGATACAGCCTCTAGAGGGTGCAACCGTGCGCTGGCGCGCAGCATTACGCGTCTTAGTCTGTGCTCTCAGGTGTTTCTCGCTTCAAAGCAGCTTTGTGGTAAACAAAGACGCTGTGCTCGTAGCACAGGGTGTCGATAAATTGTAAACGAAGGAAAAAACTGATCTTCAGAGAATACTGCCTCGTTATCTTCATCTGAACAGCACATTCAAAAAATAAGTCCCAGTTTTTAAAAATTCTTTTACACAGAGTTGCGTTTAGCATAAAGACATCAATAGCCATATATATTTATGGCCATTACATAAGAAACTAAATACAACCAGACAGAAAGATGCAAGGACGAGTTTAGTGATGCAGAATGTTAGAGAACAGTGAAAAAAAGAAAGGTATACGTCAATAAAATAAACACTAAATAAAAAATAATTCACTGAGTATCAGCAGACAATAAAGTGAAATTCAGGCACCCACGAGGAACAAGTATTTAACATATTAAAAATCTGCAAGTAACAATGTAGATGTACTTACTTCAACATAATAAATGAGGAACAACAATAGGTCAAAGCCAAGCAATAGCTGAATGCAAATTTCGATTTCTCAGTGCCTCTTTTTGAAAGAAGGCTTTGCAAAAACAAAATTTGAATTCCAACAGAGCGCCCTCATCTCCCAGTGATGGCGGCTGTCTCTATCCTCTTCCAAGTGTGACCTAATTTTAACATACTGGTCCTTAAAGAACTTTGTCGCTGCTCTTTTCTGCGTACGCAGAAGAACACAACAAAGCGGGTGCATCACCCAAATCAAGAATTGGCAAAGACGATTAACTTAGTTGAAAAAAAAAAAAGGTGTGGCCTGTGCGGTTTTTCCCCCTTGTTGCTTCATCTGTTTTGCAGTTACTAAATATGACCATTCGAGTCTTTTCCAGCTCAAACATCCACTTTGAAGGAGAGCGAAGGTTCATCGCAGCAGCTTCCCTCCCTAATCATCTAAGGTATAGGGCAGATTTGGCGCTCTCCCCCCCCCCCTCTTAGTGAGGGCGGCCCCCCCCCTTCCTTTTTCATCTGCACACACCTAAGCAAATTACACGCCGATTTTCAAAGAACTTTGTCGCAGCTGCTTTCTGCGTGCGTAGAGAGCACAATAAAGCCGGTAGTTAAACCAAATTAACAACCAAATTAAGAGACAGCTCTAAAAAAAGGTGCGTACTCTGATGCATAAGTTTTTTTTTCGTTTTTCATAATCGGTCTAGCTGTTGTTTGCTGGCCATTGCAGCCTTTGTCAGCGAAAGCATCCATCTTGATTGGTGGAGGGGGTGGAGAAGGAAAGCAGTGGTCAAATTGCATTGTGAGGGAGATGCCATCCTAAGCGAACTAAAGTTGTGAGCTCGCAGCCAAAATAAGTCGAACTGCAAGTTTGTGCATCTGTAGAAGGCTTTATGAAGAGTAAAAATTATTTTTATATCCTTCAACTTCAGCCATGAGTATAATGAGCAATATTATCAACAGTTAAAGAAGTGTTTCCGGAATAAGTTTTGCGGCAGCGACGCGATTCCACTGCCGTCAGCTGCACCCCATTGTCAGTGTGCTGTGCCACACGTGTATGATTTTGTAATGTGTGAGGCGTAACGTGGAATGAGCTATAGAATGCGTTGTAAGGGTACGCAATGAACAAAAGTTGGAAGTTAGCACTCACACTGTCGTCTGTTTTTCCCCCTTCTTAACTGCATAGTATTTTTCCTTCACGCTCAAACTGAGCTGCGCTAAAGCAATATCATTTCATCATTCACCAAATCACCCAGTCAGCAGTACTCCCCCGTCACTCGCTACCACGATGGATGGATGGATGGATATGGCTGTACCCTTTAGATTGGGCGGTGGCTAGCGCCACCAAGCCGTAATACTTATTGAACCAAAAACTAGATTTATTTTTTTTCTTTAAAAAGTGAGTTTGAGGATTCGTACTTTACAGTGAAGGGTTTAATTTTCACTCGTGCCTTGACTTTAGCCACCAATCAGATAACCTCCTTCTAGTTAAATCTACCCGCTTAAAGTCTATTTTGCCCTCCCGGTCCCTAAACCCTAGTGCTTTGAAAAACTCTGCGCCATCATCCTGAACTACAGGATGAAGCCCTTTACAGAACATTATCAAGTGTTCGGCAGTTTCTTCTTCCTCTCCACACACACTGCATACTGTGTCTACCCCTTCGTATTTGGCCGATATGTCTTGGTGCACAGTACTCCCGTCCTGGCCTCAAACAGTAGAGAACCACCCCAAGTATTATCACAGATCCTTTCCTTGGCAATTTTCTGCTTAAATGTTCGATATATCTCTAGTGCGGACTTCTTAATCATGCCCATTCTCCATATGTCAGCCTTAATTTCCTTCACTTTCTTCTTAACCGATAGTTCTTTTTAGTTTGGCCACCTGCTGTTTTCTAAGTATTTACCAGTCCATTTTCTGGTTCGCTTCCTCCTATTTGTATCGACATTCTTCATGTACAAGTAGCTGAAAACCTTCCTAGCCCAACGCTCCTCCCCCATTTCTCTCAATAGTTTCTCAAATTTTATCTTGCTGCTAGCTTTCCTGCCCTCAAATGATGTCCATCCCATATCACCTTGTACTTCCTGATTTGGTGTATTCCCGTGAGCTCCTAAAGCAAGCCTACCTATTCCACGATGCTTAATTTCTAATCTTGCTTGAACTTCTGATCTCATGCACAAGACCGCATTGCCGAACGTCAGCCCAGGAACCATGAGCCATTTCCATATTCCTCTCACAACATCATACCGATTGTAATTCCACAGTGCCCTATTTTCATCACTGCTGCATTCCTGTTACCTTCAGTTGTCACGTATATTTCGGTTCCCTCAGGTACTCGGTTCTTTCCTTATCCATACGCCCAGATATTTGTATTTGTTATCTCTAGCGTGACCTCCTGTACTCTAAGCTCACTACCTTCGTTGTCATTGAAAATCATGACTGCTGATTTTTTCTTACTGAATCTAAAATCTAGCCTATCTCCCTCATTACCGCAGATGTCCATCAATATCTGCAAATATTCCTTGTTGTTGGCCATTAGCACTATATCATCTACGTACGTTTATGCTGGTAGTTCCTGATCAATAAGTTTTCCGCGTTTGACTAAAGAGAGGTTGAAGCCCAGTCCACTTCCCTCTAATTTAGCCTCTAATCCTTGTAGGTACATCATGAATAATAAGGGTGACAGGGGCACTCCTGCCTAAGCCCCCGTTTTACCTCTGCAGGCTTGGATACCTGTTTTTCCCACTTTATAACTACCTTGTTACCTTTATAGATATCCTTTAAAGATTAGTGACTACATGTTTCACGCCTAGTGTGCAGTATCCCCTACAATTCCTCTTAAACTCCGCTATCGTACGCTCCCTTGATATCCAAAAATGCTAGCCACAGGGGCCTGTGTTCCTTTCTTCTATTTAGATGCACTGCGTCAGTAAGAACAGATTGTCTTCCAACCTCCTGTGTTTCTGAAACCCATTCTGCAGTTCCCCCAGCACCCCCTCATCCTCTATCCATGCCTGCAGTCTTTCCTTTATAATCTGCATCGCCAGCCTGTAGACCACTGATGTCACTGTTATAGGACGGCAGTTGTTTATATCAGCCTTGTCCCCCTTTCCTTTATTGATCATGCTCATCCTGCTAAGTTTCCATCCATCAGGTACTTCACCATCGATTATAGTTCTGCTCACTGCCTCTCTCAAAGTCTGGTTGGACTTCGGACCCAAATTTCTTTATCAGCATAATTGGAATGCCATCTGGGCCTGTTGATGTACTACTAGGAACCCTTTTCTCAGCCCTTTCTCACTCTCGTTGTGGAAATGGAGCCATTGCACCACTTGATTGGTCCTTGTCTATTGTGGTGCATAAAGTACTTCTTTGTTGAAAGTTTTCTGTCACCCTTGTTCTTATATATTGCCACGTTCCAATTCCCAAGTTTTTGTTATCGTCCCAAAACACCACACGATTCTCAGCGCAAACCGCGCCTGCAGTTTTCTAGAAGGTTCCGGACTGTAGTAGATCATTTCGATAAGATCACGCCCACTGTGCGAGCGGTACAGATTGTTCTGGAAGCTACGCCACCGCAAGCGATAACGCTAGAACATTCGACGGCAAGAGTATAAATGCCGACGCGCTTCGCCGCTGTCAGTTGTTGATCGAAGGCTGACGCTCCGTTCGCCGCTATCAGTCCGAGACTGCTATCTGTGCGAGACTGCTGCTGTAATTGGACTTTCCGTTTACCGGGCACAAGTTCGCCCAAATAAACAGTTAAATCCCAACACGAAGTTTCCTGTCTTCGGCCACGTCACGACCCCGTGACATCTGGTGGAAGTGCTGCTTCGTTCATGTACCGCACGCCCCCGTCAAGCCGTGAACCCAGCCCACGTCGCGGAGAAGACACCGACGCCAACCAGGAGCAGCGAACAAGCCGCCGACAGCAAGGGCTACCACCGGAGTACGGGATTCTAGAAGACAAGGTGCGGAAGACCAAGGCCATGACCGCGACTGCAGCGACAATGACAACCGCCACATCCCTGCCCACGATGGTCATGCATCAACCCAGGGAACCACCAATTTTCCATGGGTCATCGTTCGAAGACCCGGAGTCCTGGTTAGAAACATACGACCGTGTGGCCGCCCTCAACCACTGGGACAACGAAGAAAAGCTCCGGCGTGTGTACTTCTACCTGGAAGACACCGCAAGGACCTGGCTAGAGAATCGTGAGTCCACGCTCCGAACGTGGGATATCTTCTGCGGCACATTTCTGCAAACGTTCGCGAGCGTCGCTCGCAAAGAAAGGGCCGCTGCTCAACTAGAGACCCGGGTTCAGCTACCGAATGAGAAGGTTGGAATTTTCACGGAGGAGATGACCCGCCTATTTCGTCACGCTGACCCAGACATGCCTGAGGAGAAGAAAGTTCGTTTCCTCATGCGAGGGGTCAAACAGGAGCTCTTCGCGGGACTAATGAGGAATCCACCGAACACCGTCCAAGAATTTGTATCCGAGGCGACCAACATCGAAAAAACCCTTGACATGCGCACCAGACAGTATAATCGTCGCCTGACTCCAGAATGCGCTGCTGCTCAAACCAGTGACTCCGAAAACCTGCGTGAAACGATCCGAGCGATCGTGCGGGAAGAGCTGCGCAAACTGTTGCCTTCGGCGCAACCTCAAGTGGATTCGATCGCCGACATTGTGCGAGAAGAAGTTCGGCAATCACTTCGAAACCCCTATACACCGCTGCCCGAGCCAGAAACTATGAGCTACGCCGCTGCAGTGCGCCACAACGCTCCTCCCCGTCCACGCCAAAACACCGCCCCGTCGCACTTCCGTCGCCAGACACCACCGCCGCCACCACCCCTACCGACGACTACCGTTCACCAGCGGGCCAGCGCAGTGCGCCGAGGAAAACCGACGTTTGGCGCACCCCTGACCACCGCCCACTGTGCTACCACTGCGGCGAGGCCGGGCACACTTACAGCCGTTGCCAGTACCGACAGATGGGACTGCGTGGCTTCGCCGTCGATGCACCACGTCCGCAGCCAGGAGAACGACCACGTGACATCGCCGACTACCTGACAGGAACTCGGTGGACACCACGAATTCTTCGCGTTCGCCGTCACCCAGCCGCCGTACGTCACCGCACCACCGACAGTACTCTGGCCCAACGCGGGGCCGGTCTCCTAGCCCGTATCCGGAAAACTAAGAGCAGCAACCGGTGGAGGTGCGGTTGCTGTGCGACGAACTACCGAGGATCCTCCGACGACGACGACGCCGCGACGGAGCTTTCCGAACAGAACGCCAACCAGGCAAAGCCCTGGTGGCGAAAGCTCACTTACTGAAGGTGGCCTGACGACGCAACATGGAAGCAGCGGAACAAGCCGACGCAGCCGTGACCCGACGCCACGCCCTATCTGTAATGCGAGACGGCGAACTAGCGACCTCGACGTTCTTATCGACGGCCACAGTGTGACCGCTCTCGTCGATACTGGAGCCGACTATTCTGTCATCAGTGGGTCGTTCGCCGCGAAGTTAAAGAAAGTTAGGACAGCTTGGAAAGGCCCTGAAATCCGCACAGCCGGAGGTCATCTCGTAACGCCTGCAGGAATCTGCACAGCAAGAGTCACCATTAACGGCCGTATTTATCCTACGGACTTCATAGTCCTACAGCGTTGCTCGAGAGATGTCATCATTGGCATGGACTTCTTATGCCTCCATGGTGCTGTCATCAACCTAAAAACAAAGTCGATAACGTTATCCACAGAAGAAGCACTACCGCCGCGCACGCCGTCTGGACACCATGCCTTGAATGTACTGGAAGAACAAGTCACCATTCCGCCTCGCTCAAGCGTCATTATTTCAGTCGGCGCTCCTGAATCACCTGACTTCAAAGGCGTCGTTGAAGGCAGTCAGCATCTGCTGGTCACCCGAAATATTTGCGTTGCAAGAGGAATTGCAGAGCTGCGGGGAGGCAAAGCAACGGTTATGCTCATGAATTTCAGCAATGAGTACAAACATGTGAACAAAGGAACAATGGTCGCATACATCGAAGAAATTGTCGAAGCCACCAGTGCTTTCGCCCTCGCCGATTTTGCGGAACCTGCTCAGAGGAACCAAGCCCCTCCCATGGCTTTCGACGTCAATCCCAGACTTCCGAACGATAAGCAAGAACAGCTCAAGGCCCTTCTCCTGCAATACGAAGATTGCTTTTCGTCGTCATCGAAAATTCGGCAGACCCCAATCACGAAACATCGCATCATAACCGAAGAAAATGCCAGACCACTCCGTCAGAGTCCATACAGGGTTTCGACGCGAGAACGTGAGGCCATGAAGAGACAAGTTGATGAAATGCTGCGGGATGACATTATCCAGCCGTCCAAGAGCCCATGGGCATGCCCCGTGGTGTTAGTGAAGAAAAAGAATGGAATCCTACGTTTCTGCGTCGATTATCGCCGCCTGAACAAAATCACAAGAAAGGACGTGTATCTTCTCCCACGAATAGACGACGCACTTGACCGGCTCCACAACGCCAAGTACTTTTCGTCAATGGACCTCAAGACTGGCTATTGGCAAATCGAAGTCGACGAAAGAGACCGAGAGAAGACGGCGTTTATAACACCGGACGGCCTCTTCGAGTTTAAGGTGATCCTTTCGGCCTTTGCTCAGCGCCTGCAACTTTTCAACGCGTTATGGATACAGTACTGGCAGGATTGAAGTGGCAGACTTGCCTTGTGTACTTGGACGACGTCGTCGTGTTTTCCTCGAGTTTCGACGAGTATCTTCGGCGCCTTGAAGCTGTACTTCAAGCCATCAAGACTTCCAGACTCACACTGAAGTCAGAAAAGTGCAGATTTGCGTATGAAGAGCTGTTGTTTCTGGGGCACGTTATCAGCAAGTCTGGAGTTCGTCCTGATCCACGGAAAACAGCCGCCATCGCCGACTTCCCGCCGCCCACTGACAAGAAAGCTGTGCGCCGATTTCTGGGCCTGTGTGCCTATTATAGGCGGTTCATGAAAAACTTCGCCCGCATCGCCGATCCTCTCACTAACTTTACCAAGGCCGACGTGGAGTTCAAGTGGGAAACGCCACAGGAACACGCTTTCCAGGAGCTTAAACATCGCCTCCAGACGCCTCTGTTACTTGCCCATTTCGAAGAATTCGCCGAGACAGAAATACATACTGACGCAAGCAGCGTAGGTATTGGCGCCGTTCTTGTGCAGAGGGCTGACGGACTTGAAAGGGTTATTAGTTACGCCAGCCGATCGCTATCCAAAGCAGAAGCAAATTATTCCACAACAGAAAAGGAGTGCCTCGCCATCATCTGGGCTACGTCAAAATTTCGCCCATACCTCTACGGCAGGCCCTTCAAAGTTGTGAGCGACCACCACGCCTTGTGTTGGCTAGCCACTTTGAAGGACCCTTCAGGTCGCCTCGCACGATGGAGCCTGAGACTTCAAGAATATGACATTACTGTCATTTACAAGTCCGGCAAAAAACACTCCAACGCCGACTGTCTCTCTCGTGCGCCTGTCGACCAACCGCTACCCGACGACCCGGATGACGACTACTTCTTGGGAACGATCACTACCGACGACTTCGCTGAACGACAGCGGGCCGACCCGGAACTTAAGGCCCTAATGGAATACCTTGAAGGCAGGACCGCCGAAGTCCCGAAGGTATTCAAGCGCGCACTTGCGTCGTTTTTTCTACGATACGGTCTTCTACAAAAGAAAAACTTTTCACCGCTTCGGGCTAAGTACCTCCTTGTGGTGCCTTCAGCTCTGCGACCAGAACTCCTGCAGGCCCTGCACGACGATCCGACGGCAGGGCACCTCGGTGTTTTTCGCACGCTCGCGAGGATACAAGAAAGGTACTACTGGCCGCGTCTTACCACCGACGTCACTCGTTATGTGAGGACATGCCGGGACTGTCAGCGACGCAAGACACCGCCGACAAGGCCAGCGGGACTTCTGCAGCCAATTGGTCCACCTTGCCGACCTTTCCAGCAGATTGGTATGGACCTACTGGGGCCGTTCCCGACGTCGGCTTTCGGAAACAAGTGGATCGTGGTAGCTACCGACTACCTCACCCGCTACGCCGAGACAAAAGCCCTGCCAAAAGGCAGTGCATCCGAAGTAGCCAAATTCTTCGTCGAAAATATTGTCCTACGTCATGGCGCCCCAGAGGTCCTTATCACCGACAGAGGAACGGCATTCACTGCCGACTTAACTCAAGCAATCTTGGCATACAGCCAAACAAACCACCGCCGGACGACAGCGTACCACCCACAGACCAACGGCCTCACCGAGCGGCTCAACAAGACGATCGCCGACATGCTGTCAATGTACGTCGATGTCGAACACAAGACGTGGGACGCCATTCTTCCGTATGTGACCTTCGCATACAACACGGCGGTGCAGGAGACGACGCAGATATCGCCATACAAATTGGTCTACGGAAGGAGCCCGGCAACGACGCTCGATGCCATGTTACCCAACGTCACCGACGAAGAAAACCTCGATGTGAGCGAGTACCTTCAACGCGCCGAAGAAGCCCGACAACTTGCGCGTCTCCGTATCAAGAATCAACAGACGACCGACAGCCACCGTTACAACCTTCGACGACGCTTCGTGGAATACCAGCCCGGTGAACGTGTTTGGGTGTGGACGCCGATACGCCGACGTGGACTAAGTGAAAAGCTTCTGCGACGGTACTTCGGACCGTACAAGGTGGTTCGACGGCTCGGCCCACTTGATTACGAGGTTGTCCCCGACGGCATCACGAACTCTCAACGACGCCGATCGCGACCTGAAGTCGTCCATGTCGCGCGCCTCAAGCCGTTTCATGCCCGTTAACAAACTGAAACAGTGTTTTTTTGTATTATAGTTGTATCGTAATTTATTCATTGTACTTTCTAGCATTATTATTGTACCTTCATCTTTAGTTAAAGCATCGGGACGATGCCTTTTTTTCAAAGGGGGACAATGCCACGTTCCATTTCCCAAGTTTTTGTTATCGTCCCAAAACACCACACCATTCTCAGCGCGAACCGCGCCTGCAGTTTTCGAGAAGGTTCCGGACTGTAGTAGATCATTTCGATAAGATCCCGCCCACTGTGCGAACGGTACAGATTGTTCTGGAAGCTACGCTACCGCAAGCGATAACGCTAGAACATTCGACGGCAAGAGTATAAATGCCGACGCGCTTCGCCGCTGTCAGTTGTTGATCGAAGGCTGACGCTCCGTTCGCCGCTATCAGTCCGAGACTGCTATCTGTGCGAGACTGCTGCTGTAATTGGACTTTCCGTTTACCGGGCACAAGTTCGCCCAAATAAACAGTTAAATCCCAACACGAAGTTTCCTGTCTTCGGCCACGTCACGACCCCGTGACAATATTCAAAAGCTTCGTGCCCTTCTAGCCTAGCACCCTAGGCTGTAGCTACAAAACTCTGCTCTAGGATCTTTTTATTTCTTAGGGAGTTTAGATGGTTCCAAAATTTCACAGCTGCATTTCTAACTTTTTCTGTACTTCTGCCAGCCACTGAGCTCCCTTTCTTCTAATCTTTTCATTGATCAGAAGGGATACAGCTTCTACAGCTTAGAGAAGTTTCCAATTTTCTTTCAACATCTGTCAGTTCAACCCGCTGCTTAGCATGTCTGTGTTCCCCAGAGGCTTCCTGACGTTTTGCTATGGCTCTCCTAACTTCCTCATCTCACCAAGTTTTGGGTTTGTCTTCTTTTCCGGGGTGACTTGTCACGCGTCTTAGCAAGCTCTAGCTCAAAGAGTCTAATTATATTCGTGTACGTCCACACTGTCTTATTATCCTCCGTGATTACTTTCTCAATTTGTTTAGCGGCTACTTCAATTTGCCTTTCTGGATAAAAGTTTTCCTGTAGTTGCTGTCGTGTTCCAGGGCTTCCGGGTATGAAGACGCCGCCAGTACTCAAACATGCTTTATTCGCATGCCAGCAACATAGCGATAACCAACAGTGCCGAAGGAAAGTGCCCACGGCCCACCGCGCGCCAAGCGCTTTTATTCACATCGTGGGCGAGGGTGTTGCGATATGGGCCGCGTGACAGTGTATCGCACAGGCGCGCGTGTACAGATATGCGACATCCCCCCCACACTTATTTGGATCCCCAAGCATTGTCCAATAAGTTTACGGCACAAAGCGATCAGGTGGGCGATGCTGTCTCTGCAGGTAGCGACGTTCGCAAGGAGCGTTTGCAGTGTCCGCCGGTTCACTTTGTGCAGTGAGCGAGCTGTCGACGTCATGGGATGAGTCGCAGGTGGGGACCTGTGTGGCAACTTCTTGCTGCCTTTCACTGAAGGGTAGTTTGAACTCCGTGGCGATGCCGGTGTTGATTGATTGATTGATATGTGGGGTTTAACGTCCCAAAACCACTACATGATTATGAGAGACGCCGTAGTGGAGGGCTCCGGAAATTTAGACCCCCTGGGGTTCTTTAACGTGCACCCAAATCTGAGCACACGGGCCTACAACATTTCCGCCTCCATCGGAAATGCAGCCGCCGTAGCCGGGATTAGAACCTGCGCCCTGCGGGTCAGCAGCCGAGTACCTTAGCCACTAGACCACCGCGGCTGGGCGCGATGCCGGTGTTATTGTTGCGCATGTAATTTTGGTGACGCACCCACTGGAACACACCACGAGGAGTGACTACACTTAACCGATATGACACTGGTCCCGTACGGGCAAGAACTGTTGTACACAGCCACTTTGGTCTCGATCGGACATTGCGCACACGAACGGCATCATCAACAGCGATGATGTTGTTGCGACATGGGTGACGCCTTGTCTGGTCGAACTGGCGCTGGCGCACTCTCTTCTCGACCGCTGGTCGTAACAGGTCTAGTCTGGTCCGCAGGCGTCTCCACAGGAGCAAAGTGGAAGGGGCCTCCCCTGTCGTAGCATGAGGCGTATTACGATACGCCAGAAGGAAGTTGGCTAACTCCTCACTGCGCTCCTCGGACTAGTCTTGCGGAGCGCTGACTTCAAAGACTGAACAAAACGTTCAGCCAGTCCGTTGCTACTTGGGTGATACGGTGCGGTTCGTACGTGCTGGATGCCCCTGTGCTTGAGGTAGGCTGTGAACTCTGCAGAAATGATCTGGCTTCTGTTGTCAGACACGAGTGCTTCTGGAAATCCAAATCTGCAGAAAAGTTCATGAATGCAAGCAATGGTTGGAATAGGCGTCAACTTGGAATAGGCGTCAACTACTACTAAGTATGATATACCTTTTATTGGACCTGCAAAGTCCATGTGTAGGCGTTGCCAAGGACGCGTCGGCCAGGACCATGTAATTAGCGGCGCTTTCACTGACAAACTGCGCGTCTCTGCACACGCGTGACAAGAGCCGACACATATCCCTATGTCAGGATCGATATTTGGCCACCACACATAGCTTCTTGCAAGCTCTTTTGTGCACGCCACTCCCGTATGCCCCTCATGTAATTCATCTAGGACAAATTTACGGAGTTTTTGTGGTACCACCACACGCATTCCGAGCATGACACAACCTTTATATAAAGAAAGCTCTAGTTTCCTGCAGAAAAAAGGTTTCAGGTTTACAGATACGTTAGCAGGCCAGCCTGAGAAGATGTACTGCACTACTTGACGGAACACTGGATCCCGTGCAGTTTCCTCTGCAATCTGCTTACTGCAGACCGGCATGCTGTCCAAACGCAAAACCAGAAAATTTTCTGTTGCCCGTCTGTTCCCGGTTGCTGGATTGGAAGGCGAGATGAGCAATCAGCGTCCGCGTTCTGCGCTGAAGGGTGATACTGCAACGAAAAAGAATATGCAGAAAGCGTGACTGCCCAGCGTTGCAGTCTGGCAGCTGCAATAGCAGGAATGCCTGTTTTCGGGCCAAATATCGTCTCAGGTGGCTTGTGATCTGTGAGCAACACAATTTTCCTTGCGTAAACGTAGTAATGAAACTTCTTGACTCCAAAAACAAGCGCTAATGCTTCTTTCTCCAATTGACTAACCTTGTTCTGCTTTTGTTAACGTTCTTGAAGCATAGGCTATTGAATGAACTTGGCCTTGAAAAACGTGTGACAAAACTGCGCCTATTCTGTAGGAAGAAGCATCGCATGATAACTGCAATAGCAAACTGGGATCATAGTGAATCAGAATAGGCTTTGACGACAGCAGTTTTTTTACTTGCGCAAACGCACTTTGACAAGCGGCGTTCCGCTGCCAAGGTTTGTCCTTACTCAAGAGCTTGTTCAAAGGAAAGAGTATGGATGACAGATTCGGAACAAACTTTCTATAGTAAATTATGAGTTGTAACAGAATAGAAAGTTGGGCGAGTTGGTTTATATTCATATTAAAAGAAACGCGGCGCACAAAAAACTGAGACAAAGAAGAGAACCACACACAGCGCTGCAATCCGAGCAACAAGAATTTAAAAAGCAATAGCCGCGCATGACAACTGAGGTACAACGAGATTCAGTGATACGCTCATCAATAAAAGTGAACTCTTTTTTGTGCAATGTAACCGATGTCTGGCTTACGCAAGCATCACGTGACTTGTTAATAAGATAGGCTTCAGACACCTCACGGGTGAATTGATCGTGGTGCTTAAAAATAATAACAGTGTTAGACAGAAGAGGTGTGCACCCACACGTGGCACAATGCGAAGCCAAATGGGAAGGCGTTCCGTTATGCAACCTTTTATTGATACAGCGGCCCGTCAGTCCCACATAATGAAGGCCACAAGATAAAAGAATGCGGTACACCACCCCCACAGCACATGGCACATACTTATATCTATGGTTTACGGCACATTTCTTTACATCTGGCTTGTCCTTCTTTTCTAGCTGATTTGCACCAAAGCACATATCTTTCCCAATTTATTGGGTGCCCTAAAAACCACATCAACTCCGTAGCGGGAACCAACATTTTTTAACCCATGTGCCAGTTTATGCATATAAGGAATGACTGCGAACTTCATTTTTTCCCGATTGATTTTCCTAGCTGCACGTCCTTTTAAGCCACCAATTAACTTATTGCAAACAGCCAAAATTATGTTAGGGGGGAACCCTGCTTCCTCTAGTCTTGCAACTTGCTTAGCAAAGCCAGAGCCCAACATATGCCTGCACGATTTTTCTAGAGCGGTTTTAAGGCAGGTGAAAGCGATGCCCCTCTTTACCACCTTTGAGTGGGCTGATCCAAAATTAAGAATTGATTTCACTGATCGTGGCTCAAAACACCAGCAAATATGGGAACTCTGAAACCAAAGTTTAAGATCGAGAAATTGTAGACAGTCAGATTCTGGAACCTCCGATGTGAAGGACAGACCCATGCCTTCTGTCCTGAACACCTTCAACACAATGGAAACATTATCCGGGAACGTGGTATCCTTTATAACTAAAAAATCGTCCACCTATCGGAAAATACGCATCACAGTTCCACTTAGGATTGTGTCTACAATGCGATCTATTTTGGCTAAAAAAATTTCACAAAGGACAGGTGCAACGCACGAACCTATACAGACTCCTGATCGCTTGATTAGGGTCTGCCCTCGCCAACCAATGTACGTAGACTTTAGGTAAAATCTAGTATTTCAGTGAACGATTCTACAGATATACCACTGCTACTTCTGAAACGAAGCTCATCATTGTCTTCCTTGATGCATTCCTGAACACACACTAGGAGCTTATGATTAGGAATCGAAAAAAACATGTCAACAACATCTATACTGAACGCCAGACAGGAGCTCGTGTCGCGCTTCCTAAGAAACTGAACCACCGAACCCGAATTTTCCACTCTAAAGGGATTATGAACGCACAGCTGCTTCAAATGGCTTTCTAAATACCTGGATACATTTTTCTGCCACGTGTCTGTTTCCGTAATTATGGTACGAAAACTCATGTCAGGCTTATGGGTTTTTATCGTAAAGAACGGGCTCAATTCCAAACCCTGCCTTTTTGCCACAGAGGAGGCCAATCTCTCAAGATTAAGGTCCCGCAAAAGGTTAACCGCCTTATCTCTGACCTTGGACAACGTCACAGAGGCTGGCTAAAAGTTCTTCTCTATAGCCTTACATGCCTTCTCTGAAAACATTCCACTATCCAAAATGACAAAAAAACCTTCCTTATCCGCCACAACCGGTCTTAAATCCCTTCCTACGAGCACTTTAGCCAATTGAAAAACAGGTGAAACATTCCGCGCAGTTCCATCAGCTTTGGCTAAGGCATCAAAACACTCAACTACACACCGTGGGCGTAGCGTAAGTCTTCTTCCACACGCCTTGAAACTGACTTAGCAACCACGACTTTTTCAACCGGGTTCATTCGAGGCTCAAACCCGAACTTAGGGCCCAAACGTAGCACAGACTGAACAGCCTCCGGCAACGGGGAAGCACTTAGGTTCAAAAACTTGCCGCCTTTGTTCGCCGGTTTTCTTTTTGCTGGAAGCGTCAGTCGCACAGTATTCCAAAGGAACTCACAGAATTCTTCACTTGTTCGACACCAGTCCAGGTAGTCTGAAAAACCACGGCGCTTTGCGTCCTTCCCTGAGGCGTAACAGGATACACGCATGCAATCCTTGAAAACACGAACCTGCCTCCACAATTCAGACCTCAAGAAACAGCACATTCTTCTTGCATGACCCGTAGTAGGCGGCAACCAACCGCATGAAGCTTGTAGGTTTGGAGGGCCCAAACCTAGACGTGCGTACCACGACGCGACTCTCGCTTGGCACATACACAGCGAAATTAGTGAAGCCAGGGTGGCCGGATGAGAAGTACTCAAATAAAACAAATAAAAGAGCCCTGTGTACAAGAAATATATTGTAACAGAATAGAAAGTTGGGCGAGTTGGTGTATATTGGTGGAGTTGGTGTACCCGTTACCCTTGAGTAGGTCGTCTTGCCCCAAGCCGGCGAAAAGGAGGGACCACCGAGCTTCTGCGGCCTATCCTCGGATGTGCTGTACGCTGCGCCGCCGTGTTTGGACACATCACTTCCCTTCATCCGGCAACATGGGACAGCATCGGATAACCCGGCAGTTGATAAGAGCGCACATTTCGACGGCAGCTTGGGCCACGGCGCTGCTTTTTCGGCGCAGCGCTCATTCACCATGTTTGCTCAGGTTGGTTACTATGAATCTTGTTGTTACCATGACAATGATGTCTGCTTTTTAGCAGTGCCGTGGCCACCCGATTTTTTGAAGCGTGTACGTTCGACTGCCCTGTACCTTTGGCGCCTTCTTATGCGTAGTGGCGATGTTGAATCAAATCCCGGTCCTATGACTAAGGCGCAAGAAGAGAAGTTGGAGATAGTGCATGGAGCTGTTTTACGTCTTGAGGCCAATAATGCAAGCGTGCTTGAATCGGTGAATAAGATTTTGCAAATCCACTTAAAGACCAATTCGGACTCGTTGACGAAACGTGTTCAGGTACTTGAAAGTAAAATGGAGTCGGTTACGCCAACGGGAGCCTGCGGAAACAATCAAGGTATCTCAAACCTTCAAGCCAAGATTGATGACCTGGAGAATCGTTCCCGTGGGTCAAACGTAATATTCTATGGAATTGAGGACGCAGAACGGTTTGAAACGTGGGAAACGTCTGAACGCCTTGTGCGTGATTTTTGCACGAACCGTCTTGACTTTTCAATCTCCTCGCTAGCTAGAGCTCACCGAATAGGTCGCTTCTCCACAAAGAAAAAGCGCCCTATCATCGCTAAACTGTTGAATGAAAAAGAAGTGGAAACAATCCTGAGCAAAGGCTTCAAACTCAAAAATACGCCCCTCAGTGTTGCACGTGACTACTCTGAGGCTGTGCGGGACAAGCGCAGAAAGTTGCTGCAATTTTCAAAAACAGTAAAGAAAGAAGGAGATCGTGTGAGCCTTGTTTTCGACAAACTGTGCCTAAACAAAGATACTTACATTTGGGACACAAATGCTAATTGCGCAGTGCATGTCGATGCTCGCGCTGCAAAGGACACATCAACATGACGTGCCCCTTCAAAAGTACAGGCAGCCGCACCATCTCGTCCAGATGAAAAGGTCGCTTTTTTATACACTAATATAAGAAGTGTTCTTTCTAAACGTGTTGAGCTATCTTCGCTAATCGACTCATGCTCGCCATCTATCTTCGCACTAACAGAAACATGGCTCAACGATACTGTTTCTGATAGTAATATTCTTGTCAGTCAAGCAGAATTTAATTTTTTCCGCTGTGATAGAAAAGATCGAAGAGGCGGTGGTGTGCTCATTGCAATTTAAAAAAAAAATCATTGGTCTACCGATTATTATTAATTCATTTCTTGAATGCGTTTTTGTTTTTTTGAGGCTTGTGTCTACCGATTTAATTATTGGCGTTCTTTATCGCCCTTTTGACATGAATTCAACGTTCGAAAGTGAATTTAATCGGGTTGTTGTTGAAGTATGCACGTGGTTTCCCAATGCGGTTCTTGTCTTTTTCGGTGACTTCAACTATCCAAATATTGAATGGTCTACGCTATCTGTTTCATCCACCGACACCCAGGCACAGGAATTTCTAAATTCTTGTCTCGACTTTTCGTTGTGCCAGCTTATCGAAAAACCGACACGTTGCTCGACCACATGCGCAAACATTCTTGGTTTACTCTTAACTTCTCATTCCGATCTTTTCACTGATATAAGCCATCTTGATGGTCTTTCTGATCATGACATAATCACGGGAAACTTAATATGTTCACTCAACGAAAGAAGAGTTACCAACAAGCATATAAGGTGTTACAACCGTGCCAACTTTGATGAAATTAGTGCCGAATTGTCCAGTTTTAATGGAGAGTTTTTAGATACCCATTTGTCGCGTTCAATGGAAGATAACTGGAACCTTTTTAAAAATGCTCTTTCAAACCTAATTGATCAATATATTCCAGTCATTACCATAAAAACAAGCAACGTCGCTCCGTGGTTCAATAATCAACTGCGTCGACTTAATAATAAAAAAAGCGACTGTTCAGAGTAGCGGACAAAAACAGATTATCAGATTCATGGTGTCGTTATAAAGCATGTGACAAGTTATACCAACCCCTTTTAAAAACTACTCGTCGTCGTTTCTTCAGCCATGATTTGTCATCAATGCTAAAAAATAACCCTAGGCGCTTTTGGCGCACAATAAATCCTAGTAACCAACCTGATGTAAATCTCGTTAATACTGATGGAAGCCCTGTTCCGGAATCCGATTGCGCTCAGTTATTAAATGATACATTCTTATCAGTCTTTACTCTTGAGGATACTACTTCATGCCCTAACATAGATGTAGTTGCCGGTATTAATATGTCGAAATAATAATTGACGAAGCTGGTATCTTATCTTTACTCGAAAAGTTGAAAACTTCGTCTGCATTCGATCATAATGGCTTCAATAACAAAATACTGAAAAATATTTCCTCAGGTATCTATCGCTTTTTGGCAGCAATCTTTTCTCTATCGTTATCATCAGGCACCATTCCTCACGACTGGCGAATAGCAAAAGTAGTGCCGCTATTTAAATCTGGTGATCGCTCGTCCCCGCTTAATCACAGACCCATATCTTTAACTAGTACCATATGTAAACATTTGGAACACATTATACACTCCCAGGTAATCTCCTATTTAGAGGAACACAATATCATCTTTAAATACCAGCATGGTTTTCGCAAGGGCTATTCATGTGAAACTCAACTCGCGGGATTTACCCATGACTTGCACTCATCATTGGACGCCGGCATTCAAACTGACGCTATATTCCTTGATTTTTCAAAAGCATTTGATCGTGTCCCTCACCATCGGCTCTTACTAAAACTTAGGCAGCTTAATATTCACCTACTTGTTCTCGCCTGGCTACAAGCCTTTCTTTCCAGTAGAAAACAATTCACGTCTGTCAATAACTTTAACTCTCCTTTTGTTGAAGTCTCATCTGGAGTTCCCCAAGGAAGTGTGATTGGTCCCTTGCTTTTCCTTATTTATATTAACGACTCACCCTCCTCAGTCAATTCTAAAGTTAGGCTTTTCGCTGACGATTGTGTCATTTACCGTACCATTTCATCTGAAATTGATCGACAATCTCTACAATCTGATCTTGTCTCTTTAACTTCGTGGTGCACAGCATGGCAAATGACACTAAATCCTTCAAAGACTAAGCTATTGTGTTTTACTAAAAAAGCGTCCCGTATTCCAACATCTTACTTACTGAATAATACTTCAGTGGAGCTTACGACTTCTTATAAATACCTTGGGGTTAACATTCAGTCTGACCTGTCATGGCAGCACCACATTAACGTCACCCTTGCTTCAGCAAATCGCTCACTCGGGTTCCTTAAACGTAATTTGAAACACACCCCCTCGCACTTGCGTAAACTGGCTTATATCACCCTTATCCGTCCTAAAATAGAATATTCCTCAGCCATTTGGGATCCCGATCAAGACTACATTATTGAAAACATCGAAGCCCTGCAGAACCGTGCTGTACGTTTTATTTTTTCTGATTATTCACGTCACACCAGCGTCACTTCATTGAAACTTCGTGCCGAACTGGAACTCTTATCACGTCGCCGTAAATTGCTCGCTTATCACTACTTCATAAGCTCTACCATCACACATCACTTCACGAGAATTTCTTTAGGCCACCCCCTGCCATCTTTCCGCGCCGCGATCATCCCTTTAAAATCGAACGCTTCTTTTGTCGCACTTTTCATTATGCTAAATCCTTCATACCGCGCACAATAACCGAGTAGAATGACTTACCTTCAAACATTGCAACCGTCACCGATATCACTGAATTTCAGAACCTACTAAACATGAGTGCAAGCGTGTGAACCTTTTGCGGCATTCCTCCCTCTTTTTTCTTTTTTCTGCAAACCGTGTTTTTTGTAGAAACTGCGTATGTTCATGGTTCGTGTTATTTATTGCTGTGTTTGCCTAATTCAGTTATTCACACGTGTTTTTGGTGATGTTGCCATTCCTTTATGCTTAATGGCGCGTGTGTTTGTAGTAAGCTAGATTGCGTTTTATTGTACTCTTGTGACTCTATTTCCTTCTTTGTGTAGTTCAATTTTAATATATTTTTTATTTGTATTATTGTTTGACTCATAATAATTATTCTGATTATTTAAGATTATGCGGTAAGAATATTAACCTTATATTTATTCTAATGTATTTAGTAGCTGTATGGTGTTTAGTTTGCGTGTTTTCTGGTTCTATTAATCATTTCATGTACCTGTATGTGTTATAGCCCCACCCTATGCAATACCCTCCTCTGAGAGGGCCCTTAGGGGTATTCAGAATAAATAAATAAATAAATAAATAAATGAATAAATAATTATTCATATTGAAAGAAAAGTGGCGCACAAAAAAACGGAGACAAAGAACCACACACAGCGCTGCCAATCCGAGCAACAGGAATTTAAAAAGTAATAGCCGCGCATGACAAGTGAGGCACAACGAGATTAAGTGATACGCTCATCAATAAAAGTGAACTCTTTTTTGTGCAATGTAAACGAGGTCTGGCTTACGCAAGCATCACGTTACTTGTTAATATGATAGGCTTCAGACACCTCACGGGTGAATTGATCGTGGTGCTTAAAAATAATAACAGTGTTAAACAGAAGAGGTGTGCACCCACACGTGGCACAATGCGAAGCCAAATGGGAAGGCGTGCCGTTATGCAAAGAGAGATAGTGCTCCCGCAACCTTTTATTGATACAGCGGCCCGTCTGTCCCACATAATGAAGGCCACAAGATAAAAGAATGCGGTACACCACCCCCACAGCACAAGGCACATACTTATATCTATGGTTTACGGCACATTTCTTTACATCTGGAAATCCGAGCAACAAGAATTTAAAAAGTAATAGCCGCGCATGACAAGTGAGGTACAACAAGACTAAGTGATACGCTCATCAATAAAAGTTAACTCTTTTTTGTGCAATGTAACCGAGGTCTGGCTCACGCAAGCATCACGTGACTTGTTATTATGATAGGCTTCAGACACCTCACGGGTGAATTGATCGTGGTGCTTAAAAATAATAACAGTGTTAGACAGAAGAGGTGTGCACCCACACGTGGCACAATGCGAAGCCAAACGGGAAGGCGTGCCGTTATGCAAAGAGAGATAGTGCTCCCGCAACCTTTTATTGATACAGCGGCCCGTCTGTGTGGTGCAGCGCTGTGTGTGGTTCTCTTCTTTGTCTCCGTTTTTTTGTGCGCCGCTTTTCTTTTAATGAGTTGTAACACTTACTGCAGCTGCGGTTTGTCTGTTGGAGCTGGTGAATTTGCAATTGCGACCAACTTTTCATCCGTCGGGCGAACACCGTCTTTTGTGATGACGTGACTTAAGTACCGCAGTTCATTGCGAAAAAAATCGCATTTCGAAGGTTTGACGCGAAATCCGCGTTCTGATAGCCTCTTCAGCACAGCTTCCTGGTTGAGCAAGTGTTCTGCTTTTCTGTGGCCCGTGATCAGTATGTCATCGAGATAACAAGTTACGCCGTTTAGTCCTTTCAGCGCGTTATCCATAGTACGCTGAAATATTGTGGGAGCTGATGAAATGCCAAACGGTAGGCGGTTGACCGGAAACAGACCCTTGTGCGTGTTCAGCGTAGGGTATTGTTTGAATTCGTCGTCCATTTCGACCTGCTGATACGCTCTCCTTAGGTCAATCTTTGAAAAATGTTGTCCGCCAGCCAGCGCGGCAAATAGCTCGTCCGCTTTCGGTAGCGGATACCTTTCGATGTCCAGTATCGGGTTTAGCGTGACTTTGTAATCACCGCACAGTCTGACTGAACCATCGCGTTTAACAACTGGCACGACAGGCGTTGCGTACGGGGTTGTGGTTATGGGTGTAATTATCCCTAGCTCTTGGAGCTTCGACAATTCCTGCTCGACAGTAGCTCTTAGCGCGAAAGGCACGCTTCTGGCTTTGAAAAATCTTGGCTTCACGTCACCCCTTAAGACAAGGGTAGCTTTTTCTCCCTTTACTGTGCCGAGTTCGTCCTTGAACAGGTGCTGATAGCGGTTTAGCAAGGACTCTAGGCGATCTGTCAAAGCCATTTGTGTTTCCCACCTGCATGTGGTGAAGACCTTGTATTTGCGTCCAGTCCAGCTTGAGGTGTTGTAGCCAACTGCGCCCCAACAGCGGCTGGCCGTCCTGGCGGAGCACGTACAAAGGCTACTGTTGGCGCTGTGCGTTGTACTGGATTGCGACAAATGCTACTCCGCAGGGAGTCACGGGTTCATTTGGGTAGGTTCTTAAGGTGAGACTTGTCCTGCGAAAATGAGCTCTGGGTAGAAAGAGAACGGAACTGTGAAACAGACATCACGGATACAGCAGCCCTTGTATCGAGTTCCATGTTCACTGGTGCGCCGTCAATAGCGACCTCGACCATGATTAGTTTTTGTCTTACCTCTGCAGCAGGTTTTACACTCTTCAAATTGCTTCGTGGCAGTTTCAAGGTACTAACATGCCGTTTATTTTTACTTTTCGATTCTTTTAGCTGTTTGCTCCGGCAAGCATTCTTGATGTGGCCCTTTTTGTTGCTATGAGAACATTCGGCATTCGCATACGGAGAAGAGCTGGTGGTGTGTTTCACCGATCCGCAGCGATAACATGAGGAAGAAGCTTCCCCAGTGCTTTTAACTTTGTGCACTTGGAATTTTTGCTGTTCTGTAGAGCGCGTAGCAGATGCGCTTTGAATGGCAGCTTCAATGGCTATCGCACGATCAACTGCTGTGTGAAACTTTAACCGATTGTCTTCTGCAAATAAACTTCGTTTTATGTCAGCCCGGAGCAAGCCACAAACAAATCTGTCCCTTAACGCTTGATCAAGAAAAGTACCGAACTCACAAGTTTGCGCTAGTCTACGCAGCTTCGCGGCATACTGAGTAATAGTCTCTTGCGGCAGTTGTGAGCGGCGATGAAATGTGGCCCTTTCACCGATAATGGACAGTTTAGGAAGAATGTGGTTTCGCAGTAAGCTTAGAAGTTCTTCAAAAGACTTTGTTGCGAGAGTCTCAGGAGACGTTAACGACTTCAACAATGCGTACGTCTTCGGTCCTACTAGGCTTATCAAGGTATCAGCCTTCTGATCCTCCGACACTTTGTTAGCACGCAAAAATGCTTGGAGGCGTTCTTCATAACTAGCCCAATCTGCTGAAGAGTCATCGAACGGTTCTGCTTTCCCCAAGTGCGCCGACATCGTTTCGCTGACTTGTCTTCTTGTGACAGTCCACCAGGGTCCCAAGATCCTCGTCGCCAAGAACTATGTCGTGTTCCAGGGCTTCCGGGTATGAAGACGCCGCCTGTACTCAAACATGATTTATTCGCATGCCAGCAAAATAGCGATAACCAAGAGTGCCGAAGGAAAGTGCCCCCGGCCCATCGCGCGCCAAGCGCTTTTATTCACATCGTGGGCGAGGGTGTTACGATATGGGCCTCGTGACAGTGTATCGTACAAGCGCGCGTGTACAGATATGCGACAGTTGCTCATCTTGTCTTCTTCCCACTTTCACTGCTCTTCACAAACTTAACTTGATACGTTTGTGATCACTACCCAGACTTCTGGAGCCACCTTCATCTATGTGCAATCCCCTGAGCTTATCATACATCCTATGTGACATCAGTGCATGATCTATCATCGACCACGCCAGCAACAAACAGCGCCGCGTCGCGGTGCATAGAATCTGATTTCTCCGCGCCGCTTCGGAAGGCACCCGTTCGCCACACTAGGAAAACTTTGCTAGGCACTGTGGGAGGTTATATCGGCAGTGCAATAAAAAAGTCACGTGGTACACGTCACTGTTCTCGGCTGTGGTCAATCTGCGCATGCGCGAAGGTTGTCGTGGTTGTCTGGGCGATGGAGACGCGCGAACCCATCACGAACCACGCAGCGGCTGAGTCGGCTGTGCCATGAGGCTGCCTGTGTTGTATGCAATAGTTCATTTTGTTGTGCTAGTATGCGAATATGATTATTTTGTTCTTGTGTGTATAAATTAGAGAGTGCAATACCATACTGCGCGTCCTTGTTTTCTATTTCTTCAGTGGTTTCATGCTAACTGGTTGTTGCTGTGTCAAGTGCAATGTAATAAAATAACAATACCTAATTGCTATTTGTATGTTTATTTGTTGTTTGAGAATAAAAATGCGCCTTATGTAATAGCTAAACGCAATCAATTTGCAGGAAAAACGATGTGTTTGTCGAGGCAGCAACAAAACACGGGCAGCGAAGGTATTCAGGCCCACTCACTGCTTTGTAGAGTGTTTGAACAGCCCTGTGCGGATACGCAAGATGGAGCAGAAGTTGGCGGAAGCCGAAACAACTAACCATACATTGAATTTTCTACACCAGATAAATCTTGTCATTGTTATGAGGCAAACTTGCAAGTTGTGGAATTACTGCGCCTTGCACTACATATCTGAAACAAAATGTAGCTACTAAAGCATGCAGCTCAGGGGCGTACGGTAAAGGTGCGTAGCGTGGGGTGGCGCACCTATTTCCTGCAAGGATTTCTGCCATGCGGGTCCTGCAGTTGAGATTGTGCAACCATCTACATTAGCGGCCGCACAGAGGATGCGAAGATAAGTAATCAGAACCTTAATTTGGCAAAAGAAGCCCTTATATGCTTTACACAAAAGTGCGTGGATCGATCTTTATAAAACAGTACTACTTTGAACAAGATACACACTAAAGTTGTGTAGTTGCAGTACTTGCCCTTAATTTTTAGAATCACGAGGAATATTTACGTCAGCAAATAAATAAAAGGTACTGTACCTGACAACCACTGAAAATAAAGTCTGTCCGCAAATGAACACGACAAAGCACGATACCGCACGCTAGCTCGGAAGAAGATTATTTTGACTTACGTCCACTCTAGTGTCTCCTGTTTTCATCGCGATTTCTTATTCGTACAGTGCCGCCGACATAAGCAGCCAGCCACATGGCACAGCCACCACATCTGCTGCGTGGTTCGCGAGGGGTTCACGCGTCTCCGTCGCCTGGAGAACCAGGACAACCTTCGCACATGCGCAGAATAACCACAGCCGGAAACAGCGACATGACTTTCTCAATGCATTGCCGAAATACTCTCCCAGGACTATAGAGGAAGGAAAGCTCATATAGTTTCCAAATATACAGTAGAGGGAACTCTGGCGCTCGTGTCTATGGGAGCTGCAACGCACGGCGCTTCAGCGAGCATAGGAATGATGGGTAGCACACACATTTGTCTAATCTTTGTACTTCTGGCCTGCTTTTGGCTCTGTTTGTGTTTGTGTGGCTTGGAGCTTTTTTCACAAAACAAAGAGCAAAAATTGTTCAACGATTGCGCTTCACCACCTTATTATTTTAGACTTACCTTTCCAAATGAGGTCACAAAGTTCAAAAGGGCTAAATGTTTTTGAAAACGAACCGAAACACCGCAATCAACAAAGCCGCAAGCACTATTCACCGTCCGTAAGTACGAAGACTAGGCAAATGTGTGTACTACCCATTATTCCTATGGTCGCTGAACGATCGCAGCGACAGAGTCTTCTCTAGTTAATTTTAGGAAACTCTGTATGAAAGTTAGGGTCAAGAGGACACTTAATCACTGGACTCCACGCCAACCGGTTGTTCCCTCACAATCTCCGACGACAGCGCAGCTCTGGCTGACTGGCTCGCCCTATGCCATCTCTTGACGCCGACAAGAACTCTCACTGAGTGGTGCCCTGTCCTCGGACTTCTGCGACCATGTCCATCTTTCTTATCTTCTCTTTACTTTCAAATTTGGCTCTCCCTGCGCCTCTCTCCTCCTGCTCCACTATCTCTCTGTATAACTTTAATTCCTCCCTATCCTTTTTTAATCCCTCCTTACCACCATCCTCTGCGCAGAACTGTGGAGGTGCCCTCCATTGAGAGAGATGCAGTAACGCAACTGCGCTTATTTGTAACTTTATTCTTTTCAAACGTCACTTATAGGTCAAAGAGGTTATACCAAAACTTCTAGAGTGGCGTTCGCGCATACCCGCTCATGTATCATAGTAAAGCCGCGCCGGCCATATTGCTCAAAAGAAGGCGGCGCCTGCCTTGTAGCGCCATAATTCTCAGGGCGCTTGCAGCCGTGCGTTTCGTTGTATCTTCTAAAGCACCTGTTTTATACTCATAGGAGACGAGGGAGCGTGAGAGAGACATTAATGCACATCTGCTTTAATTGTTCTTTGACACTTAGCGTTTTAGGTGTCTTAAAAAACTCCAGGCTTGTTCGGAACGTGCAGCACAGTCGCGACGAAAGCTTGAAAAGCGGCATTTCAGAACCATTTCTAAACACTCTTTGGGATGCTACAAGCACACTGTTGGGCAGCTACAGCACCATAATTAATAATAAATTTTGTGTCGTAGGCCAGCATTCACTATGCTATCCTTCGTCATTGTTTGGAGAAGCCTACGTGGTATCCGCTACACACCTGTTGGAAATTTCGTGCAAGTTTTTTATGCAGTGGCTGACGGCCTTGAAGAAACATACGTGAAGTGGGTACGCGCCATACTTATATAGCTGATCAAGAACAAAGTTCAATGTTTTGGAGCACTGGACGACGCAGTCAATACGCAATTCGCATTGTGTGATGCCTGTAATTCCTTTGATGTTTTAAAACGCTGACATGATTTTGAGGTGCGGCAAAACAAACGTTTTTCGTTTCCTCGGAACGTTGTGTTAACGTTCTCTCCACACTGGAACCGAAAAACACGTATAAAACCTTTTAATTCAGTATGAAGATTTTCATCCCCTGATTCCTGCAAGGCAGCTCCACCGTCAAGCACAGTGCTTGATATTTCAAGTCAGGTGCACAGAAAATTGGGACGTAATGTGAATGCGCGTGCGTGGAAGTAACGACAAAAATAAAATGGCAGAATAGCGCGACTTGCGCACCTTCTCGACGGCCTGTCTAGCGGTGCACCACCGAGCGGCTTCATTCATAGTTGTGCTATGCGCTGTCCCTTTTGCTGCGACGCTTCGTGGTCACAGCGACAGTGATCGAGTGCTGAGGCACCTCTATTGTATTCAAAAGGATGCAAGTGTTAGTTCACTGTTTTTCCGATCACCGCATCTCTTTTTCGCGATGCCACTCACTCTTTGCGCCGTCAAAGGCTGCGATTCCAAGACCGGGGGCGACGTTAGTAGGCACAGTTTCCCGAACGACCCAGCAATGAGGCAAGTGTGGATAGATTTTATGCGTCGCGATAGCAGCTGCAACTGGATGCCATGCGAAGTCGGATTCGCTCACTGCATTTTGGCACCGACTGCTAACGGATCGGGAACCATCGGTAACTTCTTCAGTTCTGCATCGTGCTGCAAAAGAAGCGATATCTGGAGCCAGAAGCTGTGCCCACGCTCTACTCGGAATCAGCACAACATCGCGATGCCAATCAAGCACCAGAGCCCACATGCAAGCGTCTCTGTTTCCAGCAGATGATAGAGCTGCATTGGTACGTCACAAGTTTCTGCGAATGTCTCAGTCCCCACGTCACTGAGGCATACGTCAGCCTGACTTAATAGGTCGTTGTGAAACCGCTCCTTCAAAATCGAAACCTAAAGTGGGTTTAGAAAAATCGATATTAAAATATATGTTCAATGGATTGGGAGGCACCAGATTATTCTTTCCGGGGTCCTTGATACCAGTCATTTTATTTACAGCAAAAATCCGAAAATCTTGAAAGTACGTGTCAGTACCCCTTTTTTCGACGTCAAGCCTGCCTAAGGCCAGTTTAAAAACGAGTACCAAACACTGAGTGGCTCAGTGGTAGACTCACGGGCTTACTCTTAAAAAATAGAGTGACGTTCTCTCCATTTAGGGAGGAACGGCGATGTTCCCAATGTTCGTCTTTAAATAGAGAAACGTTGCTCCCTCTGCCACGAAGAAACATGTTCTTCCCTATGAAAATCAAGATGGCTGACCACAAGTTAGCGAAAGGAGTTGGCTTAGCAAATGCATCGATTCTCGACTAATAAGGAGCACACGGCACTGAAAGTTACAAAAAAAACGGTCGCGCTGAGCTTGATATCAAACGAAATTATTATAAAAAAACAAGCAGACGAACCTGTGGTGATGAAAACATCGCGAAAGAGAACGACGGAGCAAGTAGGTTTCATTCGGCCAGCGATGTGACGTTCACTCTGAAAGACACGGATACTGCAGATTACTCACCCGAACAGTGCATGCTAGGCTTGCTGTATTTATTTCTCGCAAGTTCACGTAGTGTAGGAACGTTATCCATGCGATTACGTGGCCGCAGGTCACGAGATGTGCCTCCAAACCATAGACTCGATCGCAGCGAAACCATTCCGACTAAGTAGTGCAGTTTTGATAGATGGATGTTCAACGTTATAGAAGTATCTGGAGGTGTGAGAGCGTCACATCCGTGAAGTAAGCGGTAGCTGGCGCCATCTGGTGGGGCTGAACGATACCGAAAAGTAATGGTTGCCTGCGGCGTCGTACGTAGTCTTACCCACCATCACGGCTCTCATGCGGATAGTTGGCGACTCAACCCATTCATAAACACTCACTGACACCGGACGCCTAATATATGCTCATGCGCTGCATATAGCTATACATTCACTCAGGGGCATTGTGCACATAAGGACACTGACAGGCATAGTACGCATATAGAGTGAACTCAATGAACAATAGTACAATCAACCATTCTCCACAGCGGCACACACACGTGTTTACTCACACCCACCTACTAAAGCTCACAGCTTATGTAGCAATGAATATCGATTGGCCATAGTGGCACAAGTTACAAATAAGTTTTCGTACACATTTTTTACGTTTCGTAGCCATACCACAACAGGCGCGCACGTAAATATGTTGTATCTGATGCTGAGACAAACGGAAGTTTATCAACAGATGCGCAATGATCACAAAGAAGCACAACAGATGCACAAAGTAAAGGTCCTTGAATAATTGCTAGAGCTTATCAGGTTTTTGTGAAAAGAATTACCCCAGCCAGGCATAGAATGCCAACGGCATTCCGAATGCTGCGCCATCTTTCGACCACTGCCAGAGTTATTTTTTTTATTGAAGCCTCCGAGAACGCAAACGCTTGCCGCGCGCTAGCTATTTCGGAGTTCACGTCTTTTTTTATTCTTCCACTTGTTGCTCGGAGAGGGCGCAGCATGCAGACCAGACTTTGTCTTCGTCGTGGTAGGTGTTCTGTGGTCGCGTCGACCTCGTTACGTTGTTTTGTGTTAACGTTTGCTTATATTCTGTTTACGTGCTTACCACAAATGTTACCGTTAGCCGTGGATACAGTACACTGCTAGCCCTTCAATTACAATGTTTTTGATGCGGTAACCACCGTGCTAGCAGTGTGTACGTAGGTTACAATGCGGGTTTTGCGAGAGAAATAAGCGATGATCTCGCATCCGACAGTATTTTTTCGTGAGCGATGACAGTGGCTTTTGGCGTCGCGGCAGCTCTGTTACTTGAGTGAAGGAACTAGCGCTGCAGTGCGCAAATTTACTATAACGTTATAGCATGCTGTGCCTACATACTTTTCTGCTTCAGATGCCTCTCGCGATTCACCTCGCGTGTCAACTTGCAGTCATAGTGCGTGCCAGAATTTTGTTGTTAGCGCTGTAGCTGCGATGGTTACTATTACTCTCGATTTGGAATACTCTTTTCTCACAGGTGAGTGAGTGTTAGTACTTTCCTGCTGTGCACAGCTGTTACTAGAAGTGCATATTGTGTTGAGTTTCTCACGACAAAGGAGAAACATGGACGAGAAAGGCATACTGCATGCGTGCTTCATTCCGTCTTACTTCTCCGTGCTGGCATGGGCAATTCAAAGCGCATGCGATTGAGAATTTGGTTTCACTGACAGAAGTCATTGGTTTACTTTTCACAAAAGTGTTGTTATGACAATGTTTAAAACATTTCTGATGGTTGTAACCCAGACTGGCAAATCAACACTCGACGAAACTTCACAGCCCGTTTTTCTTTGAGCTTTCATTTGCCTTGGTAGCATAGCCTTATTGGGTGTCGTGTAACTATGCTGGAGGACGCAGGTTCGACTTCCGGCCACGGCGGCCGTATTCGAACAGGGGTAAACTGCAAAGAACATCCATATGGCGGTAGCAGCACGTATAAATCTATCAATTGTATATGATCGTGCTTTCACGCATGAACTGTACAGTGGTATAAGGCTTGCTAGAATGTTGAAAAATTAAGTTAGATGCTTTTTACGCGCCTTCTTAAATTCATGAGTGCTGTTGGTGCCATGCGAAACTAAAAGTGCCTGGGCTTACCAAGTATGTCGACACCAAAAAAATCTATTATGTGTGTACAGTCTAACGTAATCGATAAAGCAAGGCTGCTTGGGAAGCAGGGCTCCATGTATTCGTGACAAATTAATAGTAAAAAACAACACGAGATACACACGGAAGTGTGCGGAGCATTGTGCGAGTGCTTGGCGATAAAAAAGCGAGGCTTTTACTTTACATCAATAAAACAAAAAAAACGTCACTAGTGCGAAGCTTGCATCAATATTAGGTAAAAGCAATCGCTCGCGACTGGCCGTGCCAGCTAGGTACGGCGTGCGCATGCGCGCGCAAGATCCCCATGATTGAGAAGAACACTGAAGGTGAAACGTTGCTCCTTTGGTCCTTGCCGCGAGAGGGCGTGACGTGTAAACCACCCGAAAGAGAGGAAGTCGCTGCGTCAAAGGAGAAACGAAGCCCGTTTCACCATTCTCGCTCCCTTTTTTGAGTGCTGGCACACAGCGGATCTGGGTTGGAATCCCATTGTGTTATAGGTGTTTTTAGCTAGTTCTTTTTTTTCATTCAATACTGGTTACAGGCTGCGGTGGCGGACAACTACGGCGCCATGCATGACCCGTGTTCTCATCTCTTAACAGCTTTCGCTGAAAAAAAAAAACGTACTCAGGGATATCAGTTCCACTTATATGTTTAAGTTGCCTCACAGCAGAAGCAGCAAGTGAGGAGATGCAGCGAAAATAAAAGTTTCACTCACACACAACCATAAGCCCCTGGCGAATAACAGTGCAGCGTGTGTGCAAACCCCCGCAGGGGCGCCTGCGCAAGTAGGCGTTTGGTGTGTAGCGACACCACGGACCCGAGCTAACGGGGGAGTTTTGGCTCCCTCCCACGCTTAGCCGTGCGTGGCTTTGCCGTGTCCGGGGAAAAGGGGATCCAGGGGGTTGAGCCGACGCTGGGTGATTGGACCTTTAAGGCCTCCCGGCAGAGGCAACACACCCCTTTGGCCCCGGCTTCACGTAGACGGCACCCCTGGGCTGACCCACCCAGGGGAAATCGGCAGTCCACTTTTCCTATCTCCCTCCCCTGCAACTTTGTCTTTATCTCTCTCTTTTTTAGTCTGTCCTGTCTACTTCTCTCATATGTCTACTTCATGGCGCTCTTTGGCCATCAATTGGCCCTTGCGCCACTAAAATCTACTCATCATCAACATATGTCTACTTCAAATTTTCCCGGTGGCAAGGGTTAACCTTGTGTAATTACTCAATCTTGAGTAGTTATATTTGGTTATAGTGGCAATGTACGGCTGGCGTCTGCAGCCTTATGCTATTAAGTGATTCAGCGTCCCCTGGTTGGACTCCATGGTGGGTGGTCGCCATTGCTGCCGAAAAAAAGTACACTACTATGGGAACACCTGCATTTTCCCGTCTCCTAGATCGTCTTCCGCCTAAGAGGGGACGCACCGATGACATATCAATTTTCAACCAACCCAGACAATACTTTCCAAAATTTCATGTTGTGCCCAGCGAAAATTCAACAAAACAAGCCAGAGCCATATCTTCATTTCTTGTTGCGAAATCTTTGACTGATGTCCTTGGCCCAGGATACAAGGTTATAAAGATGGCTAGCGGAGACCTCCTTGAGCTGCCTGAAAAACATCACTATGAAAAACTTGGCAGTCTCGTAGCATTTAGTGATATCCCAGTATCCGTTTCACCTCCTAGATCAATGAACACCACACGTGGAGTTGTTTCAGAAGCAGACCTTCTTGAAATGTCTGAACAGGAACTGCTTGAAGGGTGGAAAGAGCAAAATGTCACGGATGTGAAACGAATTGTCATTAGACGCGACAACAAAGAAATACCTACCAAACATTTAATACTCACTTTCACATCTAGCACACTGCCTTCATCTATAGACACAGGCTACATCAAACTCTCTGTCCGTCCCTACATTCCCAATCCAAGACGGTGTTATAAATGTCAACGATTTGGTCATGGCTCGCAGAACTGCCGGGGTCAGGAAACTTTTGCAAGATGTGGTAGCCACGGCCACCCATCTGATAACTGTGTTACGACGCCTCACTGCGTGAATTGTGACGGGGAACACGCCGCGTATTCACGTTTGTGTCCTAACTGGAAGAAAGAAAAAGAAATAATCACTCTTAAAGTCAAAGAAAACATCACATTCAAAGAAGCAAAACGAAGAGTGTCGCCATTTTACGGCACAACTTATGCTGATGCGGCGCGTCAGAGGGCAATGCCGCACCAGTCCTCGCCATCCCTTCGGCCAGCGCAGAGGGAGCCATCGGCTGTGGCGCCTGCCCCCAAGGCGGCAGTAGTTCAGTCTACTCCGCCTCCAAGCAAATTGAGGCCGGAGACTGCAGGGTCCTCTGGTCTCAAGGCCTCACCTCACCAGGCGAGGCCTAAAGTCCAAACCACCAGCTCGCATGTGCGGGCATCCAGTGCCTCTGAGGAGGCAATAGATAAAACGGTACCCTTGGTACCGAAAGAGCGGCGCGCCTCTAGGAGCGCGCCAAGAAAAACAAAAAACCAATAACGGGTTCGGACGACCGTCCTGCCCCCTGAATTAACGAGCTCACACCAACACAGGATACTCTTTGTACACACAGCAGCATCTCTCTTGTTTAAATATGCAGACAGAAATATTACAGTGGAACATCCGAGGCCTTCTTCGAAACCTCGATGACTTACAAGAACTCCTCCATGAACACAATCCAAGAGTGCTGTGTGAACAAGAGACACAATTAAAACGAGCAAACACAAACTTTTTACGTAACTACGTAATCTTCCGGAATGATAGAGATGATGCCATGCCACCATTCGATGGTGTAGCGGCTATAGTTAGTCAAGGTATAGCATGTACACAATTACCCCTTCAAACTTCCCTCGAGGCGGTGGCTGTCCGAGCAGTAACTCTAAACAAACTTGTCACAGTCTGCTCTTTGTACATACATCCGCACCACCGTCTTGAAAAACTTCAATTCCAGTCTTTAATAGACGAACTACCTGAACCTTATCTGGTCCTTGGGGACCTGAACGCACATAATGGTCTGTGGGGTGACTCTCGCTGTGATGCAAGAGGTCGTCTCATTGAACGATTCCTCATTTCATCGGGTGCTTGTCTGTTGAATAGGAAAGAGGCAACATACTATAACCTTGCCAACAAAACTTACTCTTCCATAGACCTCAGTATCACATCTCCTTCACTTGTAACATTGCTTCAGTGGGAAGTCATAAATAATCCATACGGAAGTGACCATTTCCCTATAGGTTTGAGTACACCAATAATAAATGAATGTCCTCCACATGTTCCCAAACAGCTGGTAAACAAAGCCGACTGGGAACAATTTCAAAAGCTGAGTCACCTAAATTGGACTGACATATGTGGATTAGGCATAGATGAAGCTGTGCAGTACTTCACGGCTTTTCTTACTGACGCAGCAACCAAGTGCATTCCACAAACATCTGGGCTGCCCGGCAAACGACAGTTCCGTGGTGGAACACTGAGTGTCAGAATGCGCGAAAGGAACAGAACATGGCATGGAGGTTGCTGCGGAACTCGCTGACAGCGGAAAACCTTGAGAGCTTTAAGAAAATGAAATCTCGAGGCAGGAGAACGCGTCGGCAGACCAGAAAAGAAAGCAGGCACAAGTTTTTATTAGGGATAAATTCATATACACAAGAGGCTAAAGTCTGGAATATGGTTTGTAGGGTAGCAGGAAGACAAGTACACTCACTCCCACTCGTAAACACACAGGGTGACAGCCTGGAAGATCAAGCGAACTTCCTCGTTGCACACTACGAGCAGGTGTCTAGCTCGTCACACTACACTGAAGCTTTCAAAAGACACAAAGCAAAGATAGAAAAGCAGAAACAAGAATTTTAGTGCACTAATTACGAGGCATACAACCAACTTTTCAACTTAGCTGAGCTACAAACATCACTAAACTCTTGCAATAATTCCGCTCCAGGCAACGACCATGTCACATATGAAATGTTGAAAAACCTGCCGCTCAAAACGCGAAAAACTTTACTCTCTCTATACAATGCTATCTGGCTTTCAGGCACCATCCCTGCTTCCTGGAAAGAGGCTATTGTTATCCCTATTTTGTAACAGGGCAAGGACCCTTCCTCAGTTTCAAGTTATAGGCCCATTGCGCTAACCAGCTGCCTTTGTAAACTTTTTGAAAAAATGATAAACCGCCGACTTTTGCATTTCCTTGAAACACACAATCTGCTCGACAAATTTCAGTGTGGGTTTCGAGAGGGTAGATCCACCACCGACCATCTGGTGTGTATCGAGACACAGATCCGAGACGCTTTTGTCCACAACAAAACTTCCTCTCAGTGTTTTTCGATATCGAGAAGGCCTACGACACAACATGGCGTTTTGGTATATTAAGAGACTTGTCTCACCTGGGTGTGCGCGGTAGAATGCTTTCCATAATCGAGAGTTACTTGTCCAATCGGAAATTCCGTGCCCGTGTGGGCAGTATTCTCTCGCAAACATTTGTGCAAGAAACGGGAGTACCGCAAGGTGGTGATCTTAGCTGTACACTTTTTATTATTAAAATGAATTCCTTGCACCTGTCCATCCCGCGCAATATGTTTTATTCCACATATGTCCATGACGTCCAGCTTGGCTTTAAGTCATGCAACCTAGCAATGTGTGAGCGGCAGGTTCACTTCGGTTTAAACAAGGTCTCCAAATGGGCAGAGGAAAACGAATTCCGGCTGAACCCAGGAAAAAGGACGTGTGTCTTGTTCTCCCGAAAGAGAGGCATGCACTCAGAACCCGACAATGAACTGAATGGCCAATGTCTGTCTGTGAATGCGGAGCATAAATTCCTAGGCTTAATCTTGGACAACAAGTTGACCTTCGTACAACACATAAAGTATTTAAAAACAAAATGTTGAAAAGCCATGAATGTTATAAAAGTGTTGTCACTTACTACATGGGGTAGTGACAGGAAATGCTTCATGAACCTGTATAGAAGCCTCAATCGCACCCGCTTAGATTGTGGGGCCATTGTTTATCAGTCTGCGACTCAAAGTGCTTTGAAGATGCTGGATCCCGTGCACCATTTTGGCATCCGCCTTTCTACTGGTGCTTTTCGCACCAGCACCGTAGAAAGCCTGTACCTTGAGCCAAATGAGAGGTCGCTTCATCTGCAAAGAACTTGCATGTCCTTTGTGTATTTCCTTAAGGTGAAAGCAGACAAGAGACACCCCTCATACTCTACTATTAATGATTTGTCGAGCTCCATTCTGTTTCAAAACAGGCCTTCAATGAGGCAGCCCTTCTCTGTTCGCCTGAAGGGTCTAGCTGAGGACACTGGAGTGTCACTCGAACACAGTTTAATGGCTCCTGTAGCATACCTTTCACCGTGCCATTGACAGACTATAGACTGCGATGCGTCTTTTCTAGAAGTTACAAAACATGCTGCGCCTATTGCCCATATCTGAACCTAGTTCCTAGAACTTCAACACAAATACACACGTCCTGAGTTATTAAGATGCCTCCAAGTCTAACTCCTCTGTGTCCTACGCTGCTGTCGGCCCATTTTTTTCGGATGCTGGCCCTCTACATCCAGGCACAAGTATCTCACAGCGGAAGCTTATGCGATACTTGTGGCGGCTAAACACATCAAGCAATTACAAATACAAAAAGCAGTAACTTTTACGGACTCCCTCGGTGTAGTAACGGCTCTGCACACTCTTATAAAACACAAAAACCCAGTCCTTGTCTCACTTTACTCCATTTTGTGCATACTCTACACACTCAAGCAACATGTTGTAGTGTGCTAGGTGCCAGAGCACCGTGAGATTCAAGGCAACGTGAGGGCGGATCAGCTCGCTGCATCCGTCCACAAACGCACTGTCCCTACACCCATATCAATCCCGGCCCTTGATCTTAAGCCGTCTCTCAAACGAAACCTCAGGGAGTACTGGCAGAGCAAGTGGGATACACACACACAAAACAAACTACACATTATTAAGCCACACCTTGGTCATTGGCTGCCCATATCGAAATCACGTCATACAGATATAATACTAACGAGACTCAGGATACGACACACATACACGACACACACTTATCTTTTGTCCGGTGGCGATCCACCATTGTGTGACAGATGTGGTGAAGCATTAACAGTCCTTCACATGTTAATCTAGTGCAAACACTTAGAAACTCTAAGGAAACAACATTTTCCATTACCCTACCGACAACATATACCTTTACACCCTGCAATGTTCGTTGGTAGGGAACCGCTTTTTAATTGATTGATTTGTGGAGTTTAACGTCCCAAAACCACCATATGATTATGAGAGACGCCGTAGTGGAGGGCTCCGGAAATTTCGACCACCTGGGGTTCTTTAACGTGCGCCCAAATCTGAGCACACGGGCCTACAACATTTCCGCCTCCATCGGAAATGCAGCCGCCGCAGCCGGGAATCGAACCCGCGACCTGCGGGTCAGCAGCCGAGTACCTTAGCCACTAGACCACCGCGGCGGGGCAGGGAACCGCTTTTTAGTCATAAATCATTGTTAGCGTTTTTAAAGGAAATTCATAATTTTTATATCATGTACCCGGGCATTCGGTAGCACGACCTCTCCAGAGAGGTTTTTGCTGCGGTGGCTACACAGGAAAGCACTGGCCTCACAGCCCTTGGACGCAAGGGTATGAACGAGTGAGGTACTTGTGCTAATGCCATACATGTCCACCATCGTTTTTCATTATCACCAACTTTTGTTACCTATTCACACCACACACACCTTTCACGGCATGTTCATAATTTTATTACTTGTATGTTTTTACCCGCCTTACTGCGAGGAACATTATGGCCCTTATACAGCCGCTAATCACAATCATTGTCCACATTCCTTTTCCCATGAACTGGCGCTTTTTGGCCATTAAATGACCCTTGTGCCAAAAAACACCATATATCATCATCATCGTGTGTGCGAACTCTGTTTATTATGTTGAGAGGGGGGTGTTATTCGCCTTTTCACGTACTCTTTGAGAAGCTCCTGGATATTCGGAGAAAATGATGCTTAGAATTCCAACTTCCAATCCTTCATTTGGTGATATGTTCTGCTCCATTATATGTTGAATAAAATTCCTAGAAGCCTCAATTTATTTAAAAGGCCCCATTGGTATTGTTAAGCTGTCTTGCATTTGTTTTTCAGCTGTTAATTGTACCTCGTTTATGATTAATTCAGTTTTTTTGCCTGTACCACTCCTTTGTGGATGAAGTTTGGGGGTGGTGTGATTTTGGCAGCTAAATCAATGAGAGACGCTTTAGGCGAAAGTGTATTTTCTTGACTTTTCAGAGGAGCTCATTTCCTTTTTCTCCTACATAAAGAAAGACATAGCACAACATCAGAAATTTCGGCATTAGAGCGTAATGCTCAAGCAAATATAAGAAACTCAAAATCCCGAAAATGCCGACCCAGGGCTATAATTGATTGATTGATTTGTGGGGTTTAACGTCCCAAAACCACCATATGATTATGAGAGATGCCGTAGTGGAGGGCTCCGGAAATTTCGACCACCTGGGGTTCTTTAACGTGCGCCCAAATCAAAGCAGGGCTATAATAGGTACCTTTCAAGAACAAAGCGTTCACTTATATTAGGCACACTTAGGTACTGGCTTTTGCAAGTGCGCATAGAAACGATGAAAACACTGTAGTTCTGTTACAAACGCGCCGTCTTGTTATTTACCCTGCCTCATGGAAGCAGCCTGCTTCAACATGTGTACTGGACATAAGTCGTCACTCAGAGGCGTAGCTAGAAATTTGTTTTCTGGGGGAGGGAATTCTCACCAACCCGATGGGGGGGGGGCACAGGCATTATCTCTAGCTCTCTTCTGTGGCGTCACTATCATTGGTAGGTAAACAGATGATGTACATGTATATCACATCACAAGATTCCCCTTCGCCCTATCCATATGTTTGTGAAGAGAGTAAGTAAAAGTCCGGGAAAACTGATTGATCGATATGTGGGGTTTAACGTCTCGAAACCACCACATGAGTACGAGAGACGCCGTAGTAGAGTGCTATGAAAATTTCGACCACCTCGGGCTCGTAACGTGCACCAAAATCTGAGCACACCAGCCTACAGCATTTACGCCTCCATGGAAACCGCAGCCGCTGTAGCCGAGATGCGATCCCGCGACCTGTGGCTCAGCAGCTGATTACCTTAGCCCCTAGGCCACTGCGGCAGGGCAGAACTAAAATACAATAAACGGCAGGACAACAACGGCCTC
The DNA here is from genome assembly GCF_043290135.1 of Rhipicephalus microplus. Lineage (NCBI taxonomy): Eukaryota > Metazoa > Arthropoda > Arachnida > Ixodida > Ixodidae > Rhipicephalus > Rhipicephalus microplus. The sequence goes on from NC_134710.1 coordinate 438,514,938, forward strand.
TCGTCGAACGTACTAGTCTTCGAAAACGCATTATTGCGATGACTCACCCGATAGGAGATGACATCGTTATTCACTAATCTCTGTTAAGCGTAGATGGCGTAGTCCTCGTCGGGGCAAAGTGCGTTTCACCGGTCAAGGACGCTTCCGCTTACAACAAGGAATGAGAGGTATACGCAGCATGTTTTTGTTTTGTACATTCATAACTAGAGTTTAGTTTTGCTCACATTGCCGAGCAAATTTTTCACTGTCGGTGTCGTAACTGCATGCCTATGAGAATTATTTTATTTTAATCTCTATAAGTCAAGCAGCTCTCACACAGTGGTAGCTTTTAGTCAACATTATTAACTTTACTGCGCCAATACAAGAATGCTTGCGATGGATGAATGGCTGGTTAGGTTGACTTTATTTGGTTCTTCGGAACGTGCTTGAGCACGTTGAGGGCCGCTCCCACGTCGGAGCAGAAAGACCAGGTCGCAATAAGTATTTTTTAAAGATGTGCTGCACGTTTGCAACACGGTTTGCGCGTGTTATTTTTTCGGGCAGATTTTCAGTTGCACTGTGTCTTTTGATAGCAATGAAGAACTCTAATCGTAGAGGTTTTGTCATGCAATTTGCAAGAGCAGCATGGTAATCATTGATGAGGAATGCTCACTTAATCTCAATCGAAAGTTGATGTGCCAGTGTACTATACCTACTCACATAAAACTGGCTCGCTCATTGCGTTTATGTGCCAGAACGCTTAAATACGTGCAATAAAACGCGGAATGTTTTCATTTTTTTTCATAGCTTTCATCACTCAGCTCCCTGAAATGATAGCTATGCGGCAAGGTGTTTTCCGTTGTTTGCAAGCGTGCAACGAACATTTCCCTCTACGTCAACCGATTCACAACTGTACAGAATATTTCACTGCGCATCATTTGTGCATTCTTGTTTCTAGCCGTTACACCGGCGTGAACTGGTGCAGCCTCGAACACACAAGATCTTGAATGATCGGTTCACCAGTGATGAAGGAATGAACTCCGGAGTTGTTCAGAGCATAGTGCACCATAATGCATTTTCAAGAACACGTGAGCTCTGACGAGAACTGGCAGCGCATGCAACGCGATTTACTGTGCACCATCCCTGCCTGTTGGTTGTCTGTTTTGGGAATTCTGATGCGAATCGCTTGAATTTCACTGCTTCCACCAACACCTTCGCGTTCATTAACGTTTGTGGTATTTCATCACAACGCGACAGAAACTACCAGCCTTCCAAGTGGGCGCAATCACAGACGTGAGACGCCTCACGTGCCGAGTAAGATACTGGGCGAACGCGACCTTATCGGCACCTGAAGTGATGTGGAGAAGATGTATAAACGCAAATTTTTACACCAGGCGAGCAACGAGCACTAGTGTTTAAGGCGAAACGTTATCGGCTGACATGTATCGTCGCTAAAGTTCTCGTTTCTCGCATTCAGGGTGACTGCCCGAACTTTGCTGAACGCGTTAATTGCTTCCTAAAAAGGCGAAATCACCCCCTTGAAATATGCTGCCTACACGTATTGCTGGGTAGTTCATGTCCTGGGTCAATTACCACCGTCTATGAGACTCAATGGTTGCGCCGAAACGCCTTACGGCATAACGGTTGACGATTATTTCCCGAAAGGTGACGCTGCTCCCAGTGCACACTACACAACTGGCGAAAATTTGACGCCGCATGTCACAGGTAGGCAGCTTCATCAAAATAACGTGCCAGGGGATAGCGCTAAAGAGCACTGTACGCTTTCAGTATTGCTGGCCTTTTCTGGACTATTCAATACACCAGTTCAATGAGCGCTTTAAAAGGCATCGGTACACCTTGAGGATGCTTTCTTCCCTTCTGCCACAGAATATTCCCGAATCTGCCACTCTTCCTACTGCCTAGAAGTTTGCTGATGTGTACTCGAACATTATCTCAACTTCGGCATCGCAAGGGGAGTTAGCAGTATGGGCTGCGAAATGAAAGCGAGAGAAGCGAGAAACGCTGAGCATGTCTGCGATGCAAGCGGTTGCTAATTGCCCAGATGTATTGCTCCCAAACGTGCACCATATTCTGAAGATTCTGGCAACTCTTCTGGTGAGCACAGCTGAAGCAGAACGCTCTTTTTCTTCGCAGAGATGCCTAAAGTTGTACCTAAGAGCTACAACAACAAACTAAAGATTGCTTGGCATCGTTCTTTAGGAATACATCATGAAATACAAGTCCACTCGGAAGACATTGTTTCTGTTTTTTACCGGGAACGTAGATAGCTTCAGCTAAATGTGTGTTTATTACCGACCATAGGCGCCTGCTAAACACCAAGGAAGAAAGCTCCAAGGAAGAAGAATCCAAAAACCACGATATGATTACGAGACGCCATATTGGAGCTCTTCGAAAAGTTTATTACATTGGTTTCTTATGAAAAACACGGTTGATTTTCCATTGTCGAACTATGATCCAATGATTGACTCTAGTGATCATCAATGGTTCTGCAATACTCATTGACTTCCTTCAATAATTCGCCGACTATATTTTTTTGGGTACTTTGCAGTAAAAATGTCATAGACTCATTTCTATTGAAATACCATTGAGGAAGTAATTCGTAAACAACATTTTTGTTGTTTCCATATCGAGTTCATTGATAGCTTTTCAATTGAAAGTCGTGTCCCAATTTCGTTCCTTGTCAACAATTTCCTCAACGGTATTTTAATTGAACTGTAATGTTTCTTTGAAGCCATCTGTTGTCATTGCTCCATACCTTCCCTTTGATTATCAATATGAGTTTTTAAGGGGTTTTATCCTGCACCTAAATCAAAGTGCACGGACCTCAAGAATTCGCTCCTACATAAAAAAATGACAGGAATTCCACCCCGCAACCTGCAGGTTCGCAATAGAGCACTTTAACTACTGCACCACCCTCGCTGGTAGTAAAAAGCACGGTTTTGGTAAAATCTGTATGCCGGATACTCTTCGTGCAGCTGTAAGGAAGCAAGTTCAAATTTATGAGAAATATTGCTGAAAATCACTTTGAAAGCATGGCACAATGATTTAGTCCTCTGCCGTTGCCCACTCCTTGCTTTTCAGTGGCATCTATTACTTGCAGACGTGGTTCGTGGACACGAAAGGTGTGAACGGTAATGTAACAACCCAAATTTGCATGTAGCCATTCTCGCAAACCTAATGCAACATATAAAGCTTATAATATGATATAATTTTCGCAGAATAATCTTCGTGTCCATTGAAAAAGATAGTCAACAGTGTTTTGCAGTGAAATATGTCTGTTTGCTGCATGAGACATTGCTTGCACAGAGTTTCTTTTATTCCTTTCAAAAAGTTACGGTTAATGTGTATATTGCTTCTTATTTCACATGAAACCATGCCCACCCACTCTCTTCATTATGTGAATTTTTTTCGTGCGTCATGTCGCTAGTTGCATGAATTGCTCGGTGTGCCCCTCTAGTCATGTCAATGTCAGTAAACGAACATGTGAAGCTAATCAATATACAGGGTGCCTCCGTTATCTTCAGCCAAACATTAAAATTATGCCGACACACGCAATTACGACTTGACCAAATGCATGTTGCTGACCGTTGCCTAGAGTTAGACTATTTTTTGTATTCTGAAGTATTGTTTAATCAGAACTGTTTAAGTATCTACCTTTTGAAAGAACGAAGATTATTAAAAAATAATGAGAAAACTGTACATCTCTTCGAAAAACGTCCATTTAGACTGTTTTGAACAGTATATCTGTTAATTATTAGTGTTTTTCTGCCAACTATATATGCCACCAAAATACAAAAAGAGCTTCCCGTTTGCACGTTGTAGGACGAGCTCCTTGGAAGCTGTGTGGTTAACTCCTCGCACGTACGACGCAGAGGTTCCAACTTCGAATCTGCGCGTCCGAGTACTTTCCTTGATTTCTTTCTTTCTGGCGTTTTCATAAATATATAAAAGGTTTCGGTGTTTGTAAACACGGCCTACCCCAATAGACTTTCGGTTGGCACTTCCGGCAATGCTTTTTCAATGGTTCCAGCGGTGTTTCCGTTGTGTGCTTCAGTTTGATGCTCTATAATTTCTGGCGCGTTCCTTGGGATGTGCTTGCAGCAACGTCTAGCGGCTGCATGGAGGGTTTCACTGCTCGCGTGGCCAAGGGGCGCCACGCAAAGTATCTGTCGTGGCGTTCCGATGAGCGCGGCCTCCTGCTCCGTGTTACCTCCGATAGTGATCGCGCTAGCAGAAAATGCATAAACTGCCGGAGAAGTTTGTCCGCGAAACTAATTGGGCCAGTTGGTTCTTCATGGCAACGAAGGGGATGCACTTTGAAGATCTGGACTTGGAATTTACAGCTCAAACCTTTCTTTTTCCTATCCGCGTCTTCAAAGCGCACCCAGATTGTCGACATGCAAAATTAGAGTTGGTCGACTCCTTGTGAAGTTGTTCATTAAGCTTTTCGACTAGAGCTGGAAACCTTCCTCCTGTTGTATCCTTAACATGTTTGTGTTTTCTTCTAAGCATACAACCTCACGAAAAAACGCCTATTTTGCACCTGTGTCACACCGCGCAATTTTTAATGAGATCAGCGGCGATTAAAATCTGTGGCAATCGAAAGTGTTCTTGTGACTGAGGAATTATAAAATGTACTGATGCGATGATGTCCACTGCGGCTGCAGGGTTACGCCAACTATTATGGTTTACTCACGAGTAAGCCATTAATGAATCAAACTTTCAAGTTGAACCTACCTCAATTTACAGTCCATCTACACACCCAAAAGATATACAAGCGAGAATGCGGCGATGTTCATTAGCGGTAGAAAGACAGGCGATGAGTCATTTGCCCCCACAGATGAAAGCCCACTCACCGTTGTTGCTTTCAAAAAATCAAATGCAATGACGACTAAACGTGCACACCACGATGTACACTGTGCGGCGATTCATGCTAAGCGCAGTTACTTTGCGTCCCGCGTTGTTTCGAACAGTGCACAGTAATGATATCGCTCAAACTATAAATTAAACACCTTTGCGATGGATTTGGAGTGTTAGCGTTCACGTTTTGCTGTCCATTTCAGGCTTCAGTACATTACTTAAGTGCCAAGGGTAGAACACAACAGTGACGCCAAGATGTGCTTTCAGTAACCGGGCGCTTTCGACTAGTCTAACGTGTGAGTATCGCCTCTGTGCCATCAGTCTGCGCTGACCTCTGCATTGCCTTTGATGAAGTGCAGAACAAACCTACGCGCTCTTAGTGGGAATCCAGTTTTCTCGCGTGCTCGCAACAATGCAGCCACTCTTCATATCGTCATTAGTCGGAAACGGAACAGTTTAACTAGAATTTAAAATTTATTTAGGAGTGTAGACTGAATCCTGACTTGACACAGCTGTACTCGAGTTGCCAGTGCTCCATAGAAATAATTTTATCCGCATAAAACCGAAACACAAGAGGCCGCGGCTGGCAACAAACGCTAAAATCACGCAAAAACATGTGAAACCAGAAGTTTACAGGGGTGGTTTTTCGGTGAACGCGCAATGTTGCTAGACACTAGCAGGCTCTGGCGAAACCGTCGATATACGTATACTTATACGGTGAGTTACGCCGACGTCGACGCCGGCGGCAAACTCTAGACGAGAGTGTCTATATAATTGCTATTGGAATAAAAGAATAGCACGTGAGAAACCCATTGACGCGCCTACGCGCGCCTTGATTTTGGTGCTTTCTAACGTACCGCGTATGAACGATACGCTTCCCTCGCACTGGTTCAGGACAGCGATAAGCAGTCACAACGGTTAATTTTTTTGTGGCCGATAGTAAAACGTCTTCATCGCAAAGCCACCACCATCGTTGTGGCCCTGTCAAGACAGCAGAATTGGGCAAATCTATGGTCATACGTATGTGGAACTTTAGGCCTCATTCACACCGAAGGCTGCGTGGCAAAGCGAGATTTCCAAAGCGGCGAGGGTGTGAACTTGTTTAGACCGCATGCCTCCTTCATCTGGCCACGCAGCAGAAGAGGCAGACATCCGGTGATTTCGCGCACGGGTCGCCCTGACGGGTCAGTGCTTCTTTCAAACGTACACCCGCGCCACTACTGTGCCTCCGCTGCGTGGCGTTTTGATTGGCTGCAACAAAGCCGCGAGCCTCAGCAGGAGGCCCAAAATTACTCCGAGTGCGATTGCTCATGCCGCCTGGTTTTTCTCCCGCTTTCGCCGCCTGGAGAGAACGTTTTTTTCGCTTCCCGCGTTGCCACTGCGCCACTTTTGCCGCACCATCTTCCGTGTGAACGAGCCTTTAGGGAGCACTAGAATCATCGTGCGCACTGGCGCGTTAGCGGGTTTGGCACGTGGTATTTTTTGTATTTCGCAGGCATTTGTAGTTAGCATAAAGAAACAAATAATTGACAGATATAATGTTCCAAACCACCTCATCAGACAATTTGCAAAACAATCTACAACTTTCGCATTGAAACTTGTCATACATCTTGGTTTCTTCAAAAATTTGTTAAATAAACAGATATAACTAAATAGTATTTCAGAAAACATTATTAGCCAAACTCCCGACATTGATTAACAACATGTATTTAGCTGTGTCATAAATGCGCATGTCGGCATATCTTTAAACTCTGGCTAAAGATAGGTGTGGCATCCTCTATAGAATTCGTGGCATATTTTGCATCTTTGTGTTCTTTACTCTTGCGCTTTTTGCCAAACTGCTGAACAATAAAGCTTTTGCTGAATACAGCTGCCCACGCTGCATTTCTAATTACGCTGCTTTAGGTTTACGACCGTCATCTTTTTATTGATCAATCTAAGTTACCTGATGAGTATTTCAGTAGGCCTTTTTAAGGCTGTGATTGGCCTGCACGTTTGCCTCGGTTGCACCTTCATCACAAGACAACATTTTGGAGTGCCTTTGGCCATCAGAGCACAGTAAAGATATGTATAGGTTTATTGAATACTCGTAAATAAACAAAGTCAGGTGTATGAACCAAATATTCTGTCGCGCGCATGTGTGTGTGTTGTGTGTATGTGTGTGTGTGTATGTGTGTGTGTGTATGTGTGCGTGCGTGCGTTTAGATGTTAGCGGAACGTGCGAAGGTTCAACAGAGATGTTATCCTCTGGCCTGAGTATATTTTAGCACACGTACGAATAGTCACACTGTAATATGCTTTAACATGGCCTATCAGACCTTGTAACTGTTTCTGGCTCTTTCCATTCAAAGAACCTCTGCAATATAAAATGATCATAGTGATCGACTCCGGTGATATCTGTACTAGCAGGTACAAGTATGACCACCACTTAAGCATTACTTCCTTCGCCGAGTCAGATTAAAGCATTTCTGGCCGAGATTCCTGCCCAAAATCTTAGAGTGCCGAAGCCTTGAGAAACACCGCGACATGTTTTTACGCATGCAGACAATATTCATTGTAAAAGCACCGCGGAATGATATTGTGATAGTAGCAGCGCTTAGTTTCTAAATCATTTCAGCGCAAAGCGACGAAAAAAATAGGCTGGGTAAGTGGCAAAGGGCGGGGTGGGGGGATTTCGGGAAAGGTTCAAACCCCTCCCCTGGGCTGCACCACTATCGTCATTCTTTTTAGGCGCTTCACCTTCTCGCTTCAAAGCGAACTCATGTGCCGCGCAATATGACATTTTTTGAATTCTGAAACATATAAAGATTATTCGAAGTGTCTCTGTGCACCCGGACGCAAAAAGGAAATCTACACTGTAAAAACGGGCCGTCATTCTGATCACCACACTTTAAAAAGTTTTACATCCATAAGGGTGTATTTGTTTTGTCCCATGGGCAACACCCTTTTAGGGTGTCTAGGAACACCCTAAACAATAAAGTGTTTAGAAACACCCTCAAGCTGTAGAGTGTAAATAAACGTTACACTCTACTTTAATAGGTGTTTATAAACACCCCTAAACTACGGGTGTTGGATGAAGCTACACCTATGCGAGTGGGGTGTAACACTAAAACCCACTTGAAACGATGGCAGTTATATGGATAAGCATACTTGATCAAATGAAGCGCAATTAATGGGACAACAAAAGCAGAGACACAGGAGGTGACGCTTAGTCTTTTGTGTTGAGAAGAGCCGTTCATAGCACTTGATTTCATCAAATATGCTTTACCAACTGGCCCAAGTCTCAATCATTCTCAGGGAGAAACATATATGAACCTTCTCTGCGGCTGACAGGGAAGAAGAAGATACTGGTTTCAACAACTGCACTTATTGCTGCATGCATGCAGCTGATAAAATAAGGTGCCGTCCATGGTCTTGAATGAGCTACATAAGACCAGTGTATATATGTGTAGGTGACCGGGCTAAAAACGAGAAAGTAGGACGTGGCAGGCACTTACACACACACACACACACACACACACACACACACACACACATGCGCGCGCGCGCGCACACGCACCACACCTCTCAGCTACAAGCAGTAACCTGCAGCGTAAGGTTCAACCGAACATAACGCCCAAGCAAAAAACAATTAAGCCCATGTGTTCACATCTGCCTTTATTATGGAAAAACTGCAAGTGTGACAAACAGGACTCTGATGGCATTCTGCAAAATTTTGAAATATCTCACGTGACCAAGTTTTTTTCTCTCTATACTAGAAATTGATTGTTTTCAATACAATAAATCCATACAACTTTCAAAAACATTTGTGGTGGTCGGGCAAACGAAGGAGAGGTATGGCGTTGATGGACACCAATACAATAGAGAAAAACACGTAGAAAGAGTAAGCGAGTTTTTGCAATCACATTTACAACCTATTATATCTCGCAGTATAAATTTCGACATTCAAAATGAGAACATTTGACAAGGTAGTGTAATTGAGGTTCTATTAATGTAATGTCAGTGTTGGTAAACTTCTAAGTGCAAAACCACAGCTCATCACTGCTTCTTGCACAATCATCTTCAGCTGCTGAGATGACTGGTGCCTTCGAGAGAAGTGGGGCAAAGCTGTTCTTTCTGTACAGGAAATTCAATCCCGGAAACCTAAAATAAGTACACACTAAACAATGACCGAAATTTCACAAAAAGTAGAACATAAGATATGTACCCTGCATAACTACCTGTTTTCTTATGTGTACGTATAAATTGAGTGGATAGCAAGCATATTCAGTGGCATCGGGCTCCACTGCAGTGAGAAATGCTAGAAAAGGTATGCTGAGCAATAAACGCCATGAAAAGCGCGCTGTGGCGGAATCAATAATCCCTTCGTGCCGTAGATATGAACGTTATTTTACCTTTTCAGCTTGCTCGCGCAAGCAAATAAAAAGGCCCTGCTCCAAGTTGATAATGTTACATTAGCTGCATGCATCGACTAATCTAAGTGAATGTAAAGTTTCATGCTTAAGTATGCATCAACTTAGCTGCATGTGTATTTCTGCAGACCTACCATGGTACTCATTCGATTAGTTTATTAAAAGGAATGCAGTACAACGCACAACAACATAAACATATTTTATCTGTATTGAACAAAAGCACAATGCCACTGAGCACACATGACGGTGTGCGCATTGAGAAGGCATTCAGTGCAGGTAACTTGTAAACTTAAGTAATGTATAGTTACGTAATAAAGTGCGAACAATACTGGTGTTCTTGAACTGGCTCATATTGAGAAGGTTATATAATGAAAGAATTGGCTATTGGGTCATTCCACGTCAGACGCCCCAGCCATTCTGGCGATTATCTCAAATGTATTCGAAAAAAAATCACGCTCATTTTACTGCATTAAAAAGGTAACTGCTAAAATATTTCGCAGACAAATGACTTTTTGGTCACGTGGCTGCCTCCTGAACTTCCCGGAATCTCGTCTGGGTGTTAGTGAAAAAAAAATTACTTCATAAGTACCTCTTCTTCTTTCGTGCCAAATTTAGGCTACAAGTTAAGTGAAGGGCTTGCGTAAAGTGTTTGAAGCTCAGTAATAATATTGCCATTTTTTGACCACATACGCCTCAGATAATTTAGCCGAAATGTGTTATATCTGCATTTTTCTATGTGAATACTGCACTTTGAATGAATATCTGACGAGTGAATACTTAATCCACATAAGCTATATTTGGAGGAAAAAATATTTTAGACCTCTCAAGCTGTCAAACTTAAGAAAAAATATCGCAAATTTCACAAATTGATTGTTTTGTCTATAATGAGACGCAACTTGCACCATGTGGTGGTTGAATTAAAATAGCCTATGTACCTAAATCGAAAGCAAATAAACAGTTCTTTTTATGTGCGAAATTTTGTATAGCAATTGATGTTTTGAGAAAAAGATCACAGCATATACACGGAGTGAATGATGATGTGTGTGGCGTAGCGTCCGTCCGTCCGGACGCACAAACGGATAGACAGACAGTCTGACGCAAGTATGGACGGACAGAAAGACGGACAGACTCACGGACAGACCAACACACAGAAATCCAGACGGACAGATGCACAGATGAACGGACGAAAGCACAAATGTACGGACGAACGATTCGCCCCACGAATCCTCATTTTTTCCGTGTATATGCTGTGAAAACCACTAACGCTATCTATTGTGCAACTCATAAAGTGGCTACATAATACTAGTACGACCAAAAAGGAGGGAACGACCAACGGCCTCAAGAGCTCTGTCCCTAAATAATGTTTGAAGTTCCCTATTCGTCATTTGGTCATACGGCAGCCGACGCCTCGAAGTTCCTTATTGACGTTGATGGGAAAATTGAAAAATTATTTTATTACTTGAATTAGAAATTGTAATAATGAAACTTGTCACATACAAAGAACTGTTCAACTGCTTTCAATTTAGGTAAAAGGTGATTTTTAATTGGACCGCCACATGGTGAAACTTGCGTCTCTATATGGACAAAAATGACAATTATGTGAAATTAGTCATCTTTTCTAGTAGAGGTTAACAGCTTAAGATGTTAAAAAATTTTTCATAAAAATATTTGTTCTGTGAAGTAAGTAGTCACAGCTCAGGTATTCATACAAAGTGCAGTATCGCTATGAGAAAATGCAAACATAACACATTTTGGCTAAATTCTTGCAGACGTATGTGGCCGAAAAATTGTATTAATATTACTGACTTTCAAACACCTTACATAAGCCCCTTTACATACCATGTACCAAACTTGGTATATAAGAAAAGAGCGGTACTTGTAAAATAAATTTTTTTCACGAACAACACTCAAGCAACATTCCGGGAAGTTCGAAAGGCAACCAAGTGACCAAAATGTTTTTTCTCTCAGAAATATTTAAGCAGTTCACTGCTTTCAGTGCATTAAATCAGCACAATTTTTTTAAAAACACATTTGCCATAACCGCAAAATTGGCTTGGAAATTTGGAATAAAGGGACCCTGTTACTTTCACTTGATGACCATTGCATACTGCTAAATTAGGGCCATTTGTTTCAATCATTCTGGCAGGCTGAGAAAGCATAACTCCTTCCCCATGCAGCGTAGGCTGTTCAGTGGCTGTGCGTGTTGTGTTCCCAGATAAATATGCCGCCCAATCTTACATATTGGCTGCAACACACGCTTAGATACCGTGCAGTATGTATACCATTAAAGTGTTTTTGTGCAACAAAAAAACTAATAATACGCTTCACATAGCGAAAATACCTTTAACATCTGAAGTACTTAGCGAAGTTAAACGCCAAAGCGAGGCGACCGTAATAAAACTCTGAATAACAAGAATATTTTGAAAGTTACACATGATAAAAACTTCTGAATAAAGTGTGTTCGAACGTCAGCAGTTTTGTTCAAACAAGCGTTTGCGCTGTTTGAACAATTCGACCACACACACAGACGAAAGGTCTGTTAAAACAAAAGTCCAGCTTCTGTGCTCGATCCGCTACACAGGCACGGCTGTCAGCAGTGTCACGCTACGTTGCGGGTGAACAAAAATACCAGTGAAGGCAAATTTGACGAAATTGAATGTATTAGCAAATAGGCAAACTTCGCGAGGCGATCCTAACGCGAAGCAATATGCTGTGTTGTCACCCGATGCATCAACACGAGTTATCACGGTAGTGTTACCACACAAAACGAAAAAGGACCGAAATGAACGACATGGACACCACGCCCTTGTTTTCGTTCTCGGCATTTTGTGCAGTAAAAAAAAAGAGAGTAATTAAACTACCAACATGCCCAAGCATATGCGTCTTAGATACGGTTGATGCTTAGAGCTAACAGGCGTCGTCCCCACATTAGTATCAATTAGTAAACTAAAATTGATGTACATAACGAGCGGGGCACGTTAAAGAACCCCAGGTGGTCGAAATTTTCGCAGCCCTCCACTACGGCGTCTCTCATAATCAAATGGTGGTTTTGGGACGTTAAACCCCACATATCAATCAATCAACATCACGAGCGGGCCCCTTTAAACACGGTTGTCAACAAAGGCCACCGCGAAAATCTGTTCAATTTCTTCGCTGAACCTCAGCGGCGCACGATAACTGTGCACTCAAAACAATATGAACAAACAAACAAAAACTTGCCCACAATCACACTGCGCCATCATCCCCATGAAACAGTTTCGACAAATGTTCTCGCTAAGTAAATAAAAGCTGATTTGTCATCAACTAGTTGAAAACGAAATTGTTTGAAGGCGTTATTCTCGTGCTCACGCAGTTAACAAAGCGCTCAACGGAACAACGTGAGAGCGGTACTTACTATTTCACTTCGAGTGCTCCACAATATGAATCCGCATGTCCAGTCTTCAGGTTGGTGCACCTTCGCAATAATGAGCACTGACAGAACACAGTAGACGAGTACAGAGTGCACGAACATTTCAAACTAAACGCCGACTAATAAACTCTACCGATCAAGAAGCCACGTGCACCACACGCACACACACGGGAGGTTTTTTTGCCAGCGCACCCAGAGCAATCTCGGGCAGCCAAGGTTGTGTAGGCGACGAGATTTCATGGCACCGAAGGGGCTCTCAGGCCGGCTAGATGCGGTTTAACGCTCGCTCCGGCCCTCTACTGATAGCGCGGGTGCTGCTTTTTTTTTCTTTTTTGCGGCGGTGATCTGTTGACTTATACTCGTTCTTTAACAGTGCATCTGTATTGCAGTGAACATTGTGACGGTGCAGTGCGGCCAGCACGAGCTACTTGTCAGAACGCGCATTTGTAATATTCAAGAGAAATATTTAACACACCTTCACCGACCTAATGTAGTGAATACGGTAAAAAAGCTAAGCTGATGTTTTTCGCTTCGCTCTATGGGCCTTTAGGGACTGTACATTCAGGGTCACGCAGGTGGTATTTTATCAGAACTTTCATATCGGTAAAGACATTGCAACATTGCATGCATCGGCCGTCACACTATTAGATGAGAACATATTGCCACGTGCGTACTGATAGGAAGACGAAGACGACAGCGCATACGCGCATCTTCACGCGTTTATGGAGCAAGCAATAGCAAGAAACAAGAGGAACGCTCTGGCACGCAGTCAATAAAAATAATGACCTGCTGCTACTTTCTCAACCTGCTAAATACTACTTCTGTCTTCCCGTTGTGACAATACATTTGTATTTAGCTGGTTGTCCTTGGAACAAGACCGCGGGTGAAAATATTTCATCGATGTTGTTTTCTCACTACCTCCAAAGTCAACGCTTTGACCGAAGCACGTCTGGTGGGGAAGTTACATAAACTAAAAATGGGGATCCACAAAAAATAGAGAGAAAGAGATAACTGGAGAATGCGTTTCGGCTCTTCTGAGGAGAGCTTTGATCGCAATTTAGTCAACAAGGCTCCCGTCATGGTGAGCATGGCTGCGTCAAGGTCACCGAAATGTCCTTATTCTGCATTTTTCTTTGTGGTCGGTGTCCTCTTCCTAATTTTTATGACGCAATTTTAAGGGCACATGAAGAGAAACATTTGCTACAGTAATTAAATAAAAGGTGCCTGTTAAAAGTACATGACGTCAATGTTCGTTTTTAAGGGCCCTGATGGCCTGTTGACGTGATGGTTATGGCTAATCAGCTATGCTGTTGGTGTTGTTGGTATTGTTGTTTTGCACGTGGCGGACGTTTTATCTCCAGCTTTAAAAGCTTCAATCTTATGGGTGTGGGGGGAGTGTTGTAATCATGGCTACCCTAATGTGCGCAACATTACCATGTTCAGGCAAATCAGTGCATTTCGTGAGTGTTGACTAATCACGCATATGACACAGATGAAAGAAACAGATACAGGAGAATTGGCTCTTACTCTATTGAACAAGCGGTGCTCCTATTGTATCTTCCGTCTTATTGTAGTTTGCGTGCTTTATCGATGAAAACTGCGTTTCCGTCACATTGCTTCCTGCTTCGATTCATTACTGGACCAACAAGCAGCTAGTAATAGGAGCCTTGCTGGTATCAAGATGGTTAATGTATGCCAACAGTATAAGCAAAACTGCCAGAAAATGTCGTGTATTCGTAGCATTGTAGGCGCGTGTGCTCATATTTGGGTGCACGTTAAACATCCCAGGTGGTCGAAATTTCCTTGAGCCCTCCACTACAGCGTATCTCATAATCATATGGTGGTTTTGGGACGTTAAACCCCACATATCAATCAATCATTTGTAGCCTTGTTTATAACACCCCAAATATAATGGTGTAAACGGGGTGTTTTGAGAATGTTTTGTTTACGAACACCTCAAGTTTTGAAAATGCAGTGTAAAAGAGTGTTCATATTAGTGCTTTTGATGCGTACACCCCTTTTACACCTTTTAAGGTGTAAAAACTTTTAAAGTGCATGTCTTCATCGATTTTGACGAGTCGTCGGCATCAAACGCAAAAGACGGGAGCTCCGCCGTCATTTAGTGAGCGGAAAGAAGCAGGGAAAAGAGACAGAGATGGAGAAAAGCTTCCAGTGCGCTTGGGTTGGCTACAACACGTCACGTTTCACGTTACTTTCTCTCGCGGCCCTTTGAGGTTACCTCTCCGTGAGACAGTGGAAAGGAGCCCGTCTCTGCTCTGTGCCAGAGAGAAAGAGGGACAGCCGAGGGAGCCTGTTATTTTGTATTTCTTCCACCTTTGTGCGGCTTTATTTTTCTGGCGTCGTAAGGAACTTGCTGCTTGGTGCGCCATTTTGTCTCACTTTTTTCGCGCTGTACTGGAAATACCAAGGGCCAATGTAACGCGCGTTTTGCTCGAAGCTCCAGCCTAAACACAGGTGCAAGGTGAGTGTGCTTATATACTTCTTTTGTCTGTTTACATCCTTCGGCTGTCCAAGGTTTTAACACGACAGCTAGTTTGCCAGTAGCGAAGAAGCAAGCGCCAGTTTTCGCTGGTTGTGGAGCAGAGTTCTCTCGCGCGTCTGTGCGAATTCTCTACTTGCAGTATACATTTGAGTGACGTGCATGCATTGTTGGAATTAGCCCGACACTGCCACCTTGAGAGGTGCTTTTGCGCTGAGGCTAAACCACGTACAGCAATTTTCGGGCGTCATCTTGTGTCTAAAGAGAGAAAAAAAAGTCACCTTCAGCGAAAAAAAAAATAAAATGCCGTCGTACGAGGAGCATGAGAGCGTGTTTATTGCACTTGTCGCGCACTTTGACTCGCGATTGAAAGTGGTTAACCGTGCAAGGACCGGAATCGATTGGTCGAGCGCATTATCATCTTATGTAACGCTGAATACATTGAGAGTACCCGTTGAAGATATACCGTAAGCACTTTTTTGTTTTTTTTTCTTTTCATCTGTTTGTTATAATACCTGCATTATAAGCCCATGATGATCATTACTTTTTTTGAGGAACTAAAAATTGTGGATGATACAGCTGCTTATTTGTAAATTTATAAGTCAACCAAAAATAGTTTTTTTGTCTAGTATTGTGGCTGAAACTACAATTATTCCGCAATTTTTTACTCTGGTTCTCGATCACTAGCGCGCTAAAAGACAGAGGTTGGTATATGATTGCGATCGAGTAATTTCACCCTGATTCGCGAATCGCAATCGACAGTTACCTGATCTTGTAAATACACACGGAAGCGTAGATAGGTCACGAAAAAAAGACAAAGATGGGAAAAACAGATTGTATTTTGACAAAAATTGTACCAAAAAATCATGCGCGATGGCGAACTGAAAAAAAAAATAAAAGTTACTGCCTATGAAACCAGCAGATATCACTTCGTAAAAATTGACAAACTTGAGTTAAGTGCAGCGTTATCGACATGTGGAAGCATTTAAAACAGTAGATTTAGGACACTCTTGGAGATGTGTTAAGTGCTTGCATGTTTGTAGGCAAATTACTGCATGCAACTGTGTAATAGACATCATTGACTGACTGCTAATTCTTCAATCGTCTTTGGTTCACAGGCCTGGTCTGAAGGGAAAGGGTCAACAGACAACTTCTGGTGTACACGGGTCAACTTCAAGCATATTTGGTCATGAATGTCACGGCAACTTTCACACTGCTAAGCAAGGCATGTACTCAATATATCACAATATTTTTATGTAGTCTGATAGTTTTTTCACTTCTAAGTGTACGTGCATTTATTTTGTAATGACTGACCAGATCCTCAAATATGTTTTCTAATACCCCCATTCACCCAAACCTCAGTGGCTTGGCCTCAATATAAAGGAGGCTTTTATGAAAGTCTAAATGTCGTCTTCTTTTACCTTTTATTTTGTCATGTATTTCCTGCCCTTCAACAGTGTGTAGGCTTATAATATGAAATGCATTATCAGCTGCTTATGTTGAACAATCCAAGGCAGCCATTAGAAGTTTGGTTTTGGTGTGGGGTTTAGATTGGTATATCTGGTTATTACAATTTTTTCCCGAGTTTAACTCATTTTTTGCTTGTGAATACCCAGCATGCAGATGAAGAGAGCCTGGAGAGGATGCCAGCAACATTTCATCTTGCTGTCATTGGTGAGTATGTTATATAGAATTTTTTTGCTGAAAAGTATTTGTTTGTGTTAAACGTGTACAGCCCTCTGAAGGACCACCTAAAGGATCTATACAAGATGATGCGAGAAGTAAAGGTGATCAAGGGCAACGGAAGAATGGTAGCTTGTGAATATATTGCTCTCCATGTAGCCTGGGGTCACACGGTGTCAATGAAAACAAGAAGACATGCACAACGTTACGCTACAACACCACCTCACCCTGTTAAATGACTATCAGACATCCATGTGAATTGGCAACAGGGAATTAAGAAGCACCAGTCCGGATGTCACGTTCGTAAAAGGCCTCAAACATTAGGAGAGGAGTTGCAAGGAAAATGGCTTGGCAGCCACCATTCTCTATTACAAACCGGCATTTCCTACCACAAATTGGCGACGAAGATTGTAAAAGTCAAGATAACGACTGGGAAGTGTAATATTGATAGATATGTGGGGTTTAACAACCAAAAACCACCATATGATTATAAGAGATGCCGTAGTGAAGAGCTCCGGAGCTCCGGAAAACGAAAACAACGTTGAGCAGCAACAAACTACCTTATGCTTCTTGAAAAAGACATCTTTATTAGGAAAGGAAATAGGAATGCAGAATGAAGTCCAAGTTCGCTGTTATGAGACAAGCCGTTCATGCGTTAAATGGCACAATTTAATAGTGAACGTAGTCGACAGAAATCTGTCTGGGTGGGTCTTTATACCTAAAGTGGCTTGTGAACCTAATATTTCATATAAATAGAAAAACACCCAGTTTTTGCATTTTGAGGTAGCTTCATTCTTAACTTTTAAGTGCATCTTACCTGCGATACAATAGTGAAGCAGGTTGGGACTGCCTAAAGCCCCTCCCACCATCGATATATAATACGATTTGCAGATTAAGTCAAGCCATAGCAAAGTAATATTTCGGTTGGAAAATTCATGATTATGCAACGTCGCCACAGGAGAACTTTCCACGAGCGTACTTGTCTCCTTGAAGGCGGCAGCTTTGAAAAAGACAAGTTTACTTGTCAAAACGTTTGCTCGAGTAACACTTCACATCCTCGAATTTTCTATCTCTATGTTTCGAAGAACTGTTGCCCTGAATAACAAGCTTAGCTACACAAGGCAAGGTTTGAGTAAAAAAATATCTATATGCATACTCATTATTGACAGAAAGATAAGGTTTGGCTGGCATTCTCTCCAGGCTATTTCCACTTGAATGCTGGAAATTCCCAAACGAAAAATCAGTTAGACACGGGCGTAAAATTGTAATAACCAGACATACCTATCTAAATCACACATCATAACCTAACTTCTAAGGGCCGCCTTGCATTGTTTACCATAAGCAGCTGATAATGCAGTTCGTAATACAAGCCTACACCCCCTTGAAGCGGAGGAAATATATGTCAAATTGAAAGATACAAAGAAGACGACATTTCGACTTCCATAAAAGCCTCCTTCACAATGAGGCCAAGCAACTCTGGCTTGGGTGCATGGGGACATCAAATTTGAGGTATTAGTTTAGAAGACGTAATTAGTTGAATTAATTAAATTAGAATAGAAGAAGAGTAAAGAAGAATAATTAGAAGAGGTATTAGAAGACGTAAATATGTTGGCAATGCTTTCACCAGCTCCTTCGGCTGTCTCTCTTTCTTTCTAACACAGCAGCGGCGGCCTCTTTTCCACTCCCTCGTGGAGGGCTAGCTTCAAAGGGGCGCGAGAGAGAGTGACGTGTCACACGACGTGTGGCAGCCAACCGAAGCTCACTGAAAGCTTCTCTCACTTTGTGTCTCTTCCCCTTCTCTCTCCGCTCGCTAAATATTGGCGAAGCCCCCGTCTTTTGCGTTTCACGGCGACGACTCGTCAAATAGATGAAGAGATGGTTGTAAAAAGACGGCCCGGCCCGTTTTTAAAGTGCAGCTATGGAACCCCTCCACCACTACAGAAGTTTGAGTATAACCTATTTGGCTTATGGAGAGTGTTCTGCAAGGTACCTAACGAGAGGCCCTCGCTATTCGTGCTTCAGAGCGAGAAGTGTGGCGGAAGCCACGTGCTTTGGCAAGGAGGTTATGGGACAAGGTAGGCACGCTGGCGTTTCGTGTCGTCGGCATCACCACTCGCATGACTGCGTTGGTGATAGCCTGCTGGGATTCTGGATGGGCATTTTTGTGCTGCTGTTGCAGTTCACAGATGATGCAATGCGTTAGAAACCTACAGTGAGCGTTGGGATTCACGACTAAGAGTTTAGTTCATCTTGTTTGAGGGTGAAAGCGGTCGTTGATTCTTTCCTCTGGGCTCCCTCTCGCTGGCGCCCGTTGCTTATGCGCGAGCCGCCGTAGCGTGCCCACATATGTGAGACCTCTACTATTTCCTACTTCCGGATTCACAGGATGTGACGTATCAACCTCTCTACAGTTAATTTTTTCTTTCTTGGAGATATTGAAGAAAATGCTTTAGGCACTGGAGTATTTCAACATACAGGTAAAAAGTGTTTCGAAGGCTCTGGCCAGTGATGTATACAAGCTTACCACAGTTTCAATAATTGTGGTATCATGTCTGATCAATTTGTGCATGCTCCACAACTAGCGCGACGCCTGAGACTACGTGCGCTCTAGCTTCAGTGACGCTGACCACGCTGTTTTAAAAAAGGCGGACTCGCGGATGGTGAAGAATGAAATGATGTGGATGCTACGAGCGCGTACTCCTCAGAAAAAAGAAAAGCATTCCTTCCGTAAGCAGCGAAAATCAGTCTGAGAGCAGCCCGACGACAGAGCGAGAGGGGACACGATCAAAAGCCCTCACCCAGTCTAGTCGCGGCATTGTGTGCGCCCCGTAAATATTCTATAACGCCGACAATATTCCCTTGACTTCTTATATGTAACGACAGGGCCCCGTGTCTACGTCAAACCACAGAAAATGCCGATTGCACCTGGATACTCGAACAAGCACTCAGCATCACTTTAAAACCAAATATCTCTAGTTCTCAAGTTTGGTGCAAGGGGTCCTTTAACAGAGCGATACAGCTATAAATAAACAGGCATTAACCGAAAACAGCACGCTTCTGATGTGTGGACAAATAAGCGCTGACTTCACTATAGCCATGTGAAAGCGTCTCTTCCAGCGTTTTTTTTTTCTTAAACCTCGATATTTGGACCCAATAATCAAGGTTAAATATTTTATAACGTATTACTGCCGTAGCATATGTCTGCTGCCAAACAAAGAACAATGCCAAAGGTGGCAGGTGTCGAAGTGTCCTTGACTTCATAAAGGTCTGATAGATTGATATGACTTGAATTTGGGGTTTTAACGTCCCAAAACCACCACTCAATTATGAGAGACATCGTAGTGCAGGGCTACGAAAATTTTGACCACAAGGGGTTCTTTAACGTGCACCCAGATCTGAGCACACGCGCCTACAGCATTTTCGCCTCAATCGAAAATGCAGCCGCCACAGCCGAGATTTGATGCCGCGACCTGCGGGTCAGCAGGCGAGTACCTTAGCTACTAGCCACGTGGCGGGGCCATCATAATAGGGAGTTTTAAAATACCGTTTGCAAGCACTGCGGGCGTTGCGGGGGTAGCGGGCACCATATTAGCTTTAGAATAGCGTTTGCCCTGCTGCGAACCACAACGCACGATCACAGAGACCCCGTAGCCTCGAAATGAGCGCTTGCAGGGCCAACGCCTCCTAGATTTCCTGATGCTGCCGGATTATCGGCTGTCTCTTGGGAAGCGGCAGTCGTCGGAACAACGGTGGTGGCGCCACTCAAGTAGGGGTGTCTTCAAAGAGGTTTTTACGTTTTCGGAGCTTATATGCAAAAAATAACGTAAAAGAGTTTTTAAAGGCGTAAATGTAATTACAATTAACCCTCCGTGAGTGACGCCGTCATTCAGCATGCAACTTTTTTAATACAAGCCATCCTCTGAAATTAGTAGCAAACGCCAAAATTGCCGATCTCAAAGACCAAGTACAAAGATTCTTACTCCTACGTAGGCAGCGCCGCCATAGATGGCGGGTAATTCGCGCTCATTCGGCAGGCACGGCAAATCTCGGAGGCGTAGGAAGGACACGTGCGGGCTGCCATCACCGCCCGTAGCCTCGAAACCAGCGCTTGCGGGTCACATGCGGGCCGCCATTACCGCATGCAATTTCGGATTCTTTGCGCGCGGTCCGCGAACGCGAACGCCGACTGCGTTACGACGCATGCACAGTGGCAGCGCCCGTACCGCAAGGGCTCACGGTGCGCTACTTTAAAGCTCCCTAATGTAGGCACGACCACACGTATCTGTTGCAGTGCTTCAGCATGTGTCTTTCAGACGTGGTGCATGCCCTGTTCATATGAAGAGAAAGGCCGCGCAGCTTCTCCCGTCGCCGAAGCGCTGCGTGCTTTAATGCTCTATTTCGCATACTTTAAAAACAACGGCCGTCGACGCTTTTGTTTCGCTTTTAGTAAAAACGCATATCTTTTAATTGCTGTTTTTTTCAAATTTTCGTGATACCAAGTGGTTATAAAATAAACTGCGTCCTATTAATTCCTATGTCACTGTTGTTGTCTGAGAAGTACAATTACTTAAGTACTTGTACTGAACAATTTTACAATCAGTTTTACAATCGATAGTTGCTTGTACCAGTGGCACTCCGTGGACTAGCGATCGAGATTCAATTGCTCGACCGTATAGCTGGCGGCTTTCCTCTGCCATTCTAAAAAAAAGCCATGCGTGATCGAAAAGTTCATGTTGCAAGCAGGACACATCTGTAGCGAAAGTTATATGTGGCACGGTGTGGGAGGTGCATGCATGGGAGGAGCTTTAGAACAGTTGGGACTTGCGCATTAAAGCACTTCAGAATATAGAAATTACTGATAGCTGACGCACACGGAATCCTAACTTGCTAGGATTCCGAAACTGACCGTAAATGTGCACCGTCGCTCAAGCGGTGCGTATAGAATGTGAAATAGTTTATCAATCAATGTGGTTGTCTATTTCGCCAGCACATCTCTCCTGAAGACCTTCTTAACGTTCCCAACCACTCGCTTAGAAATAGTTTGATACCTTCTGACTGGAGACCTGCAAAAATAATACTGCTTTAAAAATAACAGGGTTTAAAGTGCAGATAGATAACATTTGCACAATTGCTTTATTAATACATGTAGTTAAGTTGATTGATTGATTAATATGTGGGGTTTAACGACCGAAAACGACCACATGATTATGAGAGACGTCATAGTGGAAGGCTCCGGAATTATAGACCACCTGGGGTTCTCTTACGTGCACCAAAATCTGAGCACATGGGCCTACAACATTTCCGGCTCCTTCGGAAATGCAGCCGCCGCAGCCGGGATTTAATCCCGCGACCTGCGGGTCAGCAGCCGAGCACCTTAGCCACTGTACCACCGCGGCGGGGCCATATAGTTAATAGAAAGAATACTTTGCATTAGAAATAGGAAGTTTATAACAGATAATACAATACTCAGTACGTGCCAGATTGGGTTTAGACCAGGTTACTCTATACGGTGGGCGCATGTTGATTTAGAGACTCGCATAAAGCTTCCTCCCCACAGACAACAATATGCGGCCTTAGTAACCCTTGATTTAGCCAAGGCATATGATAGTGTCGAACATGCTATTCTTATCTACATCCTATAAAAAACCCAAACTTCCCGCTGTAGATAAGAAATTGGATTTACAAAATTTCAAAAGACAGAAAAATTTTATTACTCCTAATGAGGTATTTCAACACTGAAATAAAGCCAAACGAGAGGTGTTCCTAAATGCCCGGTTCAATCGCCAGTGAAATTTAACATTTTGTTAAGTTCAATACCACTGAGTGATAAGGCACAGGTATATGTATATGCAGATGATGTTGCGTTTTTTGTCATTTGACTGTGATATTATTTACTACATTCAACTTTACAGTTTTATTTGACATCATTGAAAACCTAGTTTTAGGAAATTCATATGAAACTGAACGTAACAAAAAGTGCTATAATAGTTTTTCCATAGAACGTAACAGTTAATATTTCTCTTCAGTACCACGAAGAAATCATTCCCCAGGTTTACAGTAATAAATATTTCGGTGTATTGTATGACCGAAAAACAGCTCACATTGAACATATCAAAATTAAGGCTACACGCGCTGTTGGGATGATAAGTAGGCTTGGCCGGCTCTGTTCTGGTCTTTGCATAGATACGCTGATCATGATTTACCGCATGTACGTTCGTCCGGTTCTTGAATTCGGATGTGTGGTATTCTCTGGTTGACCAGCATACAAATTAAACCCCTTAATTCTCTTGGAGCAAGAAGCTCTTAGAAGTTTTTTTAGATATGCAAAAAGTCACAGCTAACAATGTTTTGTATCAAGAAGCTCGGATACTTCCGATGGAGGCGGAAATGTTGTAGGCCCGTGTGCTCAAATTTGGCTGCACGTTAAAGAACCCCAGGTGGTCTAAATTTCCGGAGCCCTCCACAACGGCGTCTCTCATAATCATATAGTGGTTTGGGGCGTTAAACCCCACATATCAATCAATCAATCAATCAAGAAGCTCGGATACCCACTCTTGCTTGCAAATTCCGTATTTTTAACAGTTGAAACCTATTTAAAATTTTCTTAATCCATTTTAAGAAGGCGTCAGTTCGTATTCTTTGCCGAGCGTGGTGTCTTTTTCAATGAGCATTGGTCCCGTGTATATAAACCCCAAGTGCTATTTGTTCAAACACTTCTGGATGCTTTAAATGCTAATATATTCGAGATCCTACCCTCTGACAAGCCAATCGGCAAAGTGCAAATAGAATTTGACGACATCTTCCTAACGAATGCTAAACACTTGCCCTATAAATGCTTGATTGTCTTATTTGAATAACACCTGTTTCAATTAGGTGCTAGCATAATAATTGCAACGGATGCATTTATGAGTGGATAGAAAGCAGTTGTATTATATTTTTCTCTCTCATTACTCTGGTGTTTTTCATTACGCCTCCCAAATTAAATACTGATATTTGAAGCGGAATTGACGGCCAATATAATAGCTCTTTGAAAACTTTCTGCGACTCATTCGACAGCTGAGATAGTGACTGGCTCATAATACATGTGTTAATTTTTATCATTGTTGTCAGCATCAGCAGTACTACAAACTTTTAAATCATTATTCTCAGCAAACATTCGTCTAGTGCGAAATATATGGGTGCCAAGCCATCGTGGTATGCTTATATATGAGATGGCTGACTCACTCGGGCGAGCATCTCTTGATATTCTGATTGTGTCAATCATGCCTCTTACAGCCTATGTAACAGCAGCGAGCTTCAGAAAAATTTCCCGTCTTAAAGGCTTATAAAAAATTACGATACCGAGTCCAGATTTCTCGCACCTGCTATTCGCATGGAATAAAAAATGGTGTCCCACAAGTAAATTTGAAGTGTCTATAACAAAATTACGTTGCCATGTACCGCTTCTTAATTTCTACTTAAACAGGTCTGGTCTGGTGCCATCCCCTCAGTGCTCTAGCTGTAATGGACCCGACAATATCGGACATTTTCTTCTCGCATGTCACCGTTTTAAAAATCGAAGAAAATATTGTTTCCAAATTTTAATAAAAATTTAGGAATATCACTTACAACTCCTAATATTTTGTGTTTTGGGGTTGCTTCATTTGGACTCAGTGACAGCAACATCTGCGGGGCTCTCTGCGAATTTCTTTGTAACACAAGAAGATTACCTTGTTGAGCCATTGATCTGCTCTCAATTTTTACTAGCCAATCTAACATTTCTATTTCGCTATATCACTGTAATGACTTCAACTTCAGAAAAACTTTACATAACGATGACACCTCAGTTTTGCAACATATTCTAATATTTCTTTTCTTTCTCTTTTTTCCCATTGTGACAAATGATTCCCACCAAGTCAAAACAAACTAATCCTATTTCCCTAGCCTAGATATTCTTAAGGTATTGATTTGTGCTAACCACCGGCTTTTTGGCCAATTCTCCTTAGTGGGTAAAAACCACAAATAGGATCAAGCAAGCAAGGTGGCCAGTGCTAACTTTTGTACTCCCTGCTTGTGAGTAGCTATTTTTGCTGTTTTCACGAATTCGCTACTTTCGCCTCTAATCTACACTCACACGTCCTGTACATTACGTACTGGGTAGTTGGCGCCGACAAGACACATTTTGATGGATGTTTGGCGCTCGAGCTTTCGATTTTGGCCGAAAAAAGTGCCGGTCGGTGCCAATTCATGACTAAGTTAAGCCTAACGTTCGACCCTCTTGGTAATGTCACTCCGCCGCGGTAATCCAGTGGTTAAGGTACCCGGCTGCTGACCCGCAAGTCGCGGAATGGAATCCAGGCTGTAGCGGCTGCATTTTCGATGGAAGCAAAAATGCTGTAGGCCCGTGTGCTCAGATTTAGGGACACGTATAAGAATCCCAGCTGGTCTAAATTTCCAGAACCCTCCACTACGGCGTCTCTTATAAGGACAAGGTGTTTCTGGGACGTTATATGCCACATATCTTGTTAAGGCCGAACCCCACGTACATGCGTGAGCATAAGTGTGCAGGCCACGGGAACGCGTGATCCAAGGCATCGACGCGCTGTCTAGCGATAAGGCGCCTGCTGCGATGCGCACGCGTGTCTCGTCGTATGAGTTGGTTTCTTATGTCACTCTCTCCGACGTGCTCGTATCCAAAACGACAACTGGGAGGTGTTGTATTTGCTCCACCAAGTCTGTGCCGTTTTTTTTCTTTCCTAGTGGCTGCGATGGCACTTGTCCCACTGCCGGACTCTCGTCATTTTATATGTCAGTTAATTTGCATATAAGCGTAGCTACTCCCAGAAAACCTAATAAAGCCAAGGACAAAAATTAGGTTTTCTCAGCTTAGCTTGCCTTTGTTGCGTTTGGCAAATTTGAACCTAAATGATCCTAGTTATGATGAAAACAGCGCCATTAAGTATGAAGACAAAATAATTTCATTGCATGGTAATTAGGTTATATTTAGCTTAATGAGACAAGACTGTCATTAGTTTTTTGTTCCAACCTTAGCATGGATTCTCTAAGCTCGTACATATTCAAGTCCAGTTGCTTTGATTGTGT
Organism: Rhipicephalus microplus; assembly: GCF_043290135.1. Classification (NCBI taxonomy): domain Eukaryota; kingdom Metazoa; phylum Arthropoda; class Arachnida; order Ixodida; family Ixodidae; genus Rhipicephalus; species Rhipicephalus microplus. Next base: position 438,540,883 of record NC_134710.1, read on the forward strand.
TCTACAAAAATCGATTAACTAACCTAATTATATTGAGACTAGTATGATGATGCCAAGATCAACCATGCTTAGTCAGATTTTTCTACACTTTGCTGCTGCTTGAGTATCTCAGGTATGCATAACTAATATGTATATGTCACTTCAAAGTCCAATACTTTTGTAGTTGAGTGGATGTCAAAATAATTAATCAGCCACAACTAGTATGCATCTTAAGACTAATTACTCCTGTGTAAGTGAGGGGTAATTAGTATCTTTCAGAGTTTGGCGCCTCAAGGCTCAAGGTCAAGTCGGCTTGAATTGTTTGGATGCGACAAGCTTTGCCTAATATGGGCTAATTTTGTTCAGCTGAAATAAATCACAGCATCATCGAATATGCTGAATGAAATTGGACTGCATTTGGACTATTCTCCACTCATCTGGGTGCATTGAAGCTTTTCTACGCATAAGATAAGACACCTTGCCGGGCTAGTTGGTTGGGGTTCATCATTTATGAGGGGATAGCGCACCACGACAAGGACACAAAAAGAGAGACGCATACACACACAGTGCTAACTTGCAACTAAGGTTTTATTTGCGATCACACATGCTATTTATACAGTAACCATTTACCGTTAAAACATTGAACATATTATGTTAAAATACAGCACCCCTCATGCACGCGTCATCACCGATAGCGATAATCTGCACTCTCTAACGTCAAAGCGAATATTCTAGATACTGTGACGAAGTCCTTTACACGCCTTTATTTGGCCTAGAAGACGTGGCATAAAACAGTCATCTCCGAGGCACAGAACCGACTCAAGAACCTTCTCCACTAACGATAAAGATGAGGAATACTAGGTGATGATGGTTTTGTACAGGTGAAGAAGAAGCACGCTTTCAATGCCCGCACTAATTCCCCGCGCATGAGAACTGCCATCCTGGCCGCAACTTATAAATGCGGAGAACGCCTTGTGGAAGGCTTCGTACCTGAGACATGCACTATCTTGGTACCACGACAGCACCAGTCACTTGGAGCAATCACAGGTTCAACGAGATATTTAACGGGCGAGGTCTGCTCCAAGGCTGTGTATGGGCCGAGGAAGCGAAACTGAAATTCGTCGCACAAGCCAGAAGTGCAAACTGTTGTCCGGAGTAGCATCTGGTCGCCGAGGTGGAAGGTCACAGTGGTGTGAGATGCGTTGTGCGATTTTTACGGGCTTGTTGTCTCTCCTGAGTGTTGAGTGTGGCGAGCTGGCGACAGTGATGGAGGCGAGACACATATTGTTTTCAGGAAGACGCAGATGGTGTAACCGGGGCTGTAAAGAACGAGACGTCTAGAAAAGAAGATGGCGATTGACCGTAGACAAGGTAGAATGGCGAGTAGCCAATTGTGCGTTGTACGGTGGTATTATAAGCGAACGTTACGATCGGCAAAATCGCAACCCAGTTGGTGCGGTATGGCTCAATGTACATGGCCATCATGTCGAACAGAGTGTGATGAAAGCGCTCAGTGAGCGCGTTGCGAAAGGAAAGGACTTCGTCGCAAAAGGTGAAGGTTGCTCCTCGATTCCCCGTTCCTGCTAGCCTGCTTTGCCTCCTTGAGCTCCGCTCAGGTCACCGTTCGGGCTACGTGTCAACCAGCATGCCGCAGGACGAACTCTCGGGCGCTTCTACCTTTACCCCTCCGGCGAAAGCTGCCGCAACTACTCACTCTTGAATCGTCAGTCGACCCCCTCACGAGCCCCCTCTATTTGCTGGACTCCGAAACGAACACGTTCGAAGCTACACCATCATGACATAGTGAGCGCAGTGAACCATCGGGACGATCCGCACAAGCTCCACCACGTCTACTTTTATCTTACTGGCCTGGCGAAGACTTGGTTTTTAAACCACCAGATCGCCTTTCTTAACTGGAAGATCTTCGAAGAACATCTGCGCCAAATCTTTGCTACTCCGGCAGTTCGAGCCAGTCTGGCGAAGCGAACACTTGATGGTCGTAAACAACTAGGCGAGTCTTATACCTCGTATATTGAGGATGTTCGCTCTCTTTGTAGACGCGTCAACGCCTCTTTGACCAAGACAGACAAAGTGTGCCATCTACTCAAAAGCATAGGGCCTGTTGCCTTCAATGCTTTGGTTGTAAAGGACCGAAGTACTGTTGCACACATTGTAGCGGTGTGCCAGCGCCTGGACAAGCTCGAATCCGCACGGCTACAGCTGGATAACTCTCTTGCAGCCATCCCAGACAATCCTACTGCCGACCCTACGTTACGATTCATGATCCGCACCACGATACAAGAGGAACTTCCGTCGCTCGGTATTCCAGCGCGTCAGTTTCCTTCTGACTCCCCCACTACAACTTTACGGGACGTCGTCAAGGAGGAGTTGGCGTCTATGACTTGTAACGCGTACACAGACCCTCACGTGTCTAAACCCCACTGACTTACGCGCAAGTCGCCGCAGTTACTCAAGCCTTCGTCCCACTGATACCGCCGACGACGATGCCAGCCCATCTGGCGTCCCTGGCGACCAGCACACAAAACAAGCCTTACTATGCACGATCAGCACCAGCACACCTGGCTTCCATAGTACCCAGCACTTTCACCACTTGCGACGAAGTCCTTTACATGCCTTTATTAGGCCTGGAAGACGTGGCCAAAAACAGTCACCTCCGAGGCACAGAACCGACTCAAAAGGCTTATCCACCAACGATAAAGAGGAAGAACACTAGGTGATGATGGTTTTGTACAGGTGATGACGAAGCGTGCTTTTAAATGACCGGAATACTTCTTTTCTTTAGCCGATAAAGCTATCGACGCCACACACACAACGTTTATCTTTCAATTTGTCAATTTCAAAGGCTTAAATGATTTCCCGCGTAGCTCTGTCATTGGCCCTAAAAAGAATACGGGTGTATTCAAACGCAGGGACACAACTACAGCTCTGACAGTGAAGGGCCAAATGACAAGAAATAGCTTTCCTACGTTGTACTTGTGTTCCCTAAGTCTCTCGTTCACACGCTTTACAGATTGGCTAATGTACACGCAATCACAAGTCAAAGGAGTGCCACAGGCAACGCAATGACAATACACAAATTTTTCCCGGTACTTCATCTTACACTCCCGTTCCCACAGCTGTCTGCATTAACCCTTTTGCACATTCCTTAGAACTGTTTGGGAGTAGATAACACTACATCCGCACCAGCCTTTCTCGCCATACTTCGCAAGTTATGCGAAGTGGCATGCATGTAGGGCACTACAGCAACCTTGTCTGCCTTCATGGCGGCTGCCTTGTCTCTGACGTTTGCCCTTCCTTTCCTGCGTATAATTTCGGTGACGGCGGTTAACATGTGCATGTGATTACCAGAATCTAATAAACGTTAAGCTTGAGGCACGACTTCAGTAAATTTTGAAAACAGGAATTTACACCGCACGCTTTACCTATTTTGAGTGAGTGAACGTGAATGAAAGAACCAGTTTATTTTCTCGCGGTTCACAGCTTTAGCATCCTCCTGATGACGAAAAATACAGCCCGAGGTCAAGGAATCTCATCAAATTGTCATTTGGCACTCCAAGCGTCAGCACCAGGGGAGATAACACTCCCAAGAACATGGTTACAGCTTCCGTCACAACCCCTTCAAAATTGTTAGGATCATTATCGGCAATAATCACATGATCATCTACAAATCTCGAAATAGCAATAACATCAGTGTGCTTCACACGCTTGTTAAGGACCCTATTACGTTTCGCTAAAAATAGGTTGCTCAAGTACGGTGCATTGCAGGAACCTATACATATCTCGTTCTTTTGTTTCACAGTGTTCCGATTTACGTCACATATGTTGAGTTCGGATAAATGTAAAGGAACTCTAAAAACTGTTCACTCGACACACCAGCAGTATTTTGCAATTGAACCTCTTGTAATCTATTGATACCTTCCCACACACACATCAACAACTCGGCCTGAGGGGGGAGAAATGAAGATATTTGACATCGAGTGAAAATGCTAAAAGATTCGTGTTTTCTTTGCCTGCGAAAAAATCTAGCACCTGTTCCGACTTTTTCACCAAAAATGGTTCGTGAAGAGACACCAACTTCAATTTTGTTTGTAGGAAAGACCGCAATGCAATTTTGTCAGGATTATTTCTCCGAGATGATTACTCTGAAAGGGCAGTTTACATCATGCGTTTTTGCGATGAAAAATATATCAAAATCTACTTTTCTTGTCTTCTCGATCGATTTAAGCAGGCATTCGAGTTAAAGCTTTTGCATAGATTTTTTGTGGCAATTCGGACTTTTTCTAACGAAATGGTACTTTGAGTATCAAATGCAGAAACAGTTGCCTCTAACGCCTTCGCCCGATACAAAGATTTACGTATAACCGCAAAACCACTGACTTTATCTGCCGGTAGTGGCCCGAGTAAGTTTTCATTGAAGTGTCTAATGGTCCCCTAAATGGCAAATCTGCCACCCGGAGCACGGACACCCACGAGTATGTCGAGACCTTCATATACACACCTGTCAATGTCACCTTCAGGTACTTGTTTGGATACATTCCGAACCATCCCTAGCAGTTACGGGCTGAATTTGCGCGGCTCGACCGTAAACATTGGTACACACTTGAGAACTTGTTTTATTTTGTCGGGCAGTTTCACGTCACCGATAACGTGAACAGGATGAGATGGTGTGGAGGGCTTCTTCTGTACCCGCATCCTCAGCCCCGGCAGAACTTGCCGCCAGACGAATTTGATTGTCCGGTCAACTGGTTGCGAGTTTTCGGGCTAGTGGCAGAGGCAGACTCGCATGTAGAGAGATTATCTCAGGCTCAATCTGGAACCACGCTCAAGCTTCAACGACTGGCGCGAATACTCGCCACTAGCTAACCAGACAACCGGATTCCTCTGGCGGCAAGTTCTGCCGGGGCTCAGGACGCAAGTGCAGAAGAAGCCCTCCGCACCATCGAGTCCTCTTCACGTCATTGGTGACGTGAACTTGCCCGAAAAAGTGCAACAGGTACTCAAGTGTGGACCAAAGTTTGCCGTCGAGCCGCGAAACTCCCAAACGGAACTTCTAGGGATGGTTCGGAATGTCTCCAAACAAGTACCTGAAGGTGACGTTGACAGATGTATATCTGAAGGTGTCGGCGTACCCATGCGTGTCTGCCCTCTAGGTGGCAAATTTGTCATTTAGAGGACCATTAGGCACTTGAAGGAAAAGTTACTCGCGCTGCTACCGGACGATAAAGACGGTGGTTTTGCGGTTATGCGTAAATCGTTGTATCGGGCGAAGACGTCAGAGGCCATTGATTCTGTATTTGATACTCATAAAAACATATCGTTAAAAAAGTTCGGCCTGCCGCAAAAAAAGCTGTGCAATAGCTTTAATCTTGAACGCCTGGTAAATCGATCGAGAAGACAAGAAAAGTGGATCAATATATATTTATAACGGCAAAAACGGATAAAGTGGACCGCCCTTTCAGAGTGATCATCTCGGACAATGAGTCCTAGCAAAAGTGCATTGGGTCTTTCTACAAACAATTCTTAAGTTGATATCTCTTGACGACCTCTTTTTGGTGAAAAAGTCGGAACAAGTGCTAGATTTTTTTCGCAGGCAAAAAACACAAATATTTTAGAATTTTCAATTGATGTAAAAGTTCTTTATTACACCCTCCCTCAGGCCGAGTTGATGATGTGTGTGGGAAGGTATCGACAGAGTAGGAGCGGTTCAATTCCAAAATACTGCCGGTGTGTCGAGTAAACAGTTTGCAGAGTTCCTTTACTGTTATTTTAACTTGACCTATACGACATGAAACGGGAACACTCAAACAAAAGAACGGGACATCTAACATATAGGTTCTTGCATAGCCCTGTACCTAAGCAACCTGTTTTTAACAAAACGTAATAAGGTCCTCGACGAGCGTGTGAAGCACACTGATGTGATTGCTGTTTTTAGATTTGTAGACGACTTTCTGACCGTTGCCGATAATGATGATAACCATTTTGACGGCGTTGTGACAGGAACTCTAGCCATGTTCTTGAGAGTGTTATCGCCCCTGATGCTGACGCATGGAGTACCAAATGACAATTTCATAAGATTCGTTGACTTCGGGCTTTATTTTTCGCTAGCAGGAGTATGCTGGAGCTATGAACCGTGAGGAAATACACCGGTTCTTCCATTCAGGTCCACTCATTCAACTTGGTAAAACGTGCGCTGACACATTCCTGTTTCTGAAATTCACTGGTCAAGTCGTGCCACCACAAACTCCGGTGTAAAAGCACAAGGACATTCGAAAGCCCCCTGTGGAAGGCTTTCGAATGATATGTGTTTTAGAAGTATTCTCTAATGCAACAAAGCTCACCTGGCTCATAATGGTACTACAAACATTGGTCATAAGATAGGAACCAAGCACTGCATAGAAAGCCTTTCGACAATTTTTCTGTAGGCGAAATATGCTCTAACTAGACAAACTATGCCTGACACTTCATGATATTGTCACGGATATAGAAAGGTACCTCAGGCACGGGTGCAGAAAATGATGCAGACGGAATGAAGACGACGATTTTGTTGTGGGGCTGTGTCTGAACTGCCCTCTCGTCCTGCATCCTTGCATACTGTGTGCAGTGCTAACTCACCCGGCATTCACTTATTACATACTCCCCGTTACATATTTTTGGTGGAAGTGCTGGGTAACATTCCGACTCTGGATCGCCGTAGCAGACGTCAGCTTCGTCCAGCCACGATGCCTGAAGGCAGTGCGCCTTCCGTTCAGTCGTCACCTATGATTCCTTCCCATCTTCTCAATCCAGGTACATTTTGTGGCACCGGCACAACTGACGTTGACGAGTGGCTCGCCTTATACGAGTGCATCGGCAAGCAATACAGGTGGGATGAGACGCTTATGCTGCCCAACATTATCTTTTACCTGCGAGGTACTGCACGCGCCTGGTACTAGACGCACGAGGAAGACCTGACGAGTTCGGACGTGTGCAAGGAGAAGCTCCGTGTCTTGTTCGGCCCGTCAGTTGCTCGACAAATGGCAGCCAGGCAGGAGCTCGCGTCAAATGTTCAATCTTCCACTGAGTCATACGTAACCTATATTGAAGACGGGCTCGCCTTGTGTTGGAAGGCAGACAAAGACAGGACCTAACTAGACAAGTTCAGCAATGTGTTGAAAGGCAAAGCCGACAATGCCTTCAACATTCAGATATGCAAGAACTGTACCCCCATTGACTCAATGCCAAAAGCAGGAGAATCGCTCAACGTTTTTCCTGACTCGCGAACACCACTGTGACTTCTTTCTGCGAGGATCCTGTGGCGCCACGATCATTCTTGAATCCTCCAAACATCACAAGAATTGTTCGCCAGGAGCTGGAAGCCATGGCTCCTTCCGCTTCACAACCCCCTGTGCCTGACAACTCGGCCCCAATATCTCTTATTCAGGCTGTTGTGCGACAAAAGTTTGCCAACATGGGCTTCTTAGTTCCCCAAAACTCCAACCACACGTCGCACTCCATGAATCCTAACGCTCACTACCACGCCGTCCCACTTGTTGCTGCTGAGGCGTCGGTCCCGTGGTTCTCATCGCGCTACCGAAATCCATCTGAGTAGCGTACACAAGATGATCGACCGATATGTTTTTCTTACCATCGCATTGGCCACACTTCCCGCCACTGCCGCAACAGATGGCCTTTCCGGCAACGTTTGCTAGACGACCACCGACAGGATCGTGGGCAGTATTCGCCACCTCGTTTTGCCGATGGTCACCTTCAGGACCTGCCACCTAGCCATTCTACGCAACACTCCGAACCATCTTATGCCGATTTCGTCACCCAGGGAACCCGGTCCAGCCGATCGCCGTAGCCTCAGGGTCGCCAGCCCCGCTCCTATCAACGCCATCGCTCCCCGTCACCGGCGTACTCTGGGCAGTTCTCGGGAAACTAACAGATGCAGCTCCAGGAGGTGGCGCTGCATTGACAACTCGGACCAAAAAACCTCTACCGACCACTAATTCCAGACTAAATTTACTTGGTTTCATTATCGATGGCCTGACCATTACTGCTCTAATAGACAGTGGTGCTCACATATCTGTTATGAGTTCACGTTTTCGATCCCGCCTGAAAAAAGTTGAAGACCCCTGCCATGTCTTCAACTGTGCGAGTAGCCGACGGCAGCCGAACATTAGTTCCTGGTATGTGCACTGCCCGCGTCACTGTTGCCGGCCTTCGGTCCTGTTCGCTGTTCTAGACGCTTGCCCACACGACGTGATTCTCGGCATTGACTTCTTGACCTCGCATTCAGCCCTCATTGATTGTTCAACTGGCACTTTACAGCTAGAGTTGCCTTTGTACTCTGATGTCCTTCCTGCAGCTCGCACACGGATACGGTCCGTGGAGTGTCTACGATTGCTGCTCCAGGCCGCTTTGTACCTTTCTATGTCGCCGTTCCCACCTGTTCCTGATGGCGTCTACTTGGCAGCTCCACTCATTGACTTGACCCTTTTCCGGAACAACATACATCCTCATACTATATTGAGGATTAACGAAAAGACGCTTCTCCCTGTCTTCAACTTCTCCGTGTCGACACAGGTCATTCCTCGAGGTATTGCCTTAGCAGAACTCACAAATCTGGAGCAATGTACAATCTCATATCTCAGTCCTGACTTCACGACCGTAGCCGAACCTGTCGCAGCCGCACAGAATAGACCTCTCCTAGACAAAATCATATCAAACGACTTCTCGCCGTCCCAAGTTGAAGCGCTTGGTGATCTTCTACTTTCTTACCTCGACATTTTTGATATCGAGGACCATTTCTTGGGCCGCATGAGCATCGTAGCCCACCGTATCATCACTGGCGACGCCAGTTACCTTCATAAGCATCCTTACCTTGTGTCTCATTCAGAGCGCGAAATAACCCAGAAGGAGGTAGAGAAAATGCTCGACAAAAACTTCGTAGAGCCTTCAACCAGTTCTTGGGCATCACTTGTAGTGCTTGTTAAAAAGAAAGGCAACACCTGGCGGTTCTGTGTCGCTTATTTCCATCTCAATCGAATAACTAAGCAGGATGTCTATCCTCAACCTCGAATTGATGATGCACTTGACTGCCTTCATGGTTCCAAGTATTTCTCTTCCCTCGACCTACGATGTGGATATTGGCGAATTTCAGTCGGTGACCGCGACCGCAAGCAGACGGCATTCATAACACCCGACAGGCTTTATCAATTTAAAGTCGTGTCTTTGGGTTGTGCAATGTGCCAGCAACTTTTGAACACATGATGTACTCCCTACATTGCGGTTTAAGTGGTTGACGTGCCTTTGCTATCTAGACAATGTCATCGTGTTTTCACCAACCTTCGAAAGCCATCTTTCAAGTCTGTCGGCCATCCTTGATGTTTTCGCTGGGCTGACTTCCAGCTTGACGTGTCTAAGTGCACCTTTGGGCATCGTCAGATAAATCTACTTGGCCACCTTGTTGACGCTGCTGGTATACGACCCGACCCTGATTAAGTCCGCGCGTTGCGCGAGTTTCCGGTCCGACGTTCCACGCAAGAAGTCCGCAGCTTTTTGAGACTCTGTTCGTATTTCCGCCGTTTTGTCAGCAACTTCGCGGAAATTGCTCGGCCCCTTACGGATCTCCTCTAAAAGAACGTGGCTTTTTACTGGCGTGAAGACCAAGAACATTTCTGTGCGTCGTTAATTTCTGCGCTCACATTGCACCCTGTGTTGGCTCATTTTGACCCAGCCGCTCGAACGGAGCTACGCACCAACGCAAGTGGCCATGGCATAGGGGCAATACTCGCACAAATGCAGAACGGCACAAACCGTGTCATAGTGTACATCAACTGACCACTTTCTCAGTCGGAAAGAAACTACTCAATTACTGAGCGAGAGTGCCTGACTCTCATCTGGGGTATCGTGAAATTTCGTCCATACCTATATGGGCGCACGTTCGCAGTCATCACAGACCACCATGCGCTCTGCTGGCTGTCAACCCTTAAGGATTCTACAGGAAGCCTCGGCCGATGGGCATTGCGATTGCAGGAGTACACGTTCTCTTTGGTGTACAAGTCTGGCAAGCTTTACAGCGATGCGGACTGCCTATCTCGACACCCTGTTGATCAACCTGACTCCTCTGCAAAGAGCTGACGAAAAACACCGAGATCCATCGCTGCTATCGATGATTGACTGTCTTCGATGCGGCCATAAACACCTTTCACTGAGCCTATTTTTTCTTCAAGACAACGTTTTGTACCGCCGCAACTTCCAGCCCGATGGTGCGCAACTTTTGCTCGTCGTCCCACGTCATCTGCGCAAGGACATCTTGCAAAAACTTCACAATGCACCAACTGCCGGACATTTAGATGTCTCCAGAATTTATGATCGCGTCCGCCGACGGGTATTCTGGAAGGGCTTTTATCGTTCCGCTCGCCACTACGTTGCAGCGTGTGACCTGTGCCAGCGTAGGAAGAAGCCTACGTCTCTCCCTGCCGGTCACCTTCAACTTATTGAAGTCTCAGCCGAGATGTTTCATTGTGTGTGTGTGTGGATTTGTTAGGTCCCTTCCCAACATCGGCAATGGGAAGCAATTAGATAGCAGTAACTATGGATTATGCCACATGGTATGTAATTACTCGAACGCTACCGACCAGCTGCGCAACGGACGTCACAGACTTCCTACTCTATGACATCATCCTTCAGCATGGCGCTCCTTTTCACCTACTCGCAGACCGTAGCCACTGCTTCCTGTCTCGTGTGGTTTACGACATCCTTAGATCCTGTGCTACGCGGCACAACTTTACGACCTTTTACCATCCTCAGACCAACTGACTTACTGAGCGCCTCAACCGCACACTGAGAGACATGCTTGCTATGTATGTTTCTGATGACCACACCGATTGGGACACTGCCCTTTTGTTCGCAACCTTAGCCTACAACTTGTCCCGTCATGAAACTGCCGGCTACTCACCATTTTATCTTTTCTTTGGCCGTGATCCCTTACTGCCTTTCAATACCCTCCTTGCGCATGACCTTCCGTCCACCACTTCGTACGCACAAGATGCCATCTCCCATGCTCTAATCACACGTACAGTAGCCCGCGCAATGTTCTCATCGTCCCAGAGAGCACAAAAGTCACTCTACGACAGCCGACATAGGGATGTCGATTTTTCTCCGGACTCTCTCGTGCTACTGTGGCTGCCATCCCGTCGTGTCGGCGTGTGCGAGAAACTTTTATCGCAATACGTTGGGCCTTACCGAGTTCTGCATTAAGTCACACCTGTCACCTATGAAATTTTCCTACTACGAACCCCACTGTTACATCCAGAAGTGAGTGTGTATGTGTCTCGCCTGAAGCCCTCTCACAGTGACCCGTCCGTCAAACAACAGCAGGCACCGGACGGTGCTTTGTTGCCTGGGATTATGTCACCGATATAGACAGCCACTTCAGGCATGGGTGCAGCAATGATGCAGACGGAATGAAGATGACGATGTTGTTGTGGGGCTGTGTCTTAACTGCCCTCTCGTCCTGCATTTTTGCATAATGTGTGCAGTGCTAGTCCACCAGGCGTTAACTTATAAATACTCGCTGTTACATTATTACAGATATTGGTCATAAGAATGCCACTGAATCCTGTATGTAAGACTTCTGGACCATGTCTGTAATCGAAAAGCGACAAACCACCACCAAAACTCCATGAAGTCACAGATATTGGTCTTAAGATTACAACTGAACCCTGTATGAAAGAATTTTGAACGTCGTCTGCAGCCGAAAAGTTCTCTAATGCAACAATTCACACCAAACACTTCATGACGTGACAGATTTAGGTAATAAGACTGCAATTGTGCCCCTTTGGAAGGCTTTCGATTGATGCGTGTGGTATGAATATTCTCTAATGCAACAAAGCACACCTGGCTCTTAATGGTACAACAAATATTGGTCATAAGATAGTAATCAAACACTACATAGAATGCCTTTCGACGTTTTCTCTAGGCGAAATATGCTTTAACAAAACCAACTATACCTGAAACTTTATGATTTGAAAGATATTAGTCATAAGACTGCAACTGAATCCCGTATGTGAGACTTCTGAACCTTGTGTGTAATCAAAAAGCGGCAAACCGCAGCCAAACCTTCATGAAGTCAGATATCGGTCATAAGATTACAACTCAACCCTGTATAGAAGGCTTTTGAACGTTGTCTGCAGCCAAAAAGATCTCTAACGCAACAACCCACACCCTACTCTTCATGATTTGACAGATTTAGGTTGTAAGACTGTGATTGTGCCCTGTGTAGAGGCTTTCAAATGATGAGAGTATTAGAAATGTCCTTCATTGCAACAAAGCACACATGGCTCTTGATGATAAACAAATATCGGTCATAAGATAGGTACCAAGCACTGCATAGAATGCCTTTTGCATTTTCTGAAAGAAGCACATAACTCCGCCGTCCTTGTGTGCCGTACCGTGGTCGCCTCAGACTTTTCGAGGTTCACACTGAGGACGCTGTAGCTACGTTGCCACCCAGACAATCGTGTAGCAAGGGTGGACCCACCAACCCGGCTGCCTGGCCGGGGTTTCACTTGAGGGAGAGGTCCCTGCTACTTCGCTTTCGCATGACTGCTCCTGGCCTGTGGCCCGGTCCATCGGCTTGGCAGAATCGTCCCCAGTGGGCACTGCGTGCGGGGCAGATGAAACCATCGAGCACCTGTTGTGTGTTTGCCCAGCGTTTTGCACACAACGTGGCGTCTTGCTCGCCGCACTGCATCACCACGGTTTGCCCGCGGCTACAAAAAGGGACCTTCTCTTTCCTTCACGGCACCACACTCAGGCCTTCAAGGTGGTCCTTCGTTTTGTTGAAGACATTGAACTAGACAACCACCTATAGAAGCCGCCCGCCACTTCCTAGGTAATGGACGCCATTTCTTTTCTTCTCTCTTCACGTCTTTAATGTCCTCTTCCACCACCACCCTACAGGCGCTAAGCCGTGCTCCCAAGCAGGGCTGCAGAAGTTGCGTCTTTTCTTTTTCTCAACCCCCCTCTCTCTCTAAGTTGAAATGTGCTCCAAGGCAATCAACTGTGCCTGACACTTCGCGATGTGACAGTTATTGGTCATAAGACTGCAACCGACCCCTGTATGGAAGACTCCTGGATGCTGACTGTAATCAAAGTATTTTCTAAAGCGGCAAGCTGTATCAAACTCTTCATGAAGTCGCAGATATTGCTCCTATTCTTAAAAGTTAACCCTGTGTTGTAGGCTTTTGAAGGTTGCCTGCAGTCAAAGTTTTCTCTAATGCCAATTGGAGAAAATTGGACAAAATTTTCTCCAACCCCACCCGAAACTTTATGATGCAACAGATATCAGTTATAAGATTGGAACCGAGCACTGTGTGGAATGCTTTCATATGTTATCTGTATTCATTTTCGAATTCTACAGCCCAATAGCGGGGCTTCTGCAGGAAAGGTGTATATAATACAAAATGAAACCATTTAAATAGCAAAATAATAAAAACTGCACAAACAGAAACAAACATCGCTACCTTCTCGGTGCAGTCTAGTAAGAATTGAGAGAAATAGAATATTCATATCACACAAGTGCCTCCAAAAACTCAGACCCACTGGTATCATGAACCAAACCAGGTAGATCATTCTATTATTTGATAACTTTATTTGAACGTGTAAGAGAATGCTAAAAATGACTCGGAGTTGGATCGCGATTGCGGATTAGTGCTGTGTTGAAGGCTTTTGCACTGTGTTGGTAGTTTAATTATGTTTTGACATCTACAAAATGCATCTTAATTTTTTTGACGTGACATGTATTAGTTTTGAGATTGCAGCCAAGCAGTGCGTAGAATGCTTTCACGTGTCTTCTGTATTCAATATACTCTATGATGTATTGAAGTGTGCCTGAAATTTTTAAGCGATAAAGAATTGCACCAGAGCGCGGTATAAAAGTCTTTTGTAAGTTTTCTAATATAGCTACACTGAAGATCTTCATTTTTCAAATATGCTTAATTGCGTGCGTAGCACAAGTTAATACGTATACAAAAATTGAACATAAATGAAACATTCCTTGCAAACACGCACAAAAATTCAATGTTCGAAACTATCCAATATTTTGTTCAGTTCATATCAGTCTGCAGGAACAGATAATATACATGCGCAGTTCGAATGGTTTCATAAGTCAAATGAGACACTGTTTACATTTGTTTTAAATAAAGTGCAGTACAGTACTAGTGCACTTTCGTTGATTCTGTACATTCATGTGCTGACACGTTCTTCTCTTCTTACTAACGTGTCATCGTGCAGCTGATTTCAAATCAGGTGTTTCTCACAAGATTTCAGCTAATTGTATTTCCGTTTGTACAGAAAAGGCGTCGTATAATAAAATAAACTGTAAAACGATGATGAAGTGCCATTGTTTGCCTAGCTATGAATATCTAAATGAACTTGAAAGAATGTGTGTGTTATAGTGCCGCCAAACAACGTTTGTGCTACCAAGCCTGGCAGAAAAGTAGAACAACAATCAAGAAGTGAAATAGCAGGTAACACCGACAGCACTTAATCATGGAAATTTCTTTCTCGATCACCACAGGCATAAGCGTTCGAATTTCTATATTATACATGAATGAAAATGAGACCACTGACAGCTGAACGTGTCAGTTTCACTGGTACCCGGCACAAAATCACACTACACTGTTGCAAACCAGCGCACGCTTGATGTTAGCTTGACAACACACGCAAATAACTCACACTGAAGCCAACGAGTGCGTCATACAATCTGCAAATACACTTATGTAGGTACGCACATTTCCAAATCGCGGAAGTGTGTTGGCTAGTGTGAGGTTCACTTTTAGCGATGATGAATACCGATCCTGAAAACAAACACTGTGTCGATAAAAACTCCTCGGTACGCACTGTGCGATGTTCCGGACGTTGCATATAGTTTCTACGTTGTGACGAAAACTATCGTCGACTTTTCCAACCAATTTTGGAAAACTCGACGGTAGAGGCCTAAGCTGAATGCAGACGACACCACTCTGAACTTACGTCACAGTACGCAAAGGCTCACGCTCAAAGATTCAAACCTCCAAAGCATGTTTATACTCGTTTTTTAGCACAGAATATCACTAATCAGAGCACAGGAACACCAACATGCTCCGGTAGTCTGCACAATGTTTTCACTTGGCCGGCGATCGCAGTCAGGACCGGCACAATCGCAGGCAGCTGCCATTCGCTGGGTTTGTCGGTGTCGCACTCGGCACGAAACCACAACACGCTGGCGTAGCACTCGCAGTCGTTCGTCATGTTGTTGTCGTTATAGGTAACAAAGTGGTCATTCAAGAACGCTTCGATTATAGTTTCCGTGCTTGCGCCCTCCAGTCGGCCATGCCTTCCTAGCGGTGGCTATTAGGCACAGCATTCGGAAGCATCGTGGTATCTGGTTGGTTGGCGCCACTGTACGCGTGGTGACGTGGGCGAAATTATCAAGCCTCACTTGATCCCTCGTGCCTCGTCGCGTATGCCCCTATTATGCTGACAGGTGCATTTGATGCTTTTGACACGTAGGCGTGAGCATGCGCGTGTCAGTTGTTGGTACTTTAAGCTCACGCCTGTATGCTCTGTGTGCGCTGTCCGAGCGTGGAGGGTATGCGCTCCAGTAGGCACGCATGCGGAGACGGTGTATTTGCTTCGAACCCTAGTTTGTACGCCTCTGTCTGGCGATCTGATTTCGGCCTTGAAACAGCGAGCTGCTGGCCGCAGTTGGAGCCTTCCAGTACGCAACGATGGGGCTGAACTCGCTCATTGGCCTAGCTGGCGTTTTGGAACTGTTGTATTTGCTTCCCTTTTTTGCATATGTAACATGCCCCTCCTTACTGGACAAGTTCACTGACAAACATGTGTTTTCATTCATGAGCTTTATTCATACAGATTCCGCTATATTACATCACTGCATGACACCGAATAGCTCTATTTTGCACGCCTCGTGGATATCATAGCGATGCACACAATGCAGTTCAATGGGTCTCGTGGTCATTTGGCTGTGCTTTGTAGTGCTGGAGGGTTTAGCACACCGTGGGCTTCGTCACGGCGGATTTGGTGAACCTGTCGGTGGTGCACAACGCGTTGTGCGCGTAGCAGCAAAGTGCAGTGCACTTGTGTACGCCCCAGACCAGAAGGAGATTTTAGTCCGTAAGAAATTCGCTGGAGTTTTCCCATCGGACGTCTGGACGTCCGTCAGATTATTGTATACAGCCGGTACAAGTACAGCAGATATATAAGTACAATGGCACACAAAGGTCACTTAAACAGTCGTCCCCTATTCTTCCCATCCTATGCACCTCAATTCGGCCTCATGATGCATATAAATCTGTGCTTCTTAGATGCAAGCTGCATGCATGCATGCAAACACACACGGGTCTGTATATAGTGTTGCCACATCAGTGAAGATGTTCAATCGTGTTTCACAGTTTATTATTGTACCATTGTGAGAAAAATAAACGTTTAGGTATAGTAAACACTAATATATAAAAAACGCTACAACAGGACTAGAAAGTTAAACACTTGGCACACCAGCTTGTGGTGCCTGAACACTGTTAAGAGAGTAGGCACAAGGACGACCTCGAAAAAATTTAGGAACATCAAAACAGCTGTCAGACAGTAACGCAGCTGTAACACAAGTAAAACAAGAAGCTAAAGGTTTACTTAAAAGCTGCAACTCTTAATACTGAACTAGATCACAGCTGTCATTAGGAATTCAGTGCACAGTAAAAATAAATAGCACTTGCACCTAAACTTCACTCATTACTTATAACACAGCTAGCAACACAGAGCCATTGATGAGAAAAGAGTACAAATATAAAGTAGCAAAAACAAAATGATTCACACGTAACTGACTGATATACCCCTTTTTTACACTTTTCTTGCGAGTTTTGCTTGCAATCAACTTCGTTTTTAGGTTTTCAATTCGTCCTGAGCCCGTGCTCATTGGTCATCCTGATAAGACATCTTAATTACAGCAGTTAGGTTATTTTCTCGAATACTTATGTTTGGTTTTGCCATATGCAAGACTCTTGTAAATCTCGGTACAGAGCGTTGCACACTTTGAGCACTGCTTTCATTGTCGGCACGACTCTCATTTGCTAACCAAAGCAAGTAACATGAAAATAATAGTCCAAGAGCAACACAGCTGTGACACACACAAAAAAATGACATGGAGGCTAATTTAAAAACTGCAGGTGCTGAAAATATACTAGAAACACACGTAAAACTTCATCACAGCAGTCAACAATGGATACCTCACATTGCAAGGTTCAATGTTACTTGTGGCATAAGAACTCATGATCTAGAACACGAGTACCAAAAAATGAAATATACGTTGAATTTTTTTCGGGAAAACAGCCATAAGAATTCGACCCTTGTCCTAGATACCAGTCACTAGCATATAAACTTCAAAAGTCTAGCCACAATGGTAAACTAAAGTCGACTGTCTTCATCGCCATTGCTATTATCAACATCGCTTTGATTACATCCAGCCTTGATTCGAGGGTGGCCTGATCTTGTGTTTCCCTCAGGTCGCGGGATCGAATCCTGGCTACGATGGCTGCATTTCCGACGGAGGCGCAGATGTGGTAGGCCTGTGTGCTCAGATTTGGGTGCATGTTAAAGAACCCCAGGTGGTCGAAATTTCCGGAGCCCTCTACTACGGCGTCTCTCTATATCATATGGTGGTTAAGGGACGTTAATCCCCACATATCAATATCATCTTGTGTTTGGTTATTCTCTTGTGACTATTTGGGCACCGTTCTGCTTTTTTAATTGTTTTTGTCTGGTGGCCAACGAGAGTTCACCGCAGCATTTAAGAAAAAAAAAAGAGCGACCCAGTTCGGGGTGCCTTGAAGAAATTTGGTCGGAATTGTGTGAAAGAGGTAATTGGATCCTAAGGCACGTGAACGCGAGCAGGAGCCGCGAGTCACAAACAATATATAGAAATTTATCTTTGCACGGGTATTCTCGCAAGATACTTTGTAGCTTCTTTCAATGCGGGCAGCTCTGGTTACAGCAGCGCGTATGGCTGCAATCAGCGGGAAGATCGAGTGCACCGCAGAAGAATTTATTACTGGCGGAGGGGGAAGGATCACATCACCACAGCAGCGATTCGAAGGAAACTGTTGTGGTGCGAAACCGCCGTGTCAAGAGCTGGAGACGAATGTTGCAAAGTTCATCAAGAATCCGTCCTCCCATCGTGATTTAACTACCGGTGTCTTCAAAACGCATCCAAGTTAAAGCTGTCTAGGTGGTTGTGACGTTTCACAAAGGTAGTGTTTGAGCCCATCTTTTGGCTTTCTGCCACGTGGAGTTTGCGTGTAAAAACACATGTAAATAAATGGCGTTATGACTGTGCATCGTTTGAAATGAAGCTGACAGATGAGGAAAAATGAGAAGCGGAGTCAACAATGAGATAGCAGTGGTGTCGATAAGATTGTTCTTTGAGTTTTCTAAAAAGACTGCGACAAATCACCTGCATCACACTTCTGTCTGAGAGCGGAGGTCTCCAACTGTAGTGCTCAAAAAAACATCAGCAAGTGGTCATTTTTTTAGCATAGATCTTTTCCTGACCCTGAAGTACCAAATGCATTCATTTTCACTCAATTTTATTGCATAAACTTTGTAAACAGTGCATTGAAATACAGATCATTTATGTTTTACAGTACTGCGAGATAACTCTAGACTGAAAATATAAACAGTAGCAAAAAACCCAGTGATAGGCACAATGACGAATTTGGCACATGTGTCAAGTTCAATATCAGCTTTATCTAACCTATTTTAAGCCCGTAATTCCATCGCATTTATTTTGCACGCCACTACTATTGCAGCTTCACACTGAGCCTACGCTCACCAGAACGTAACATTTGAGCTGCAGCAGCATGGTTACATCAATTTACGGCTCCCTGGCACAGGTCTGAAAATAGGTCACTTTGCCAACAGTGTTTGAAATTTTCGCTGCCTTCGCCTATAAAACCTTCTGGGGCGTGGCGGAGCCATGACATCGAGCTGCTCTCTACGTCATTTCATGTACTGCTTGGAAAACCTTTCGTAATAGCAACTGCCAAATGAAATCACAAAAGTTATTCATTAATCACCCATTGATAAACTATGTCGTGTTCACATCGATAAACTAGCGTACCTCTCTCTTATGACACGTATGGCTGGAAAAAAGTTTGTACTGCCTAATGTATCAAGGCATCATAACAATATATTTGTGTACAATTGTTTTTAAAACTTTCGTTTTAGCTTATCACTTGTCAACATTGCCACCAGTCACGCACAAAAATAAGGCAGACTGCTAAATTTAAACGCTACGCTGGCCACTGACTTACATAACTTTCTAGCAAGCAATGGGTGCGGCTAATTCTATAAAGGCAATACAAAACCCATATATATATATATATATATATATATATATATATATATATATATATATATATATATATATATATATATATATATATATATAATATATATATATATAAGAGAGCAGAACTAGTTGGAGCGTGTTAGTGAGCCCCGGCTGTCGTTCCACACTTTTACAGGGAATGAGAGGACTCTGCCTACAACCTGAAAAAATCAGTGCTGAAGCTGCACACTGAAGTACAATTTCATACATTACTTACTGGAGTTCTGAACGTAGGCTATGAAATACTTTTATCAGAAATTCTTCAATAAAACTCTGGGTGTGACTACTACAAAAAAGAATATAAAAAAATGTATCTTCAGAACTAATGTTGGTTTTAAAATATTAAACTAGGTTAAATTACACCGAGGTTCAAATAATTAATGCTATGTCAGAAATTATGACAGTAAAAAAACTCCTGTGCGTTTAACAAAATGAAATCACCAATAAAATAGAAACTCAGGAACACTTTTTGGAGTGAAACACGCTGAGAATTACAGGACTATATGCATGAATTACATGTCCATAATAAGAATATGTAAGAAAAGAACACAGATATCATCTGCCTCCATATTTTTCTCAGCGGCATTATCTATCTAAAATTATTGCGATTGGTATTCATGAATGTACGTATTCATGTAGTGCCCTCTGGCTTGGACCCAACTAGGGCCTGCAGCATTGTATACACAAAAATAAAGTAAAATCTTTAAAGCGTGCATTTTTCAAACAGCCTGTAGCCAACTCTGTTCATCTGGCTAAATGACATGAAAAGGCAGGTCTGTCTTAGGAAAAAGTAGCGCTAAGATAGCTGATTTACTAAATTGATCTAATCAACTAAGTACTGTTGCAAAGGTAGAACTGTCGCCTATCAGAATACAAGATAAACCAGTCGGAATTAATTGCATAAGTTTTCAGATATGGGAACTCAAACTGTGCTTCAAGTTGTGTGAATTATCAGTCTACATGCAGAAATGTCGGTCTCCATTTATTTTAGCCGTGCGTTTAGAACCATAGTTTATAAAAGCTTAAAAAGTGTGCATACGAATGAAACGAAAAGCCTTGTATATATATAGCTGCCCTAACTGCACGTGATAGGTCAACCAAGAGGCCTGCACAAGTGGTTCTTCAAGTGGCACGACACTCGATATCACAAATTCAATTCGCTCGAACCGTTTACAAGCCTAAACCAAAAAGAAGACTTATAAGATGCTTTGCTTTTCTACCTAGTCTAAAAGTTTCACAGAGCTGAACTTTTCTCCAAGGCAAATGACCAATCTGCCGTAGGGGTGTAGTGATTACGCTACTCGACTGCTGGCCTGAACGTCGTAGGCTTGATCTTGGCCACAGCAGTCGCATTGTGGTTTATGCAAAATGATAGAAGCCCATGTACTGTGCATTATCAGTGCACGTTTAAGAACATCTGATGGTTGAAATTTCCGAAGCCCTCCACAACAGCGTTCCACATAAATATAGTAGTTTTGGTACGAATCGCACCAGACATTACTTAATAAGGCAGATCGCCTGTCCTACATACATCTGTTGGTGCAGCTGACACCTGACAAGCATACTTGTTAGCAGCTTTTTTCACAGTGTCGTGACACGGCAACAGCACCGAAGCTGCCCTGTCATCATGCCCATTTAACTGCTGGAGGGTTGGCTAGATCTGAAGACGATACAAACTGCCTGAACTAAAGAGTTCACAGACAAAGAATGTGTAGAATACAACCACAGTAAGATTACTGTCACTTTGAAAAATATCACTCTTGACTGTGCTGGACATTCAAAGTAAACAGTATGCCACTTACTTAACAGCCACTGGCACAGTTTCAGTTCTGAAAATTGCCTTTTCCCTTCTTGCTATACCAAGAAAACTGGGCAGCTAAGGAGTCACCAAAAAGATATATGAGTATGCGCTTCACTGTGATGTTTGACCTCATGCCAGCAAGCTGTATCAGCTCGCTGTTCTGCAATGTTTAAACACGGGAAAAATATTGTTATACTATTTCCGGACAAAATACCTTGCACGACACTGCCCTTCTGCTGCAGCCTTCAAGGCTAAAAAGTTTTGGCATGACTTGAAAGCTGGGCACCTAAAAAATTATTTGTCATGTCTCCATCGTGTACGTGTACCAATAATTTGAGCTTGATGATTAAATCGAATTTCGTTACTCTTCATAGCTAATACAGATAATCTCCAGGGAAGCTACTGCGACCCAAGTTGTTACCGCTCATTAAATACAGTGGCTCCACCCTAGCCCCACTGTGTGATAATATGCCTCCGGCCAAGTCCTGTTTTGACACATTGTCAAGACACATTGCATACGTGCCTAGTTAAATACCGTGCCTAATCCTTGGAAGGTGTATGGAAACAATATGGGTTGTTTCCCAGCCCACGCAGGTACTTTGGGAATAAGTTAAGGAAACGCTCACTATGCCCTGACATCTGCAACGCTATGTAAGCTCACGCAAAAGAATTAACAAGCTGGAATATTTGTGAACTGCTGCTTTCAAAAAACAAAAAGCACAGACAGCTGTAGTTACTCTAACTTGCATATTGAGGCAAATCCATGATTCCAGTACATTTTATTGGAATTGGGCAGACTTGACCATCACAAAGCAGCTTTCATACAACTAAACTCTCAGCAGACTGAAACGCTGACATACCAGGACGTCTTCGTTTTCGTTCGTAAGTGGCTCCTAGAACTTCATCAAGGCATGCACATCCTCGAAGGAGCTTGAGACTAGATTTGATTGATATGTGGGGTTTAACGTCCCAAAACCACTATATGATTATGAGAGACGCCGTAGTGGAGCTTGAGACTAGAGGAGCAGGTGCTATGGTAGTTCTACAAGCAGATAGTGACGTGTCGATGGAGCTTTCTATATGCTATATGGTTGGTTTTATGATGTTTAAAGTTGCGAGAACTGGACCCTGGAATTTTGAAAACCAAAAACGATGACAATTAACTGCACGAGCTCCTAAAATAGACACGCCACCCAGAGTACTGGTATACCAACAAATGATTGTCACTTAATCCTTCACATAAAAAAAGATCATAAGCTCTGTTGACCATGCGCACCGTTACTAAGCAATGGTGGCAGGTTTTTATAACTTGAATAATGAAGCTAGTAACCCCAAAGGTTGTAACTACATGCTACACATTAAGTAAGAAGTCATGAACTAATGACATATGTGATAGGAGGATCCTGAAACCTACTTAAAAGCTGTCACTCTCAAACGTATTGACAAGGGTAATGACTCAAAACAACGGCTTCAGAAGTTTCAAAAGGTCGCTTGACACGTCCCTTTTGATACTGAGCGTTACTGCCCACTTTTGCAGTGCTTCCCCGTGATCTTCCTTGCTAGCGTTTGTATTGTTGGAACTAGCAGCCCTGCATGACTTCGGTGGATACTACAATGTCAGGCGAAGGTCGAAAACTTACGCCGTGATTGGCTGCGGCACTCGAGATTGGATGCAACACGGCACTCGCCATTTAATCCTACTGTAAAAAGCTGTCAATAGAGTTTGTGGCTTCATGAGCTCCCGGTGGGCGGAACGTGCCCGAATACTGCTTACGCATAACGGCTTCATCGCCGAAGGCAGCACGGCTGTCTTGAGAAAGCGCCGACCGTTCATCGCTGACCGGTAACACATTTGCAGGGTCGCCTAAAAGTCTAAAAAGTTGCTGTGTTTGCCGAGCAGCTCTTTGAGCTATACAAATGCGCTTCCAATCGCTCTCCATTACAAATGCTGCACCGGAGTGCGGGACAAGCAATGAACCTAAACTCGATGCTACTGTGTGCCAAACGGAATATGACAGACGAAGGAACAAGAAGAAATACTTACCGAAATTGTTGTACGATACAGACAGCTCAGAATTGTGGATGGGGGGCGTCCCAGCAAAAAGGTCGACAAAACTATAACATAACTTTCGCCGTCGCGTCGTTCGCAGCCACAAAATCGGAAGCAAATAAGCGGGAAGCGAATAGAGGCTTGAGGAATGTCTTGGAGTGGCTTCGTACCATAGTTTGATTATTTGTAGCTGTTATAAGCGTAGTAAGTATAGTTGCATAAAACAAAGTTATGCAACGTGTTAATATCAGAAGGAAGTTGAAACTAGTCATTGTCGCGACATGAATTTTTGGAAATTTTATTTAACCTTGCGTCCTATAATCGGGATAATCAGCAGGTTCAATCAACGCGTGGGCTCTTGACTTTCATAAATTGTGAAGCCATAGATCAATTTATTGTCTCTCATTACGCACAAAGCTCTACGAATGATTTTCTGCATGCCATGTGGAGCTATTAACATTGCGTATGAATAATCAAATAATACATTGCGATGGATTTTTACTTCAAGAGCTTTTTGTTGTTATGCAGAACCGAAACAAGCAATAAATGTTCGCATTGGTGAAGTGTACCAGCAAGTAACGAGTTTTTAGCGTGTTGACGTACTTTAAATTTTATCCTGGAGCATTCTTACGTCAGACTTTCGTGGATCTCCAAGTTGAGACGTCCGCGTGCGGTAATTTTGTGGAAGTCCGGTGGATGACCTTCATGTGCACCGAAATTCCGGGTTTTTATCGGTTGTCCGCCGAACGTTCGTCACCATCGCTGGCCGTTCGGACTTTAATCGGACGTCCGCCGGGAAAAGTGTGCCGTGGCTCTGCTCTGCACCAGCTTTACACATGAAAAGTGGTAAAGCTCAAATATATTGTTTCAAAGCTCATAATCAGCTTACTATGAAGCACCGCCCGCCTATTCCCAGCTGCTAGGAGTAAGGGCCAAACCTCATAAGCGCGAAAATGCACGCGACAGCGACGAGCGACGCGACGTAGATCGTCTTCGCGCGATCAGTCGCTAGCGCAGGCAAACCTCATTCACGCGACGGCTTTGGCGAGCGAATTCCACTGTTGCTGGCATGAGGCGTCTACTCGTACCAAGAAAACTGTGTAGCGAGCGGTATGCAATTTAAAAATAAGATATATTGTTGTGTAATGGAACGGAAAGTGTTTATTATTGCCTTGCAGCACTTTTTTATATGCACATGTGTAATAAACATTGCGTTATTTCTTTTTGCGCATACGTGACTCGGGCAGGGTCACGTGCACCTATGTAGTCTTTGTCTTTTCCGGTTTTTCGCTATTGGCTGCTTGAGCCCAGCACTTCCGGGCGATGGGCGACGGTTTCCAAATCTGGAGAACCAAGCGATCGCGCGAAAATGAGCACGCGACACGTCGCGCGAACGCCCTGTTTTGTCGCTCATAGCATCGCTCGTCACTGTCGCGTGCATTTTCGCGCTTATTAGGTTTGCTCTTAAAGGCCTGACCGCGCACACCACTTGCAGCGCGTGCCTTGTTGACGCGGCGCCGCGCCCTCTCTCCAAGAGGAAGGCAAAACAACGCATGGTGGCGCTGCGGCTCCCACCTACTAGAGATACAACGTGGAGTTCGACAGGGATGTCCCTTGCCACCTTTGTTATTTATGCTGTATCTCCAGGGACTAGAAGCCAAATTAGGGGAGAGTCAACTCGGACTAAGCCTCTGTTTTGAAAAAGCAAGGAAAACACATTGAACAGTCATTACCAGCACTGATGTATGCAGATGATATAGTAGTAATAGCCGACAACAAGAAAGATCTGCAGAGATTGATAGACATCTGTGGTAAGGAGGGAAATTGGTTAAATTTGAACTTCAGCAGGAAAAAACCGCTAATCATAATTTTTATTTATAACAAAGGCAGTGAGGATAAGATACAGGACGTCACGCTAGAAATAGTCTATAAATACAATTACTTGGTAGTATGAATAAATAATGGGGCAGAGTATCTAAGGGAGCACGAAAGATACCTAATAACTGAGGGCAGCAGGAATGCAGTTGTAATGAAAAATAGGGCACAGTGCAACTACAATTAGTATGACATCGTGAGAGGGATTTGGAAGGTGTCATGGTGCCGGTTTCGACGTGCGGCCATGCGGTCTTGTGCATGAAATCAGAAGTTAAAGGAAGATTGGATATTAAACAACGTGACATAGTAAACTTGCTCTGGGAGCACATGGAAATATTCCCACCAGGGGGTACAGGGAAACATGGGATGGACATCGTTTGAGTGCAGGGAAGCTAGCAGCAAGATAGAATTTGGGGAGCGATTGAGAAATATGGGAGAGGAGCATTTGGGAAGGAAAGTTTTCAGTTACTTGTACATGAAGAATGTCGCTACTGAACGGAGGAAACAAACTCGAAAATTTTCGAGCAAGTATTTACACAACAGCAGAATGCTAAGCCGAAAGGAAACATCGGCTAAGGAGAAGGTGGAAAAAACAAAGAGGGATCTGAGGAAGATGGGAAAGCTTACGAAATCATCACAACCGACCTACCGAACTTTTAAGCAGGAAATTGCACAGGAAAATATCTACGATGATTCTCAGGGTAGTTCTCGGCTCTTCGAATCTCGAACGGGAGTATTGCTAAGACGTACCGAGCAAAATAAGAAGGCATAGACAGGGTTTGTAGTGCGTGTGTAGAGGAGCAGGAAACGGCTGAACATTTGATAATGTTCTGTAAATGGCTCCACCCTACTGTCTAAGATAATGGCACCGGCTCGGTTTCCTGCTATAATCACATTGCTTGAGGTGTAATGGAAACTTGGAAACAAGAATCGTGAAGCACTCGTAGTTCTGGGCTCTCAGCTCATTTCAAAGGTTTGAGTCGTTCTTGACTACTTCATCGGGGCACTCGCGTGTCGTCTGCAAGCTCGGCCGATACCAGATAGTTCATGCAAGTAATCCACGGAAGATCGTTTTGTCACCACGGCGTTCGCTAGAGTAAGAGTTGATTTTTCGACTAACATAAAGTTGACTTTTGAGAGAAGCCTTTGCCAGAAGCTAATATTAAAAGCTTGGGTGCCTAATGTTCCTGGATGCTTGCTACTATCTAGTGGCGTAGCACATTACGCGCAAGCGTGGAGTTCATGCCTTAAATAGCACCGAATGTCACAAGACTGCTTCCAGGGATATATGTCATCATCCGTTCCATTCGCATAGCCTGACATGAGTTGCCATCGAGGAAAAAAGCAAGTGTCAGAAAATGAGGAACTAAGGCAGGCAATTTCACCATTTGAGAGCTTAAACGACGAAATCATAGAGAAATAGACAAGAACAGCTCTATATGCGACGCTCCATATGCGGCACTAGATATGCAGCTTCATATTTCTGCGATCGTTGTCTGTAATTTCAACAAGCGCTATGAAAGTCTGAAGTCTATTGCTGACTCTCAACGTGAGCGAAGGTGACAGGCATAATAAATGCGGCCTGTGATCAGTTGCTTGAGCTTGTCTTTCTATTTGTGCACGAATTGTTGTAGCCTTAATATCCGGCTGCTTAGTTCTGTTTCTTTCTGCTTCCCGCTGGCATCTTAATTCAGTAGCGAGCAGAGTTAAGACCGAATGACTGTGTGGTGCCCATAGGCTGCTATTCAGCTTCAGGGCGTAATGTTAGCGTTGCACAAGGCAGCGAATTCGAGGCAGCATTGCTACTGATAGATTTATTTGTTGACTGTTAGGATGCAGCGTGCTCCCAATTACTCATTTCAATTGTCATGTTGCGAAACTTGACGGGCAGTCTTCACCCGCCACTACTCATAATCTATAAAATACTCGGATTGTAAATGACGGCTACAACTAGAGTGTAGTGCGAAGACTTGTTACGAGACCAACTTCGTTGCTTGATTACTGCTAGCACGCTCTCCCGAACACTAGCGGAAGCTGCAATTGCACGGAGATATACCGTACAGTGCATTAGGGCGATAGCTTTGAATTTCTCATCAAAAAACAAAATTGATTGCCGGCGGCATCCGGCGTCTTCCCGCATCGGGAGCGTGAACACGAGTGATGCGAAAAATCATCATTACGTGAAAACGTCATCATATGACGTCACATATCATAAATGTTTCTTACATATTGGGAGGTAACATAACTTGACGGCATTATATAACATCTTCACTTGGTTGAAATGGGCCGATCATGAGGGCAGTGCATATTCAGCTGAAGCGCACAACGTTAGCTATGTCTCCAATCATTGAGGCAGTGAAAAAACTATTGAAGAAATCTTCTGCATCGAAGTAGGAAACATTTAGTGCATTAAATCAAAAAACATAAAGATGGTTTTTGCCTTCTAGTCGTTTGAACATTCCAAGGTAATCTTAGTAGAGTCCGTCAAAAAAACTTGAAGTTATCTGCAGACACCACTGCCATGTTCCCCCGTTACACATTTATTCAGACAGAGCTGGTCTGACACTCTTACCTCTTTTTCCGTTCTGCGATAAGTGGGAAACTATTGAACATTATTGTGTTCATGTCGTAACTATAGCACTCTAAGCCAAAACCAGCCGAAATGGGAGCAACGGCTGCTTTTAGTCTTTCAAACGAATGGTTACAGCAAAACAAGATGGCTGACATGTTCAAAAACGGGGGAGCAATTGTATTAGTCTTAAGATGGTAACAATGCACCGGAAAGAGGGACCGCAGTAAAAGCTCTCGTCAGGTAACTGTTACTCCCCTGAAGGACACCACACACAAATATGCATGCCACGCACATTGATATTCAAGGGCCAGATTATTATTTGTTCTGTATGCAAAACTTCTGCAAACAGAAACATTGGTTCATTTTAGCATCCGTAGATAATAAAATAGCAGCGCTGGATGAACACAGAATGCCTGAGAATGCAGCAAGCACAAGCGCCTAACACCCGCGGGAGCAGCATAAAGAGTTGGCACGTCAAATCGGACCGAACGCCTAACACGTGCAAAACAAGAATATTAAAAAAAAGCCTAGACGTGCCATTCATCTGCTAGAAAAGGGCGTCAAAACCTATCGAACACCGAAACACGTGCAAAATGAGGCCTCAAAACAAACAAACAAAAAACAGGAGGAAAAAAAAGCAGACCGAGACGCACCTTTCGTCAGCCGCAACGTGTAGTTTCAAGGGCAGAGTGAGACTCGCTCTTTGGATTTTGAGCTGACCGGTTGTGTCCCAGCGATCTCTAACGACAGCGCAGCTCTGGCTGACTGGCTCGCCCTACGCCAACTCCTGACGCCGACAAGAGCTCTGGCCGAGTGGTGCCCCGTCCTCGGATTCCTGTGACCGTGTCCATCTTTTCTATGTTCTCCTTATTTCCTGTGTCGTTGTCCCTGCGCCTCGCTTTCTCTTTACCTTTTATTCTCTCCTTAACACCACTCCTCGAAAGCTACTACTGAGGTGTACTCCGCCTAAGAAACAGTTACGGGGCTGACTTTTTTCTTCTTTTCATTTAAGAATCACTTACCGCAAGGCATGGTGCAAGAATACTTCAGCTGAGCGAACGGCGGGACAATCCACTGCCCCTTAAGGTTCTGTTTCGCTAGGAGCCTGGGAGATGGCGCTGCAAACTTTGTCCCGGCTACAGTAGCTAGAATAGGGAAGTGTGATGAAGGCGCCGGCTTGCACGCAACACCTTGAGAGGAAACTGCCAGGTGGCGCTGGCGTACGTTTGCCCGTACGCCAGCGCCACCTGGCGTACGGGCAAACGTACGCCAGGTGGCGTACGTTTGCCCTACTATAATACGGTGGCGTACGTTTGCCCTACTATAATAACTGCAGAGAAAAGAATCAGGAGATAGTGGATTGCATGAGTGCGGATATCAAGGAATTTGGTAATGGGGCCGAAATCATCCTTCTAGGGGACATGAATGCGCACATACATGACCTTGACGGATATTCAGACACCAATGGGAAGTTATTACTAGATCTTTGCGAGCAACATAGTCTGGAGATAGTTAACACGGGGCCTAAATGTGACGGCCAGATCACATGGGAAGTCGGAAACAAGCAATCAAGTATTGATTATTGTCTCATGACTGAAGGAATTTACCACAAACTGACAGAAATGAGGATAGACGAGGAAGGCATTAACAGCTTGGGTAGTGATCATAAACGAATAACATTACAAATGGGATACGAAACTAAAAATATGAGCATGGAATCAAAGTCTGGCAGCTCGTATTTAAATGACAAACAAATAATAAATATAGCCGCAAGAGTCGAGGAAGAAGTAGGCGAAATACCAGGCAAGGACTGGGAGTATAGGGAGCTGTTACATCTAATGACGAAGGAGATAGGGAAAGAGAAGAAAACCGTTTGCTGGAAAGGAAAAAGGAAGCCAAAAAGTTGGTGGAACAAGGAAATCCGGGAGGCGATCGAGAAGCGACGCGAAGCATCACGGGAGCATAGAAAGGCAAAAAAGGAGAAGCGGCCGCAGGACGAAGTCAAAAAAATATGGGAAATATATTTGGAAAAAAAATCCCTTGTACAGAAATTGGTAGAGGCAAAAATTAAAGGTGAAAGTGAACGCTGGATGACAGAGATACACGAAAAAAAGGAGGCCGCGCCTAGGATTTTTTGGAGCCACATAAAGGCGCTAGGTAGGAAGTCTGTCACAACGCAGCAACAACATATTCTAGATGAAGGAGGAAATCAATTGGAAGGGTACGAAGCGCTAGGTTACATCCAAAAGGTAACAGCCGATTCGTTTCAAAAGAGCGTCCAGGGGATCTCCCCGGTGAGTAAAAGTGTGGCGGAGAAAGCAACAGAGGAAGAGCTAGTACTAGATAATTTCAACTGGAAAAAGGCCGAAGGAAAAATTCCAAAGCGCACTGCCGCGGGTTTAGATGGGATTCCCGTTATCCTCATTAACGAACTAAGACATAACACTAAAGAAGCATTGTTAAAAGCAGTAGAAAAAAGCTTAAAGGACGGACAAATACCGGAAAGTTGGCGACAAAGTAGAATGAACTTAATCTATAAAGGCAAGGCAGAAAAGGACAAGATTCGCTCGTATAGACCACTAACCATTACATCGGTACTATACAGGTTGGCGATGCAAGCAGTAAAAATGAAAATAGAAACATGGGCCGAACATAACGATATTTTGGGAGAACTTCAGAACGGATTTCGAGTCGACAGGCGGTTAGACGATAAACTGTTTGTTCTCACTCAGTGTATAGAAATATCTAAAATAGAGAATAGGCCCTTGTACGTGGCTTTTCTAGACATCACTGGGGCATACGACAACGTTAATCAGGAAATTTTGTGGGATATATTGAAAGGAATGGGCATGGGCGACGACTGTATACAGCTTTTGAGGGAGATATACCGAGAAAATACAGTTTGCATAGAGTGGGAAGGAATGCGTAGCAAAGAGAACGTTGAGGTTAGCAGGGGTCTGAGACAGGGATGTCCTTTGTCCCCACTGTTATTCATGCTGTACATGGTGAGTATGGAAAAAGCGCTAGAAGGTAGCAACATTGGTTTTAATCTGTCACACAAACAGGGCGGCATGATGATTGAGCAGAAGCTTCGAGGTTTATTTTATGCGGACGATATCGTCTTGTTTGCGGACAGTCGAGATGATATACAGCAGCTGGCGAATATATGCGGAAGGGAAGGTGAAGCTCTTGGACTAGGATTCAGTGTAACGAAGTGTGGTTTGATGGTATTCAATGATCCCTGTGATCAGACGGTGTCCATACAAGGCCAAGAAATACCGAGGGTAAGTGAATACAAGTACCTTGGAGTATGGGTAAATGAGAGTGATAGATACATGGAGGTACAGGAAAAAGCCTCGGCAGCAAAGGGAAAGAGGAATGCGGCAATAATGAAGCACAGAGCGTTGTGGGGATACAATAGGTATGAGGTGCTTCGAGGTCTGTGGAAGGGTGTAATGGTTCCAGGGCTTACTTTTGGGAACTCAGTGGTGTGCATGAGGGCAGAGGTGCAATCGGGACTGGATGTAAATCAAAGGACTGTGGGACGCCTCGCGTTGGGTGCTCACGGGAAGACGACAAACGAGGCTGTAAAGGGCGATATGGGGTGGGCAGGTTTTGAGGCGAGGGAAGCGCAGAGCAAAATAAGGTTCGAAGAAAGGCTAAGAAATATGAAGGAGAGTAGATGGGCAGAGAAGGTGTTCCGTTATTTGTATAGGAAGAGCGTGGACACACAGTGGAGAAAAAGAACTAGAAGACTCACTAGTAAATATACGGCTGGTATTGTGAGCCATATGTCAACAAAGAGCGTTAAGGGAAAAGTCAGGGAGGCGGAGAGGATTTACTGGATGGCAGCTATGGAGAAAAAACCGGCTTTGAGTAACTACCGAAAGGGCAAAAATGAAATAAGGAGGGAGGCATTTTACGATAATTCAAGTGGAAGCGCTTTACTGTTTGAAGCGAGATCGGGTTGCCTTAGAACGCGTAGTTATAAAGCAAGATTCAGTAAAGAAGAAGAACAATGCACATACTGCGGGAAAGATAAGGAAACGGCGGAGCATGTTCTGATTGAATGTGGAGATATCCACCCAGGTGTACGTTTGGGCACGAGCCTACAGGAAGCCTTGGGTTTTAGGGACAACAATGGAAAGCTGAACACACCCGCGATTGAAATAAGTAAGAGACGGTTAGAGTATTGGTGGCAGAAAATCAGAGAGAAAGGACAAAAATAAATATTGGAAGAATAAAATATGGACAGTGTGCCGTAAATGGCAGAGAACTTAAGCTGAAAATTTACCTTTTTCCATTAAGATAGAATTTATCGAAGTAGAGGCATTAGGCCAACATAAAAAAAAGAAAAAAGGATTTTTTTTGTCGAGCCTGGTGGCATACTTGCCACCACCCCGTTATAAAGGGGACGCTCATAACATCCATCCATTCCATCCATCCGTACGCCAGCGCGTGCAAACGGGGCACCCAAGGCGGCTCTGCGCTGCTCAGAGACTGGAATCAACCACGCATGTGGGCAATGGTAAGCGTTTAAACTATATTTTGTTGCTCGTGCATGGCCCCAAATGATGACAGAGAAAATATGGTAATTAGCTTCTTGAAAACGGGATGGCTACGTGGGTTCACGGTTGAGCTGAAATATCGACAGTGTGCCGAAAGTGTGCGCGTGACGGCACTGAAATATTTTATCGCTAAAAAATTGTTGTGAACGGTAAAAAAGTGAAACGATGAACTCAGTTGTAAGCCATTGCTTGCAACACCTTCCAAGGTGAACTATTATTTCCTCAATCACTAATTTGTAATTAAAGCCCCATAATTCGTATTGTCAAACTCAGAGACGAAAATCATGAACAGTATCTGGATGAAAACTTTTTTTTCCTGCACACAGGTCATACAACGCATTTTCGAATAGTGACTCACTATCTATTTACAACAATGCATTCTTAATAATTGGTTGTGCGTCTTTTTTTTATCCCCAAGGGAAAAAAGTTAATAGTTCACAAGTGCCCAACAGAACATTGAGCTGCAGGCCTAAGTGACGCGCCTGAGCTTCAGGTACTTCTTCTTTTCAGGGGAAGATGCTCGCTCCTTGTTTAGTGCCTTTGTGTAAAAACGCAAATGGGTGAGCAGAAAAAAACTTGTCCCCTTATTGGTGACGCTCGGACCATTTTGTGCGCAGCATATTGTGTGACATCTTTTTTTTTTTCAAGCAGGAAACAAGCTCTTCCGAACGGTCACTGTGAAGCTAGTTGTAGCTAAATCACTTTGAAAAAGTGATTTCAAGGGCGTCCACAACTGCGAAGAGCTTCAACGAAAGACCTACCCATAGGCGTCCACACGACGGGGGCAAAGGCTCACTTGGGAGGGGGGCGCTAAGTCTGCTCTATACATTGACTAGGCAGCGGGGCACTGTTTAAGTCATATAAAAGAGGGACGCAAAATCAGCCTCATACAATGATTTATTAAAGAGGAGGCACCCTGCAATGAACATTTTCCCCTGAATGGCAAGCATGCCTGTGGGCCTACCGCTTTCAATGCGGACAATTTTGCAATTCACTGTGCGCTCAAAGTTTGAAGTTTATTCATATTCGAAAACATACAACAATGATTTATGAAGTGGTTGAATAGGAAGGGGCGATTAAAAGGCAACTGAATGCCTGACAGAGCACCGACCCCTGCCCTGGCCGCAATAATGCACAACACTGTGTAAATAAATAAATAAGTAAATAAATAAATAAATAAATAAATAAATAAATAAATAAATATATATATATATATATATATATATATATATATATATATATATGGTGGGGTGATATTCAATGGATCCGGTGGAAAATGCAGTATAAAAAGAGGTCGACAAACGTGCGAAAAAACACTAGTTTTACTAACGTTTCGGCAGGTGGGCCTGCCGAAACGTTAGTAAAACTAGTGTATTTTCGCACGTTTGTTGACCTCTTTTTTTACTGTATATATATATATATATATATATATATATATATATATATATATATATATACATACATATATATATATATATATATATATACATACATATATATATATATATATATATTTAAAGCACAAATATGAAAATATGAATGTATAGGAACAGTATTGTGTAAACATTTTTAACATAAACTCAAAACGTAATCTTATAAATTTAATGCCACAAAAAATGAGTGCAATTTTACAGAGAAAACGAAACAAGTTAGCGAGAAGAAGCAATTGAACATTTGTAAATACTCTCTACAAATAAAAGAAACATTTAGGAGTAAAAACCGTTGTTAGGAACATCACGGGAACAAGTGAACATTTATGAATAAGCGAACGGGAATATGCGTGCCTTGAAAGGGTTGAGATGCGTGTATTGCAATGAAATACTTGAAATGAGCAAATTTATAAAAGATGGAAAAAAATAGACGTATCATGCTTGAAGCGTCAACAGATAATCTTGTATCTTTAATTAGAGAATTGATGATGATCGATTTCATTTAATATGCTAATGGTCATGCGGTTTGAATTTCAAAATAAATGGATAACGTGTGCTAGCATTTGTTTTCCATAGTTAGTCCGAATCCTCTCAGTGTAATGGGTTGTTTTTCTTAAACTGTACGTTTATTGTTTGCTGAGGTAGGCATGGTTAAATACTTCCACTTTCCAATTCATTTGATCATGAATGACTGACGCCAACTTTTTATTGAAAATATTTTCATATATTACAATATCATGCTTATGAAAATGTGGGGTGGACAGCGTTCGACACATAACATTTTGAATTATGCACAGCATTCTTTTTTGTAGTCTGTGAATACTAATTTTATTTGTTTTTGTTGTGGAGCCCCAGATTAACATGAAGCAATGTAGGCACGAATAAACTAAGGTGTAGTAAAGCTGCTTTGTGCCTCAAAGGGGTAGTGAGCATCCTATTTTTCCTATTACATCAGTGGACCGTGAGTCCTGCGTACAAAGTTTGTCTATGTTATTAGACCAGTTCAACGTTTCGTGAAAAATTACACCTAGAAACTTTTGGGCCTGAAACCGTGCAATCAAACCTCCTCTGAATGTTAGCTGTGGATTACGAAGAGAACAGTTTTGAGGTTGAAAAATTATGGCCCGGATTCACAAAACTCACTTACGAAAACATTTTTGCGCAAGAGAAATTTTCTTGCGTAAGTCAATTCACGAAACGAAAAAACGTCGTAAGAGGCCATAGTTGTCACATCGGCCGCTGCAAATAAAGCGCGCTGTGACTGCCCGGGAACATGTCAGCGATGGTGATGCAGTTGCTATATTTGCTTACGTCACCGAAAAGTGCTCGTAAGTGGATTCACGAAGCGAAATTGTGCGTAAAAACAGCATGGCTGAGAAAAAATTCTAAGAGTGGTCCGGACCACTCTTAGGAACAATGTGGCTACTTAGAACCTGCTGCCGCAGCGGTATACTTTGGTGCCCTGGCTGGTTTTGAGTTAATTCACGCCCATCAAGGGCTGCCTGATGACTGCTGGTGCGTTTTTATTTCTTTCGGCACTTTGAGCTTCGCGTGTTGTTTCCCTTGTACGCACTGGATGGTGTTGACAACCACCATCGTCCAATAAGTTCGAAGTCGCAGTAATTGAAGAATTCTATTGGGCGTCAATGGCAAAAAACTACGCATGTAAAGATTTGTGGTTGGATGAAAACCAATGTGATACGTGAATGGTCGGTGCATTCGAACGCGACATGGCATAGGATCAACCTCATTTGTTATGTTGCGCCCCATCTCATCCAGTTAAAAGTGCGACTCGAGATCCTTGCCTTATTGGTGGAAATTACCACCAAAGAGGTTAATGGGAGCACATTCTTTGCACGCTATTGGAAACAAAAATGAGAGGAAGTTTTCAGTGAGTGGTTCCTAAAGTTTGTGCTCTAGTGTATTTTCATTGGCTCTAACTGTCCAATCATTGCGATCTCTGAAATACAGCTGTCGATACACTTTGGGACATTCTGGAACAAAGCGTACTTTGTAAACCAAAACGTATTAGGGATGCGCGTGATTACGCATGGAACTACAAACAAATCATGCATCTTCACCTTCACCGTTCAGACACCGATATGGACCGTGATATTATGGCAAGCAATTGGAATGAAATTACCCTAGTAACTTTGTATGACACCGAAAATATGCAAACCCTCACGAATCTGGAGCAAACCTTGGCTGAATTCATCCCTGCGTCAAATACCAGCCATTTAACTTGGCGCACGAACATCATTGAAAGGTAGAGCGAGCCACTGACATGTATTTTGTGCGACGTAGCGACCACTTGACCTGAGAATAATAGCGTTGCGAAGGCGAATCCCCTGTCGCATGCTCTGATCGAAGCAGACGACAAACGCGAGCAGACGACGGCTTGGCCGACAGGCACAGCTTGTGATTGGTTGTGAAGCAATACCCTCTACATCAGCTCACTCCATGACGTTGCCAAGACACTTGTTTCATCTGGCACGCCTGTGCGGTTCGTCATATCACCTTCTCGCACATAAGAGAAAATTTTGTCACGCCGTGAAAATAGTGCAAGTACTTTCTAAGAGCTCTCTTATTATCATATGTGCTGCGCAGTTGTTGAAAACAACATGGCGTCGTAAACAGCATATCGGTCGGTGCGACTTTCAGCAAACGCTTCTCGCACGAGTTACTTCAGCGTTTGACCGGATGTGTTGTGATTACAGCAGCTCTTTCGGTGCGTGTAAGCAGTGCGGAAAGCTGTGGCAGTGCAGTGGTGTACGGTGAAGCGCAGCGAAGCCTGTGCGTCGGTGTGGTTATCAAGCGGGGATCGGCGTCGATGTATCGACGGCAACTAGCACTCGAGAAGCCTGCAATGTGTGTTTGTGTGCCGGTAACAGTTCGTTCGCTTGACTTTCCAGTCTCTCAGTTTGGTGCTGTGCGACATTTCGGATTGACAGCGTTTTGACACGTTACTTGAGTGACCCCAAGTACGTACGGAAACGTATGAACTACGCGCTCGGTTCTTGCTTCGCCACTAGTTAGCCCGTACGCTTCTATTTACTTGAGAGCAATGTACTGTTCGGGAGTGAAACGATGTTCGTTGTGAACAGTGGTGCTGTGTTGACGTTCCGAGACTTGTGAATGAGCTGTGCTCGTGTGACCGAAAATTGAAAGACAGCGTTGATAACTGTTTTGCCCTGCGAAGTCGTGGTGGGGCAGCTTGACGCTTTTGTTTGTTAAGTCGTCACTTCTCCTTTTTGTGATAACCATAGTTCTAGGGCTGTGATGTGATCAACCAAAACTGCGAGATGCTACATTCTGTTGTGGATCGTGTTACTTTGGAAGCGCGCCTAGACTGTTCTTCGGTAACAAATTGAGAGTTCTATGTGGCAGCGAGAGCCCGTGAACGTCAAGCTTCCCTCCAGCCCCCCAAAAGAGCAAAGATTTCACCGGTGCCTTGCTTTGGATGAAGTTGTAGGCCAATATCGCCTAACTACAGGTTTCCGAGTTCGTCTGGCCATCGTTTTGCACGGAACTAGAGCCTTGACAACAGCCGGTCATGGCCAGTTCTTACACTTTATCAATGGACGTGCACGCCTGGCCAGCCCCTCATTGCTGTCATTGGCAGCTTCCAGTCTGCAGATGCCCTTTGCCTGTTGGCCGTACTTGGTTGCTTATGACACCGACGGCTACTAAATGCTGCCATCGGTGAGTTCACCTTGCAGAACTAAATTTTACCGGTACTATAATTCACGCAGTTCTATAACGTGTGCAAGTTTTTAAGCCCATCAGATCTAATGTTCCTCTATGGTAAGTTGAAGCATAAAAAATTTACTACTACTGTTATATACATACATATATTATGGAGCAAATACATAAAACGTTTTTTGTGATTTGATACAAGTGAGCTCTTGTTTGATTAAGAGGTTGGGCCTGTCGATTGACCACGTTTGATAGTTGGAAAGTTAATGTGAATTTATTTTTCAGGAGCCAGGTTGCACTTAAAAATTCACGTTATTTTGGAAAATTAGTTCTATAGACGATTACCACTGTGGTAGTACTATACTTCAGTAGGACATATATATTGCGGTACGTAAATTTTACATGGGGCTTCAGTTTATTTCAAAGTGATTATAGCAGATTTTGGTCACTTTAACGAAGTGATAGCTTCCTTAAATAAGTATTAGAAGTGAGTGCTTTTAATGATTGTTTTTAAATATCTCGTTTTTGGCTCTTCACAGATCGCAGAGATTGGTTTGTTAAGGTCCTGTGATGCATCGGTTGCACATTCTGGCACATCAATCCTCATCATTACTTGGAGCACCTGTACAAAAATAAGAAGGAGACGTTCTCCCTAACTGTGCAAGCCTATGTCACTGCTCGGACTGTTATCATTCAGCGGATGTGGCGTGGAAGCATGCATGGCAGCCTCATCTGGAAGGACTGCAATCTGCTTGGGAGCTTCGAGGGCACCAAACTGCCTAACGGCTGGCTGCAAGGTTAGTTTTTCTTTAATACATACGATTACGTGAACACCACTTACTGTGCACAAATTGAAAACCCAAGCATGGTTGCTTTCAGTGGATACCTGTAAAATTCTTACACATAATTCTTATTCAACATTTACAGAACTAAATAGCAAGATAATTGAGAATGTTGAAAGCTGGAAGCCTGCAACTTATGAATGAAACTCCAATAATCTAAGACTCAAAAGCTTGTGCTTTGAAACGAGCACAAACACTTTGATTCCTTATTGAGCTCTCGAGCTTGTGACTCCCTCTGTGGATTGAGTGCTCTGGAAGGAAATAGCAAGTGGGTGAAAATTGCCTGGCTGTTCACAACTTGCAAGGAGAAAGACCTATTGAAGAAGCCTCAGATGACATAGGGCCAGTAACTGCATCTTTTACCTAATGTAGCTTTTTCTCTCTCAGTGCTGTTGCTTGTGTTTCAGCCGAACATGTTCACCACAATTGCATAGTGATATATATTTTTCTACAAATTTTACCTGACCTAAGTATGCATTGTTGATCTCTAAAGGTGACGTTCAGTGTGTTTCAAAGCCATGGCTTCTCCTTTCTCTGTCTGTGGCTAGCCTATTTCTGCAGCAGAGCGATGCAGCTAGCACACATGCAATCCAAGTCATGGAGCGCTCCTTTGGTGTTCTGTGCAGGACACAGCATATCCATCCGGCAAGACACTGGTATCAACAATAATGGTGAGTGTTGGTGGCACCTGTAGGCGCCTGTTGTGTTTGTTGCGTATGATTATTTCTCCTGATGAAGTGCATTTTTGAAAGGTTTTCTTCATTTAGAATAATAGATGTCAGTAACAAGCACACTCATAATCCACAAGTTCTTTGTGCCTTCTAGACTGCCCATTTGCTCCTATATGCGGTATAGTGAGCTGGCTATGTTAGACAGCCTTAAAGTTATCAACATTGGCTGTTGTGTTGTAATGCAGTCTAACTTGTGTTTCTTAGTGAACTTATTTGTGGTCTACTTCTCGCACCTAGTGTAAAGTCGAAATAAAAGAAACTCTATTGGCTTTTTATGCCTGTCAGAAGTTTCATGCCTTCATCTATAACATTGTGGTTTTGCTCTTGTATCATATTAAATATATTTTCAGCCTTCACTGTTTGTGTGTGTGTGTGTGTTGAGGCTTGTCATTGGCTTCTGAAAATACAATATCTGTAGATATGAGCACATAATTGACAACTATACACTCTTGCATGTAGCATGGTTGTAACAATGATCTGTATTTTTCTACGTTCCAGCAGTAACAAGGGGTTCGGTGCTCCACGGTCATGTACAGTGTATCAAGAACAGAGCACAGAAGACCAACAAGTATAAAGGGACTGCCAGTGACTGTTCTCCTGCTCAAAGTTTACAACAGCAGAAAGAGCACATTGTGATGTCAGGAGCTGCTGCTGCTTAACTTCTTAGCAGTGCATTATTCAGCAGTTCCTTTGCTTGCATTCGAAATTATTTAAATTTTGCATGGAAGATACCAAACTATGAACTAATTTAAAGGCTGCTGTAGTGTTAGTGGGCAAATATTTTTGAGCTAAAGTTTTTAACGTGTGTGTTAAGTGCCTGCGTGCCTCTACATTTGCATGCCAGAAATCACAGCATCCATGGTCGCCAATGGTAACTGTGTTTGCATTCTTAGTAGTACAAGAAATAAAGCCATGGATGCAGTAATCATGTACTTAGTCGATTTAATCCTTCAGTGTACACTCAATTGTATGGCACCAATGATGCCATGAGTGTATAAGCTCTGGGAAGTGAATCTATGTGGATTATTTTATTTGGAAGAAAGAGGATCATCACTACTCCTAGTATATCTTAACAGTAGATTTTAGTGCTTGGATATTATCCCACTGCCTGTCCGTCCTTCAACAGTCTACTTATCTACTGTATAAGTGTAAAGTTTTAAATGTATACTTTGCTTAGATAGGTTTGTTCATAATGTAATGCAAGTGACTTATCATCTATGCAGCTCTACTCAGACTAGAAATAAAAGTATTTATTTTTATATGTAGCTATAGCATGCATTCACTTATGTTTTTCTAGGTGCCTGTACAATTGTTTAGCCCTACAAAAGTGCTGGTATACTCTAATATTGCATGTGGTATCTTAAAATAGTTTGTTAGTGGAAGTAAAAATGTGTTTACAACCAATATTACTATCCTCAGATGAACTGTGAAAACTCTGTGGAAATTTATTTACAGTTTTTGAACGTTGTGAAGGCAAATGTTATGTTCTTTTATTGTGGTCCCTGTTTCATGCAAATGACACATAAAAACTTTGCAGTGGCATAGTATTAGTTGTTTTTTTACACATATGTGCTGAGCAACATCGCAGTTGAGGCCAGCAGCAAGACATACCTGCAGTGCACTGGAGCATCACCTCACATAGTGTACAGTCTTTGCCCACCAGTAAACTCAATATTTTTCAAGCAGACTAATAGACAGCTGTATGGGAACTGTGTTGGTGTGCAAACTTTGAAGTCTTCTTTAGGAGTGTTTTTCATCATTTTTGTCCAAGTGAAGTAGCTACCCAAGGCCATAACTGGTGGGAATGTGGTGGTTTCCTCTCTCCAAAAGCACTCCTACCAGCTGCCTCAATGTTAGCATGGGGTGAATTCACGAACTGGAAAAATAATTGGTCTTTGTTTTCTTGGCCGAAAGAGTCACTTCCACCGTTGAGCCACCACGACGCGCCAGAATAGAAACTTTTAGCTAAATAAAGTTGATTCTACTTTTGAGAAGTGTTTTGGGGAAACGAAATGGCACCTTTAGCTGTCAATACAAACACTGTTTGCACCAAGGAGCTTAGTAGCTTATAATTGTATTATTCATGTATTTTCTAGAATTTACTCGCGCTGTGCCAACTTTCAGCCCAAGTGTCCTAACATGCTTTGTTTGTGGGTTGTGAATGAGCTAAGCTATGTAAATAAACACATTGATATTGCAGACATGTACAAAATATTGACGCACAGCCCTTTTGTTTAGCATGACATTGTCAAGGGCTTTATTATTGTGTTTTTTATAAAGAGTGCTTGTCACTGGGCATCAGCGGAAAACTATTCATCAAGCTTTTGCGAGATGGTTCGAGAAACACCGTGTTCAGACATAACAGTGCCGGTGGATTTCTCTCATAAGTTACTTTCTGTAGTGTATTCAAAATGAGTTTATTAGAATTGTTGTTTTATAGCCATTCATTTTAATATTTACACCTGAGTGTGTTTGTATCTATGTATGGGTGTACATATGTATATGTGTGTGTGCGTATATGTATGTATGTATGTATGTATGTATGTATGTATGTATGTATGTATGTATGTATGTATGTATGTATGTATGTATGTATGTATGTATGTATCTTTTAAATGAGAATCCGTTTATCATTGGTGAGTGAGTTTGGTAATACTATGGCTGAATTTGTTTCTACTTATTTCTCTTTTGAGCCATTACATATTTCGATTTATTTTGTACTGCATAAAAATAAATGTAACCTTACACAGAATATGTGTGTTCGAAGAAGTTGTTTCATTTACCAACCTACAGGCATGGGCAAGAAATTGGGTAAAATGGAACGAACCTGCGAAGATTAGTTCAGAGCATAGCTACTCTACATGGCATATCTCGTACACATTGCGTTGGTTGAATATGTCGATTTCAACCTTTCAATTTGAATCAGAATAAGCAAGCAATCCCCCGTGGTTGTATATGTGTGTGATATTTATGCATACTGTGATACTGGTTCGTTAAGGTCACAAACCTAGTCAAGCTGAATACACGAATTTTGTCCATGCACCTTTCATCTGCTCTGGAACTCTTGTTAATAAAAAATAAACTTCAGTTTAGAAATTTATTCTAGTAACCAAAAGCAGGGTATCTCTTTATCACACAAATCAAATTGCCATTGTTCTGTTCCATTCTGGACAATAGGAAACCCTCTCAGCAGAACTCGATTAACTGCTATAGTTCATCTTAACCATTGACAGCGACATTACACTGAAGCGTGCAGCATGACAAATGGCGGGATAGAAGACACAAACTAATCACTCTGTTCGCGTCAGCTCTATTTGTCCGTGCTTTTTGGTCTTGCTGCATGTGATGATGCCCACCAAATTAGCACAAAAGCGTGTCCCTACAAAGGCGGTCAACTTGACTGCACGCAGTTAGCTCACTGCATGTGTAGAATTTCTTCAAAACACCGTGAAGACTGATTGCTGGTCGAATATCCAAACACGTGAAAAGTAATATACCAGGTATAATATTGGTATTTCAGCTCTGTACACTTTTGCGATAAGAGAGAATGGAGGAAAAAATTATGAACCCTGAAGTGTTTAATTTTTGAAGGAGCACAGTACAGCGCTTTTGGGCCAAAAGGGGAGTGAGAGAAGCAAGTGCGAAAGCCTACTTCTCAAAAAACTAGTACCCGCCACCACGCATAATGTCAGGCCGGGCAACCTCTTGAAAAAAAAAAGTGCTCAGTGATTCTGCGAATCGAACCAAGTACCTCGTAGATCGTAGTTGAGCGCTGTAACCGCTCGTCCACTGCAGCAGTGGTTGCATTCGCCCTATTGCTGATATATCGTCATTCCTTCGAATGAAGCCAAATGCAAAAACGTCCGGTGAAACTTTGTCAAAAATAGAAAAAAAAGTTAGAATGCGTTTGCCCAAGGTTACTAGAAGATAAAAACTGCCACGTGTGACTGTATAACCGTGCGCTATTTATTCTTGTACATTACTGTCATGACGTTTGGATAGCCGGCTCTAACGTAGGCTACCTTCTCATAGTTTGTCAAATATAAATAAGAAAATAAAAATAAATAACAGCCCTTGACAACGCTAATCAACTATTATGAGTTCACTGTCACTAGTATCACTTTCACTAGATGAATGCTCAGTTTGCTTCCATTATCGTTATTTAGGAAAGTTTTAGCTCATTAACTCAACTCTCCTAATTAGCAATGATTCTCACATCTAAGGACAGTCACACTTCATCTCGCTTTCTGAGTGGCTGTCACTCCCATATAACGCGTACTCCACTTTTTTATGCTCTCCGAGCATCTGACGCTGCTTTGCGGAGACTTTCCCTGACGTCTGCTTGGCCAGAAAATTGTCTTTATTATCTATCAATTTCAAGCTTTCGCGAAGCCGAAACGAGAGTCTCTCTCTCTCTCTCTCTCTCTTCATCTTTTTCGCACGTGTGTTAACGTCTCTCGACCTCAAGACTCGTAGACACGTTCCTTGCTTTGTTTGCGCACTCAAACAACGCTGGACGAAATATTTGCACCGTGTTTTGTGAAAAGCATTAGCACTGAGACACCTTCCGACGAGTCTCCCTCATTTTACGTATACATATACCTAAGCGTAAGCGTATGCACGTTCTCGCATTCCGGCTTTATAAAAATGCTGCGGTGCATGGAACCAGCGAAATTGCGCTCACAATTTCATTTGATTACTGCTGTTGACTATTTTAGCACAATTCGTCTGCAGGCACCAAAGTCGCTCATGTGTCTTGTAATAAGAATATTGTAACAAAGGCTACCTTTGACTATAGGTACAAAACACCCTTACGTTCACCACTATACCGTGCTAGATTGCACCGAATTAGTTAAGTAGCAGCGCAGCTTCAATGAAATGCAAGGTAAGTGGTCGCTTTAAATAAGGGAAGACATTCAAGGCACATTTTCAAACATTGCATGCATTGATTTATGTGTGGTTTTATTTATGTGGTGCACCTGGAGTGTTGTTTACTTGTACTTGGCGAGATAGTGCATGGATTGCTCGGTGGCTTAAGGCCATCAAGCAATTATTTTTTTAGCTACAGTCGTTGATTAAAGGCGAGTGCTTGGCTTCACACAGCCCACCAAAATGTCTATTACAACGTACGCGGCATCCCGTAAGCGCTGTAGCAGACGCTCGCGGAACTGAAA
The DNA here is from genome assembly GCF_043290135.1 of Rhipicephalus microplus. Taxonomy (NCBI): domain Eukaryota; kingdom Metazoa; phylum Arthropoda; class Arachnida; order Ixodida; family Ixodidae; genus Rhipicephalus; species Rhipicephalus microplus. The sequence continues at coordinate 438,585,051 of NC_134710.1, forward strand.
CTTAGATGCAGCAAATCATTGGCTATCATCGTATACTCTGGATGCTAGACGCTTTGCGTGCTACGTTGATATTATCGGCACACACTTCTTTCTTTTCTTGTCGTTTCATCGGCTATCGTCTGTCCTCCTTGCCCTCTAAAGTGCCGAATAAGTTAAATTCATACCCGCGCTATAGTAATCCCTCCAGATAAGAGACTTTTTGGCTAAGAAAATGCGTAGCCAAAGAGAAAGCTTTGTGAATTCGGGCCTATGTTTTTTGTTTGTTTTCTTATTATATATTTCTAATTCATTTGTTCGAAACTATAGAGACAAATCAATAAGCGAAGGTTTGCTTGTTTCTCTAGACTGCACATTGCGTGACCAGAAAAAAATACGTTAGTGTCGTCTGCATAAAGCACAATATCTGGTGTTATTGCACGTTTACAACATCGTTCATATAGAATAAAAAGAGAAGTGGTCTGAGTATGAAACCCTGTGGGACGCCGTAATTTGCCTTTCCAATTTAAGACTTGGGGTGCTTCATATTGGTATATTGATACTGATTATCTTGGTAAATTCTTATTAAGTGAAGAGATAAGACTCTTATTCCTATTCATTAGGCTTTTTAGAAGAACTTCATGCTTGATAGAATCAAATGCTTTCTTGAAATCAAGAAATACTCTGATTGTGTGGTACATTTGCTCAAAATTATGGATTATTTTATATTTATTAAATAATAGGGCTTTTTCAATACACTTGTTCTTCTGAAACTCATACTGATGTTCTGTTATCACTTTTTTTGAGCTACAAAACTTTGAAATTCGTGCATAAGAGACACATTCAATAATTTTTGAAAAAATAGGCAAAACAGAAATGGGCCTATATCTATTTATGTCATTTTCATCACCGCCTTTGTGGATTACAAATACTTTGGCCACTTTTAGTTTGGCCGGAACGTTCCAGTTCTCAGGATGAGGTTGTAGATATGGGCAAAGGGTGCCGGGAGATGTAACTCTCGTGGAAGTGCAGCTCGCACACAGCCGTTTTCTTGAAGCAGCTTGTGAACGCGCGGGATCGCTCTCTGCCACTACGCAGACAGAGCTTCCTCCGAACAATGCATGCTTTTTAGCTGACTTGTAGCTTGTAGTGCACCCTGGGACAAAACAATGACTTTGTTTTTGTGCCATGAGAGTGCATACAGAAGCTTTGGTGTCAGAGTGTCACCGCAATGAAAAAAAACAAGGATGAACGCGCCCAGTGATACTTACGGAAACGTGCAAACAACGTTTCTTTATGTATCCGGCTGTGCCCTTAGGCTCAGACAGTGGCTCACGCCAACTAGCCATAAAGTTAAGTACTATCACTGTGTGTTTAAGGATCAAATTTCATTCGCGTCTCGATTGCAGCCACCATTCAGTTAGCCTCTTTCTGGTTATTTCTACCCCTTTAAAGTCTATTTTGCCTTCACTGTCTCTAAACCCCAATGCTTTGAAAAATTCGGTACCATTATCTTCGACAATAGGGTAGAGCCCTTTACAGAACAATATCAAATGTTCAGCCGTTTGTTCCTCCTCTCCACACGCACTACATACCGTGTCTATGTCTTCGTATTTTGCTCGGTGTGTCTTAGTCAGCAATACTCCCGTTCTAGCCTCGAAGAGCAGAGAACTACCCCTAGAATCTTCGTAGATATTTTCCCTTGCAATTGCCTGCTTAAAAGTTCGGTGGGTCTCTAGTGATGATTTTGTAAGCATTCCCATCTTCCACATGCCCCTCTTTGTTTCCTTCACCTTCTTCTTAACTGATGTTTCCTGTTGGCTTGGTATTCTGCTGTTGTATAAATATTTGCTTGACAGTTATTGAGTTTCTGCACTCGCTTTTCTGCACTCAAACGATGTCCATCTCATGTCTCCCTGCACTCCGTGATTTGGGGTATTGCTGTGTGCTTTCAAAGCACGTCTACCTACGCCATGTTGTTTAATTTCCAGTCTTGCTTGGACTTACTATTTCATGATCAAGGCCGCATTGCCGAACGTCAAACCCGGGACCATGACATCTTCCCAAATCCATCTCACAACGTCATACCTATTGTTGTTCTATAGTGCCCTTTTTTCGATTACAACTGCATTCCTGGTGCCCTTAGTCATTACGTATCTTTCGTGCTCCCTTACATACTCAGCCCCGTTTTTTATCTATGCTCCCAATCATTTGTATTTATCCACTATAGACCTCTTCCTGTTTGTAAACAGTGTGACGTCACTGTGGGCACCCCGCCCCTCATACCCTTTTTCAGAGCAGCTGCTGGTTGGCAAGAAAGTTTCTCCAGCGGCATCTTTTTGCATAGCAGAGCTGCGTATCTGCACTCATTAGACAGAAATTCCTACTTTGCTATGTTATAAAGTCGCAGCTTTTGAAAGAAGGGGGTCACGGAAGTGTCACTACTCATAGTGTGGAAATCAGCTCGTCGTAGTTGGATGGATGAACAAGCTTTGTTTAGAGTACTAAGAGACGCGACTAGCACGCATGGGCTTCACCCACGTAGATGGCATCCATAAAAAAATTCTGATCTTTTTCGAAAGCGAATGTTTTGAATGTAGACGGTTACTGGCCCTTCAGGAAATATTTGCATGACAAGGATGTAAACTTATTTAATTTCTATTGTGGCATGTGCAATGCAGTTTTAAACCAGGTAGAGCATTTGCCGCAGCGTGGATGTGAGCTGCTGCGCGCGACGTCACGTATGTATAAGATTCTCACTCATTGCCCACAAGTCTGATCGGAGATGAATAAAAAAAAGAAACACTTCTTGCCTTGGTTTAGGCTGAGGTTAACATATCCTCGTGAAAATCGAAGTGACATTCTGCCGTTGCGTTTTTCAATAACCCAGTGAAAATTCGTGTGATGTTAAACCCGACATCGTAAAAATATATAATATAATCTGACCACTTACCTTGCTGCATTTAATGCATTTAACACCTATAACGTGCTATCGTACACACATATTGCTCCTTTAGGCCTGATACACACTTATCCACTGATCCTTTTTGTTGATTGCTTACTTTCAGTGCCATGTTGTTTCCCTTTGCGATTCACGCAAATGCGATTCTCGCAATCCCACTTAAATCATTGCTGTTATGATAAGCTTGGTTGCATTATTGATGTATGTGCATGATGATTTGATTATTGTATGCTGTGTGATGCTTGGCTTGATTGCCTTACTGCCTGTACCATTCCTGCTTGGGCTCCATGCCTGCAGTGTCTTGTAAATAAATAAATAAAATAAATAATGCGCATTGTCACTTCATCAGGATCGAGCCATAAAAGTACGAAGTAGATAAGAAATGAAAATCTCCACTGTTTCTATTAACACGTATCAGGTATTCAATATTACGAGTTATAGCCATGGTGAAGCATATATGCGGCCCCGTCATGGTGGTCTAGTGGATAAGGTACTCGGCTGCTGACCCGCAGTTCGCAGAATCAAATCCCAGCTGTGGTGGCTGCATTTCCGATGAAGGCGGAAACGTTGTAGGCCCATGTGCTCAGATTTCGGTGCACGCTAAAGAACCTCAGGAGGTCAAAATTACCGGAACCCTCCACTACCGCATCTCTTATAATCATATGGTGGTTTTGGGACGTTAAACCCCACAAATATATCAATCAAGCATATATGCAGATTCGGCAACACTACTACATGCTTATAGCTCAAGCGTAGTCGTATATATCATCCGGGAATCATGATCATTTTTTTTCTGCACACCGCACATACGCTGAGATGTACCCAATCGCAGATGATTGCGTCAAACGTATCTTTATTTTGACTACAATGTCCGATCGCAAAGTTCCATCGACAACCTGTTTCTGAAACCCGCCCACAACTAATACCAGTGTTTTCGCAAACAGGACGCTTCGCTTAATTCACACTGCACAGACCACGCACAATATTCCCAGTTTCACTAACGCACACTACACACCATAGTCAACACTGCACATTTTCGAAGGTGATGCCGCTGTTCCTCGCATATGCCGCCACGTGTGTTCACTTCTCCGAGATAAACAGCGAGCCAGCTTGGTGAATATTTCATCACGCACTTTATAAAACACGTAGATTTTCAACATACCACAGCTGATGTTGCCACTGTGAGATGAAGATTAGGTTTTCAAAAAGAAAAAAAAATGCCCCAAGCACCGAGCGACTGCACCCAACTCAGCCACCGGCGGGAATGTTTTGCCAACCACCACCTTGCACGTGCACCGGTGACGTCACGCTGTGACGTACCCCGGTAGAGGTCTATTTCTAGCATACCTTCCTGTATGTTATGCTCACTGCCTTTGTTATCATTGAAAATTATTATTGCTGTTTTTTTCTGACGTTCAAATTATACGTATCTCCCTCATTACAACAGATGTCTGAGAATCTTTGCATATCTGCCTTGTTGTCGGCTATTAATAATATATCATCAGCATCCATCAATGCTGGTAATGACTGTTCAATGTGTTTTCCTTGCTTGGCAAAAGAGAGGCTGAATCCGAGTCGGCTTCCCTTTATTTGGCTTCCCTCTAATTTGGATAAACGACTGCGCCTCCCCCCACGCGGCTCCTCTTCAGAGGCTTCAGTGCGCTCCGTAGGCGCCGCTTGCCGCTCATCACACTTTCCTATTATAGCCACCGTACGCCGGTTTCCACTCTCCCGTTCTCGGTGAAGGAAAGCCGCGTTTAGTAGGAAAGTAGCGGTGCTCATTTAGCGTCACCACAACACGCTCGCCGCATCGTCATACTCCTCCCTTATCCCCCTCTCTTTCGCGGCGCCCCTCTATGCGTGTCGCAAAGCTGATATCGTACGATTACCTGGTTTTCTAAGATTTGGAAACCGTCGCTCACGTGCCGGATGTACTTTGCGGAATGTGCCAGCAGCCCGCCACGGTCCTCAGTCCGGCAAGCAATCTATCGGCACGCCGCACACGAGAACATAATTGGTTCCTCCACGCCAAGTGCTCGCTTCGTGTTGTTCACTCACCAAAACTATTCTTGTACCGTTTAAGTTTGAGTTTAACCACAGAAACTGTTGTAATTTTCGGCGCCTCCGTTTTTGGAAATCTCCCAACTGATGTATTTGACGCGGTGTTCAATTACATTCCACACAAAAAACCTATTTACACATAAGGCTCCCTTTAACAAATACTCAAAAAAGAACAGCCGCGAAGTAATTTTCTAAATGTCAATAAACATGAGACATACATCCCAAATTATTCGAGTTTGGCTGACTCAGCTGTCTAGTCGGCTCTCCAAAAATCAAGGTATAATTATTTTATAAATGAATAATTTATTTTTTATCACTCTATGAATCTTCGTTTTTTGACAATGTCTTCCTTCATCTGTTTTTTGTAAGCAACAGTGCAGTTACCATCTATAGGATGCTACATGTTTTAGTTGCCAATCCTCCAGAGTGGGTATGTGCCATGAATTTCAGGCTACAAACAAACAAACAAACAAACAATTCGTCTCAGGTGAATCCGTAGAAGGACCGGCGGGTTTTTTTAACCAATCAGAAACGAAAAAAAGACGATCTGTTTTTTTTCTGTCAGATAAGGAGAGCGGTACACAACCGTATTATATACTGGGGCATGCATGTAATCGGGTTTCAATAGCTTGAAAAAGATAATAAAACGCGAATGCTATAAAACTCGAGCGCATATATCGGATCAGAAGGACTGCCTGACAGAGCCCGGTGAAAAGAGCGCAGCGCTATGTTCGTGTTACTTTTTATCAACCCTGCATCCGTGAAGCTTTCGAGAAGCACGACTGCAAACTAACTCGCATGAAGAGACGCCTTTGCGAGCTTTCTAATACGTGCGGTCGTTCAATGCCAGCCTCCTGTAGTCTACTCTCGCAGCGCCACCATGTGGCAGCAGAGAGCGGAGGAGGAGTGTGTTCTCGACGGCCTGAAGGAAGCGATTGCCCGGGCGCTGAAAAAATAGAGGAGCCGCTGACTGCACCTGCGTGCGCTTCTTTTCTTACGACCTTTCGACTCGTTGTGAATACAATGGGAGAGTATCGGAGCATGTTTCGCCAGCCGTCGTCGGTAGGGGCGCAGTGACCCTGAGCTTGCATCTTCTGCACCACGCACACGGCACAAAATAGTATGTCATTGTGAAACCGTAGAATGTGGGTTCTCGACGAAGAGGGGGAGAAGTTTTAATAATTAGGTCTGGAATAGAGAGAGCTTCGCCTAGTTAAAAAAATTACTCTTTTCAGATGGCTTTCAACGTAATGTAGTTATGTATGTGGTCGTGGATAATACAAGCTGAAATTAGGTAAAAATGAGAAAATGTCGGCTAGTGAGAGGCATAAATCAGGAGGCATAAATAACTGGCAACGCTCAGAAAGAAAAATAAACGATACTGCACCTGTTTTGCAAGCAGAGAGCACCAAATACCTCTGACCCTTGGTCTCGTTGGACAACGCCATCGCAAATAAGACAGGCCGCTAGCAGAATTACGACCACACCTTCCTTTAGCTAGGTATTTAACATTTTTTTATTTTTCCAAATATATCTGAAGCGGTTATCAAGTCTAAAAGATGTGGTCTGCAGCCTGACAACTCTTTGAAACACGCACGTGTATTGTATGTGTAATGAATAAAAACAACGTACAAGGAGGAATAAAGTAAAAAAAAATCACAACTTTGCCACCAAGGCGAAGCAATGAACGTGATAGAAACAAATTGAAAAGTCACGCGCAATATTGAAAGTACATGGAAACGTGCCCTGCGTTTCTCTTGCACAAATGATGCACAAAACGTACTCGCAGGTGCGGGTAGATACACCCGAATAAGTGTCTTACTTGTTATTCCGCTGTGTCTGAAAAGCATGCGCCTTTCGCAAACGGAGACTGAAATAATTGCAGTGACTTTTGTGCACGCAGTAAATATAACAGAATCGTTCCAGGAAAAACCCGAGGGCAGTGGAGACGTACGATCATCTCCTCCTTACCACCACGAGATAAGGGCGCGTAAGGGAGCGTCGCCCCCCCGTCTCTAAGCCCAGCAAATTACACGTAGGAGATTAGAGCAGGCGCGGGCACGTAATGTGGTGATGCACGCTTGTTGCGCTATCTTGCTGGTAATACTGACAACACAATTCCCCTCGAGATACTCGTGAGCAGCGGGTAGCGGTAGATATGAATACCTTGCCATTTCAATGATAAAGGAAGTGCTCCGGGGTGGCTCAGTGGTTAACGCCATGATTTCACGGCCCAGATGTCCCACCTTCGATTCCACACGCCGGAGTGTTTCCTGGGTTTTTTTCTTCTTGCATTTTCATAGATATAATACGTATACATATACGGTGAGTGACTACAAAGCCGATGGAAAAATCTAGCCGAGAGTGTCCTTACAATTGCTATCGCAATAAAAGAGCACCCTTGCTACTGAATGAGCCCTTCGAACCGCACGCAAAGAAAGTGATTGTCTGAATTATCAAGGTGTTAACACCACCTAGAAATGTTGATTCCAGAGACGCCAAGCCCTCTTGCATTTCTTTGTGTTGCAAGCCATGTCCATTAAGAATGCGAACAAAGTACTCAGCTGTTTACGCTCGCAAGCCGCTTGCTCCGGAACTAAAACTCAAGTGCAAATCATTTGTGCGCTATCCTTCGACTTCGTAGAAAAACGTGTTTATAAATAGAAACTGACAAGATTAGAAATTTAGGCAAGTAATGAAGCAGCTTTTTTTCTACAAAATCTGCATGAATGCTCGTGAGGCTTAGTGCTACAAGCAGGTTGTTGCCAATTTCCTTTTATCTCTAGTGTGATTTGCTTTCTTGCTTTCTTCTGGGATTTACCCACCACGGCTGCATTTATTTCGGTGATTTGTCAGTGTTCAGTCTACAGTGATTTCTCGAATTGAGAAGGCAGTCGCACAACCTTGAGTACGCTCATTACGCACATGGATATTTACTATGTGTGTGAAGGTGTATTGCTGTGTTCCGTCACGGCTGCTCGATCCCCGTGGTCCCGTAATGAAAGTCCTGTGCGGGAAAAATACCCGGTGTTTCTTCTCACCAATTCCCAAACAATGCAGGGCTGTGCGTGAAGTGACAAAAATATTACGAATGACAAGCTCATCCTTAACGAAAATTCTGCATCAACATTCGTAAGCAGGAGACACTTGCGCGATAAAGACTATGTACTTCCGTTCCGCATCAGAACACTTATTCTAGACTCCGCGCCTATTCTTTCGAGGACTATTCTGCCTTCTTTATTTAAAGTGCATAGAAGCCTCGCAAAGATCCTGCTTCACGAGCTTTGCCTCTCTGTCAAACATCAAGGAAGTGAAAAGCGGAAACCAACAAAAAAGATCTGGACGTTGCAACTTCGCAAGACGCTTTCACTGATCAAGAAGCACCAAGTGTTTGCACGCTCTTACGCCTGAGAGTCCATATCGAACTTCATTGCCTGTGCAAAGGCAATCTGTGTAGAGGCCAGCAAGCCCACCTGACGCCTTCACCTCAATGACGTTATCCAGCCCGACGGCACCGGTCTGTCTTACGCAACGCTCGGCGAGCTCCATCAACCTACGGGCCCGACAGTTGCAGGACAATTCAATCGACGACATCCAGTCTGGCGAGCCTTAGGCAACGCGTGGTATTAGCACTCAATCATGGATGCAACCCAGCGAAGCGGCTCCGTATTGGAGGATTATGACGCAAACCAGCGGCGGGTCCCGACTTCAAAAAGTTCACGCCACCAGCGGAGGTTGTGATTGGACGTTGCTACCGTAATGGTTCACCTAGCGCCTATAGAGAAGCATGCGGCGTGATGCCAAGCAGCCGACCGATGCGTCAGAGAGACGACAGCAGCGTTAGAGCGTTTGAAAACATCTCGGCTCTTTGAGTCCCTGAGCTGTCGGCCTCCGTGCCAAATATGTAACGCCTCTATTTCAATACTGTACATAAACATTTCCAAACTCACTGTCGTCTTGTCCGCTCGTCTATCAGCTCTGCGCAGATGCAGCCGCGAGCTGAGAAACGCGTTACGGAACAAGCTTGGCGACTTGTGACCTCGGCGCCCTACGCAACAGTGTCGGCGGCGGTGCGAGTCGTAACAACGCAAACGATAAACAGCGACCCTCATCGCACGAGTCGTTACCATGGGCTGTGATTGGACAATTGCGCTCTCAAGTGTAGCACCATCGTGGGAGAACGCGCAGCGGTTGCTGAAAAAAACACGTCCCAGTATTATCGCAAAAGCAAGCACCACGCATGTGTTCAGAAAATTGAAACAGATGCACAGAAAGGAGAAAAAAGGCCGCATTTCTTTTGCATAAATTATAACGCGACGGAAGAAAGCCTTCAGCGTACCCAGACAAACTTGTAAGTGTGTGATATGTAAGGGTTATATTATGATGCTTTATGTAAAAAAAAAGAGCAACAATCGTGCGCGCACTTCGGGGCTTGTGGCACTGCAGGCAAACTGCTCTCTTCAGTGGTGTATAGGTCCAATCCCAGCATTATCAGTTACGGGCAATGTCATAAATCATTTCTGCGTCTTCAACTATTAGGCCAATTGTTCTTCAATGCGTGGTGAGTGGCGAAGAGCGCCCGAACTCATGTGCTGGCGTTGCGCGCGCTTTAAGGAGTGATGGAAGAGGGTCAGGGTCACAGCGCCTCTTCAAAGGAGTGGCGAGAGGCATGTAATACACCTTATGTACCTTATGTGAAGGCCGTAAGGCACGAGCGCGCAGGTGCAGTTGAGCCTGGCCATGGCCCGTCCTCAAAGTTTGCAAAGGTCGCCGCCAGAGCGATGTGCGGCGTTGTTTTCGCTCCACAAACTTCAGCTTCGGTTGTCTATATAGAGAGCCCAGGGTGCCACCGTGGCGTGAATGCCTCGACTTCAACAGGTACGTGCGGTTAGGTCTTAAAGAGCATTGACATGAAAGTTCAAGATCGAGGTGTACCCATGATTTGATCGCTGGGTGCTCATAGGTCTTCTTGTCCAAATTTGAATGACATCACGTGCGTGGAATTTATGTTAATTTCATGTAAAACAGCATAGAAAACCTAAAAAGAAAAGACGAAAAAAACAGACTTCCCTGCGACATCGACACCAGTGCTAAGTGTTCGGTGTGATACATACCAAAAATACCATCCTGAGTGACGATACGCTAGTAACAATGACGTTTGCGATCTGAGTGTGTTTGGAGCCGACTCCCGGCCATTCCCTCACTAATGCTTTTCCTTGCTCTATTGAAACATGCGTGCGATTCATCGTGGTGCATCGACATATTTGACATGTGCTCCACAGCATCAGTACAATCATTCAGCGTGACAACACGTGCCAGAATGACCGTGAACCGCTGCGCAGTGAGAACCTGCACATAGAAGCGCGGATCTAAGCCACGAACTTCAATGCAGCCAGTGGGTTGACTTCGGACGCGCGGATGGACAGAGGGACTGGACGCCTAAGAAGAACAGCCGCATTAGCTCACTTCACTATGCGCCGAGCTGCTAGAGGGTTAATTCTGTATTGGAGAACGAGTTGGGTTTCACTGGCAATACGACGCCCCATCTCGAGGCTGGGGCTAAAGGGAGAGGGGACGAACGAGTTGGCGCTACTTTACCTACAGGGAGGAAGGAAAAATATAGAAGCCATGACGTCATACTCGTCAAGCCACCACACAGAACACCTACCTGTTTCCGCCGCATCGCAAACACCCACACTACCTCCTAGTGGAGAAGCAGATAAACACTTAGCGATTTCCACCGAGCAGCCGCCACATCGGCCTTCGAAGCGGCGCCAGCTGAGTGGTAGGGGTTCTGTACCGGCAGCGACGCAATTCACGAGGTGCGTCGCTGCCGGCAGAGATGTTTTAGGAAGGCTGTGCGATGCCCAGCTGTCGTGTACACTCGGTGCCAATCGCGTGCACCGCCGGATGTACCTGGTAGCACTTTTCACGTATGTTCGCTTCACTGTTGATCAATAATGCTTAATATTTGCTTGCGGAGCTCTCAGCTGCACGCTACGTTGTTTTTTACGCATTGCATCAACTGAGCTAGAACATACGCGAACTTTTGTTTTATAGTGTGGTAGGCATGATGTTGCGTTTTTAGAAGTTGCGTCGTTCATACGGAAGGACAATAAGCTTTTCTTTTTATGGGACTAAAAGTGTATGCATTGTACGATGTGCGCTCGCTACGTGTTGGTTGTGTGCGCGCGCCCTGGAATACACACTGTACGTGCACGATTGCGTATACAATAGAGTGTGCCTTCTTACCGACGTCAAGTACCTCAAGTACCAGACTGGCGTAGCACGGAACAGCTACAAAACCTGCTCTCAAAATTGTGCATTGCCACACTGAGCAAAAAACTGCTAATTGGTCCGAAGATCAGGAAATCCGGCTAATAGAATAAAACGCGTTTTGGCGAGTAGTACACGTAGGTGACTGCTGGATGAGTTCGAATACGATGATGCAGGGGCTGAATGATTTCGATTACGACACGTAACGGTGCTTTCTCTGCTGTTGCACAAAAACACTATACGAAGTATTTCAGCACACCGCGCTCGGGCCTGCCACGCACGAACACTTTCGGAAAAGTGTGCTCGCAACATTTTACTGCATGCAAACTATACAATACGCGTTTAGTTTACGCCGGGGCTATAAGTTAGCGCAGAAGCGAACCAGTGCATAGAGCACCTTGCGAAGCGTCTGCTGTTTTGTTTGCTCCATACTGGTTTGTTTGCCCCATAAATTTGACGTGAATTGCGTCACACTTTTCACAATGCATTGGGATAGGATAGGGCCCCTACTCAGTTTTTTCTTCCTTCATGTTTCCCTAGCTGGCGGCCTCGCGGCCCCGACGTCGCCGCGAGGTAGCACTGACAACACTAAAATTTGGAGGGCTTTCGAACCATTTTGAACCACGTTAGATAGCGAATATATAAAACAATACTACAGATTGTTTATCTATTTTGAAGAAAAAAAACGAACATAGAAAATATACTACTTACAATGGGTGTTTTTGTTGACCTCACGAAAGCGTGTGACATGCTTGATCATGACATACTACTAACCAAAATAGATCACTACGGAATACGCGGGACAGCGCGAACGCCTTTGTCAAACTATATGAATAATAGAGAGCAATCATCATCATCAGCCTGACTACGTCCACTGCAGGACAAAGGCCTCTCCCATGTTCCGCCAGTCAACCTGGTCCTGTGCTTGCTGCTGCCAATTTATACCCGCAAACTTCTTAATCTCATCTGCCCACATAACCTTCTGTCTCCCCCTAACCCGCTTACCTTCTCTGGGAATCCATTTAGTTACCCTTAACGACCAACGGTTATCCTGTCTACGCGCTACATGCCCGGCCCATGTCGATTTCTTCTTCTTGATATCAGCAATGATATCCTTAACCCCCGTTTGTTCCCTAATCCACTCTGCTCTCTTCTTGTCTCTTAAGGTTACACCTACCATTTTTCTTTCAATTGCTCGCTGCGTCGTCCTCAATTTAAGCTAAACCCTATTTGTAAGTCTCCAGGTTTCTGCTCCGCAGCTAAGTACCGGCAAGATACAGCTGTTATATACCTTCCTCTTGAGAGATAGTGGCAATCTACCTGTCATAATTTGAGAGTGCTTGCAAAATGTGCTCTACCGCATTCTTATTCTTCTAGTTACTTCAATCTCGTGGTTAGGCTCCGCAGTTATTAGACATAGTCGCGGTAGACATAGACGCGGTAGACATAGTCTTTTACAACTTGAAGTGCACTATTACCTATCTCGAAGCGCTGTTCTTTTCCGAGGTTGTTGTAAAATACTTTCGTTTTCTGCTCTCCTTGTTTAACTCCGTAATCATGAGTTGTAATTAGTCTCCTGAGTTACTCAGCAATGCAATGTCATCGGCAAAGCGCAGGTTACTAAGGTACTCTCCATTAACTCTTATCCCTAACTGTTCCCATTCTAGGCTTCTGAAAACCTCCTGTAAGCACGCGGTAAATAGCATTGGGGAGATTTTGTCCCCCTGCCTTACACCCTTCTTGATTGGTATTCTGTTGCTTCCTTTATGAATCACTATGGTAGCAGTTGACCCCTGTAGATTTCTTCGAGGATGTTTATATATACTTCATCGACGCCCTGATTCCGCAGGGTCTGCATGACGGCTGATATTTCTACTGAATCAAACGCCTTCTCGTAATCTATGAAGGCTATGTATAGTGGTTGGTTACATTCTGAGCATTTTTCTATTACCTGATTGATAGTATGAATGTGGTCAATTGTTGAGTAGCCTGTTCGACATACTGCTTGTTCCTTTGATTGATTGAATTTTATTGTTTTCTTTACTCTGTTAGCAATTACCTTTGTAAATAGCTTGTATACTACTGAGAGCAAGCTATTCTGCCTGTAATTCTTCAAATCCTTGTCATCTCCTTTCTTACGTATTGAGATGACGTTAGCGTTCTTCCAAGACTCTGGTACTCATCCCGTCAGGAGACACCTCGTAAACAGGGTGGCTAGTTTTTCCAACACAATCTGTCCTCCATCTTTCAGCAGATCTGACGTTACCTGATCCTCACCAGCAGCTTTGCCTCTTTTCATGTTCTCCAAAGATTTTCTGACTTGAGAGCAATATGTGTATGTGAACAGTGTGTCGTCATGTAGATGTAAAACTAATAGAGGTGTTCCACAAGGTTCAATTCTAGGGCCATTCTTGTTCTTAGCCTATATTATTGATCTGCGATCCAAAACATCGGAAGATTGTATCCTTTACGCAGATGACACTAACAAATTTATAACAGCAAAAAACGAAAATATCCTATACCATAAAGCAACAACAGCCTTACAAAAATTACCATCTTGGTTTAATGAAAACAAACTATTCGCCAACAGCTCTAAGAGTAATGACATTATCTTTGCCCCCAAAACACCCACATTACGTTAAGTTATCAGCTTGAAATGAATAACACAGTACTAGAAAGGGTTATTAATAGAAAATTTCTCGGTGTATACTTGGACGCACAATTTTCATGGCACACACACGTTCATGAGACAACACTGCAGATATACAGAAAAATACCTATTCTTTACAAGCTATGCTACATTTTTCCAAAAAACAATGTTAACCTTATATCATTCTTTCATACATTCACACATCGCACATGCCATACTAATTTATGGATTGACCTACCTGACAACACTGAAACCCCTCAAAGTAGCACAGTGCATGGCTGTGCGTGCCCTTTTCTCCATACCAAAAACAGACTCAGCTTCCTATGTTTATAGACTACTAAACATACAACCCATCACAGTTTGTGTCAATTACCGTGTTTTACTACTTGTCTGCAAACTTTTGCATAACGCTGTTCGATGCCCGTCTATAGCATTACCATATCAATCGCCCACTTATTTCTTACGTTCTACTTTAAGTAAACCGTTATGCATACCTCACCCAAGGACTGACTACGGAGCACATTCATTTTCCTATATTGCACCAAAACTCTGGAACACTTTACCTTGTACCATCGCAGCATCCACATCATTTCATTTGTATAAACAATGTGTTTGTGATCACCTGCAAAACTCACAACAGCAATACATGAACTCAGAATATTATTCGATATCTTTGTAGTTTTATGTATTTTGGTATTGCTATGTATCAATTATAAGTATTTATTGTATGTAGTTGCACTTGTATGTACTTACCATCTGTTGGTAGCTCAGCAGTACCTACTACTGTTGAAAAACGGACCCCTGCAACTGCCTTGACTGGGCTCTGCGGTCCTACCTGTATAATAATAACCCGCCATTATATGTATGATACAGATTAAAACTGATTGATTGATTGATTGAGATAATCATTCGCACCTAAGATACGTTTCAGGTCGCGAATCGCTACTAGGGGGTCGATAGCTACTCGTTGGTGCAAAAACCTTGACATGAGTACATTTGATGTCAGTGCTCCTTCAAGTGCAGATCTGCGCGCGTTGTGCGTGGGTTGAAACCACCTATGCACGTGACTCGAGCCCGAGCTAGGCACCCTGATCCGCCCCTGCTCGTGCTCGGGCAGCATGCGAGTGTTTCGGCCTTTATACTTTTTTGTTCTCTTTTAACGCGACGACGGCGTGTTTGGTTGGTCCAGCAAACACTGACGCTAACGAGAGCATTTGTTTACGCTGTCTAGCACACACTATCTTCACTATGCACTATGATCTTTGTCAAACTATTTGTGCAGCCACCCGACATCCCTGCAGTGGGCCTTTTCCTATTTGTAACAGCACTCATAGTGCAGATCATCGAAATAAAAACTGGCAGCTCTTAGACTCCGAAATCGTCTGCCACATGCCGGTAGACGATCTCGAAGGCCTGCGTTCGCGCCTCTCTTTGGAGCGAAAGTTTGCATGTTTTTTGGCCCCAGATATTGCTTGGTCTACACGTGTCGTCACGTTTTGGCCACCGAAACTCATGGTGCACGCCTCCCTGAAAACAGCACGCATGCGCAGACTACCTGCCCAAAAAGAACTCATAAAAACACACTTGGCTTCTGATGAGTGTTAACAACTTAGCTTTTCCCCGCTAGACTCAGATTTTTTATGGTAGTTAGAGGGTGCAATAGTGGTCTATCTGCTAGCGCGGGAAGGTATATCGTGTTTCTAACCTCCCTGTCCTTCCGCTTAATCGTTCCTTCTTTATCGTGGTTATATGAAATATAGCGGGTTGTATTGCTATATTCTAAAAAGATTTATACACCATTTGAAAATTTGCTACGAGTAGTGTTCGGTTTGCTTTTCGGGGTTTTTGTTGCAGGTTCTAGACATTTTAATTTGCCAACACTGACCTGCAGCCTGCTCAAATGTTGCATGTGGTTGTATTGCGTAAGTATTGAGTGAGCCGGACAGAATTCAAGAGGAAAACAAGACTAACCATGCAAAGGTTTACACTTGTCGCGGGCTGACGTGCCGGTGCAGCAACGACCGTGAGGCCTGCAGAGGCGCGGGAAGTATGATTGTTTGGAGAGCGAAATAAATCAGTTGGTTTTTGTGCTCTTATGTAGTAGCATCCTTCTGCCTCTCTGCTACAGTGGTAACAACAGACCACAAAACACATTGTTCCTGAAGCTTTGTTTCGTCAATATCAGACATAGACTCAAGCAAGTCATCGTTGCCATTGACAGGTCACTACGCAGTGTGGCTACCTCAGTTGTGCATAAACCTGACATTAGGTTTATGCAAGTAGAGACCCATTTACAGGTATCTATTGTTACCTCACAGCCAGCAAAGTACAGTTGATTGCTTTGTGCTTTGCCCCAAGGTCTGTGCGACATCCTATCGGTGCCATGGGACCGGATGCCCTAAAACACGTTAAAGGAGGCAATTTTTGAGTGCATGGCAATTTCAGAGTCAAGGTGGTTGCAAATGTTCCTGTCATCAACATGGCTCGGAGATCACCGTCCATCACAGTTCCTCAGGCACATGCAAGCCTTTCTCGGCGTTCCAGTTTCATCTTTTGACCAAGTGCTATTAAAGGAACTGTTCACTCAGCTTGCCAGTCATGGTGCAGATAGTTTTGACAACAGCGCCGGAGCAGAACGTGTACTCTTTGGCCACCCTCGCTGACAAGGTGCATGAAAGAGTGAGGTCTCAGCTACCCGTACCTGATACAAGTTCCGAGAGGGGTGTAGCTACCACGCTTCCAGTGACGTTGCTTGCCAGTCGGGTGTCACCTCCGAATAATCCCTCATGAAGGCAAGTCTGCATCACTGACCTTCGCGCTGACATTCAGCAGCTCACGGATGATATAGCGAGCAACCTCACCACCACAGATGGCAGTGCCTCCGTAAGACACTTTAGATATGAACAGCGCTACAGCAAATCTCGACCTAATTCGCCAGCTTGTTTCAACCGTCCGTCTTCAGCGATACATTCTTTGGAGTCTTTGCTGGCCTGCTGGCACAACCGACATTTAGAATATTCTGTGCGGCACCTTGTGGCTGGACGGGAAACGGCATCAGGAACCACCAATGGTAACGAGTGACTCTCGCGTGTCTCCCAGTGTTTTTTGTTCAAGACTTTATCTGCGGGCTTCGGTTACTGGTTGACACAGGAACAGAGGTGAGCGTGTTACCCACTCGTAGGTTAGGCTCCTTAATCTCAAGAACGCACTAAAGAAAAAAAGCTTTTGCAAAGCTCCAATGCGTGACTCCTTCCCTTCAAAACGAACGCAGAACAATTAAGAACCTGAGAAATGGAAGGATTGTCTCAAAATGTGATGGTATCCATTAACGTACTCCTAATTTTTTGAAGTCTTTAAGATTGATACAAAAATATCAGACCAAAGTGACATTCATTATAATTTCCAGGACATCTACAGTTACAGAAATATACTAGATGTGTTGTCGTTCACGCAACAACTTTGAAAATAAAAGCTTCTACTTATGACGAGCTCGCCGCCGAGCACTCGTGCAGTACGCATCTGAGTGCTCCTGCAATACTCGATCATTTATGTTCGTTTGTTTTGCAAATAAGACAAACGGCAGCACTTCTCGGGTCTTCATGAAAATAATTCATCTTTAATGTGCTAAGATAAGTTTGGACATGTAGATATTGAATTGTGATTATCTGTAGCCTTGCAAACAGACGTACACAATTGGGTACCCAGGCACCGAGGACAACAAAAAACTCTGGGCCAATCTTGCTATCACACGCTGTGAACGGCAGGAAATAAACGTATACTGCCGCAAGTCCATCACGCTGATTAATAGACTTAGAATAACATTGAGTTGAATTTTTATAGTATCTTCAGTCAGTCATTCAATACTAAGTGTTGAATGTCTTGCGAACTAGGCCCTCTAAGGCAAAAGAACAAATGTAGATTCCACTACTGGATCAAAAGTGTGTGGCGTGAACTTCTCCACCCAGTCATTCGTCTGCACAATATGGCACGCTCTTCTAGAGTCCTATAACACATTACTTGACGAGTTTGCATAACTTACACTGGCACATGACTGAACTAAACCTGTGTGCCATAACATTTAGCATTCATTATAATTTTTTCAGGGCCACCATGCCATGCATCACTTCGTCACCTCGCACCAGTAAAGATAACCATTGCAAAAACAAGTTCGAACATATGCTGGAACTGGGTATTGGTCGTCCTTCATGTTGTGCATGATCGTTATTTGTAGATATGGCACCTGAGAAAAGCAGTGATTGGCGTCAGTGTGAAGATTCGCGGGTTCTGAAAGCAGCCACAATTCCTGGCAGATACCCGCTGCCGAGAACTCAGGATTTTACAGCCAGTATTCACAGAGCACAACCATCCAAGACTGATCTGGCAGAGGCATATCATCAGACCCCCATGGCTCCGGAAGATATTCCTAAAACCGCCATCACAGCTCTCTATATATTGTTTGAATTTCAGAGAATGCCACTTGGCCTCAAGGATGCTGTGCAAACATTCCGACGATTTATTGACGTAGTCGTGCATGAGCTATCCATGGGCTATCATTTGCGTTGACTTACACTGATGACATTATAGGAACCAGCTCGTCGAGAGAATTTTATTACGGCCACCTGCATTTGCTTTTAAGTTGCCTTAAGGAGCATGGGCTTGTGATTTAATCAGAAAAGTGCCAGTTGGGTGTGGCATCTCCGGGGTTTTTTGTACATATTGTAAACAGTGATGTCATTGAGCCCTTCTCTGCCAAGGCTCAGGCCACTGTGAATTACCCTTGTCGAAACTCACGTTAAGGAATTCCAGGAGGTTGAAATTTCCGGAGCCCTTTAATACGGCGTCTCTCATAATCATATGGTGGTTTTGGGACGTCAAGTCCCACATATCAATCAATCAATCTCGTCCAAACGCAAATCGACAACTCAGGGTTTTTCTCAGTTCGGGAAATTTCTACATGTGTTTCACCCCTTCTTGCGCCACAGCGCTTAAACCACTTGAAGACTTGCTGGTTCACGTGAAATCAGCCGCATCAGGATTAGCTTGAACAGACACTGCAGAACAAGCTTTTTCTAACATAAAGGACAAACTGGCTGGAGTACCACTCTTAACGCATCGAAGCACGATGTCCCCCACCAGTCTTATGTGGGATGCTCGTGGTGTAGCAGTTGGAAATCTTCAGCAATTCATTAACGGCTACTGGAAACCTTTCGTTTCTTTCTCTAAAAAAGCTGTCCGGACCGAAGAAGCGCTACAGTCTTTTTGGCCACAAACGTCCGGCATGTTACCTCGCCATGATGCACTTGTGCTATTTTCTCTGAAGACGTCATTTCACCTTGTTCACAGAGAGTAAACCACCGAATGGTGCATTGAAATCTGGAAGAACAAAGTACTCGCCGATAGAGACTAGGCTGTTGGCTTACCTCGCAGAATTTGTGATGCGGATTGAGCCTGTCAAAAGTGCAATGAATATTCTGGTCGATGGACTAGCCGAGTTGATGAAATAAAAGCTGCACAGGTGACAGGCATACAGCTTGCATCGGTTCAGTTGAAGGATGAAGGATTTCGCGGCATACGTACACTGACGAGTTCTCTGTTAAGAAATTTTCCTGCACCAGGCACTACTTTAACGCCATAGTGTCTGACATGCCGACCGGCTCGCCAAGGTTTTTTGTACAACTTACACTAAGGTGAAGAATATCCAAGCATTTTCATTCCTTTTTCAATCGTAATACTAGAGCAATGCAGAAATTTGTGTGCGAATGTTACCTGTGGCCCGAAATGAACACTGGTCTGAGAAATTTGGCTCGTGCATGTCTATCTCTATTCTCAAGAATGCAAAATACGAGCCAACGTACCAACACTGCGTTTCTAAAATTTCTACTTCCTGGTGACTATCACAGTCTGTGTGTAGGTTGAGCAACTTGCTCAAGGTACATATACACATCGTCGGACCTCTTCCTTTTTCTAACAGATATTGTTACCTTCTGACAATAGTCGACAGGTTCACCAGGTGGCCAGAAGCAGCCCCAAACAGCAGAATTACAGCCGAAGCCGTAGCCAGTGAGTCGGGGCTTTTGTTGACATCTGGGTATTGCAATTTCGCAGTTCCAGAAAGAAGTAGTTACCGACCGAGGCAGACGATCTGAAACTGCATTTTTCCACCACTTTTCAAGGCTTCTGGTAACGCACTATCAGTGCATAACAGCATATAATCGTGAAGAAAGTGACCTAGTGGAACGCTTTCACAGTGGATTGAAAGCAGCGCTGATGGCTCATGGTGACACTGACCACTAGGTTCACGCTTTGATTTGGTACGTCTTTGTACATGAAGTACATTTGAAGGAGATCTTCAAAGTGTTTAGTGCAGTTAACGTACGGAACTCGACAGTGGGTGTCTGCTGAGTTCATCTGCAAACAGCCTTCTCAGGAAAACGAGCCGGATACCCCATCTTATCTGAAACGCTTGCAAAATGTTTTCAAGGCAATTGCTGTGTCATAAGTCAACACACAAGCCGTTCCTTGTCTAACATTTACATGCCGCCAGTCAAGTTTTTTTTTGTCGAACAGACGCAGTTCGCACATCGCTGCAACCACTGTACACTGGACCGCGTTGGGTTATCCAGCGACATAAGGGTTTCGCAATTTATGTGAGCGTAAGAGAAAAAAAAAGTGTTAATAGAAAGGCTCAAGACCGCTCATGCACAGACCTCCATGAATGATACCATCTTTATTGTTTCTACTCTTCCCTCTTCAACCTGCATGAAGCCATCTGCAACAAAGAGAAAAGAAATGTGTACTCTAGCCTCACCAAGTTTCATTCTATATGGCAGGGGGTCCTGTGGCGTGCTGACGTGCCGGGGAAGTGACGACAGTCAGGTCAGGGGAAGCATGAGCAGTGCGTGCATTTGGATCAAAGTAAACCAGCAAAGCAACGTGTCAGCTAGTTAATTTTTCACGAGTCAAAAAAATTGCGCTACGATTGCTTCAAAAAGACGACGTTAGGGAGGAGACAAAAAAGGAGTGCACAGTACAAAAGCAATGTACTCCAAGGAGGTTTAAAAATTGCTGGAGTGGAAATTCTTGGCAAAAAGTGAAGCCGTGCCAACTGTAAGATGGCAGCTGCGGCAGCTATCTTACAAGGGGCATGATGAGATGTGGGCTTTCGCTGGTTATGGAAAAGCGTTTTCTTCGCACGCCCAACGAGTTTAACATGGCAACCTTTCGGGTTATGTAGTGCTCAAAGTACGCCTTTGTGTTACTAGTTTTCTTTAGTAAGCCTGGCATTCAAAGAAATTCCATTGGAGATTAAGTCACCGATTGTAGTCTCTGCGAAATATTTCTTCGGGAACAACTATCTTTTAAAGTTCAATTACCGTTGCCTTTAGATTAGCAAATCAAGGCCATTTGATGTGTAAGTGGGCACCACCGGAAAACAGTATGTTTCTGAGATCTTTGGAGGGCGAAACCTAGCTTGACTACTGCTGGCAAAGGATTGCAGGAGCTCCACTCCAGCAAATTTTTAAAGCTCCTTGATGTACTCTCCACTTCTTTTTTGTCTCCTCCCTAACTTCGTTTTGCGCAGCAATCGTGGCGCAATTTTTTCCAGTCATGAAGTAAATCAGTTGTTTTCCGTTTTACAATGTAGCAGCATCTTTATTCCCCTGCCTCTCTGCTACACACTCAAAAGTTCACATGAGAGTGTCTAAAAGACGACTTATTTGGAGACTGGAAAGCCTAAATGAGTTCAAACTCTGCGGGGGCAGCCTGCAATGCATGCAGGTGCGAAATTGTTGCAAAATAGGCCGACCTGGTCAGTAATGTCGAAAAGAAAATACATCTTTCTGCAACTGAATTTATCTGTTCGAAGAAACAAACAGCCCTTACACTTACTATGAAGCATGAAGACACCAGCGCTGCAGTTTACAATAGCTGTGTTTGTCACCACGCATTGCTCCATTCTCTCCAGCGATCATTTCTTCCGGATGTGCAGAAACTGTGCGCGCAAAACGAAGACAGCATAACGCGTGCTGTTATGACTATGAATGCACTAATTCACTTCAGGCAAAAATAGGCACATAGATAGCCTGTACAGTGAGTCAAGCACTCTTTAAGGCTCAAGAAGCGCATATCAAAGCGGAGTGAAATCCCAAATGGACTAGATGCGCCAAACGTGGGCAATGACAATATTGAACTCGTCTAGGTCTAGACGTTATAAAGACTTGCTTGTGTTCATTTGCATCACGAAAACGTGATAGCTGATAAATATTTTCTTTGAAACATGTAGGGGTTGATCAACGGGCTTAATGTCCTGAAATCACCATATAATTAGAAGAGAAGTGGTAGTAGAGGGCTCCGAAAACTTCGACCACCTGTGGCACCTGCAGCTTACAGCGCTGCTTCGTTTAGCGTTGCTGATCGTGACGGCATTCTCAGCACGATGCGTATTTTAACTTAAGATGTTAAAACTTATTCGTAATAATTGAAAAGCCGTTTAGAAGAGGCAGTTTTCGTTGCGCGATCTGGATCACCAAGAAGTGATTGCACAAACTTATTCAGCTCGAGGAGGTTCATACAGTTTTCTATCAACTCCTAAACAGAAATTCCTTACTTTCGAAGTCTGCTCCAAATATTAAACAGAGTGTGTCATTGGGGCACCTTGCAATTCGGAGTGTCCTGTTCTGGTAACTTTGCTAATGTGGCTAAGTTTAGCAGCCAACACTGTAAGGTGCAAAACAGTGCAGTCAAAGATGACACTTGGGGCATTGTTCAGTGCAGTCTATTTGCCCACAGTTGCTTTTTCAGAACAGCACGACTGTGTATGTATACTAGCTTGTGAAAGTTAGGTGGCACTGACAATGTTGCTTCAAGCATCTTCTTTGCACTGGTATTCAGCGTAATATGTTTTGGTTTCAAGTAAGCTACTTGCTTTTCGGCCTACAGCTTAGAGAAATTTGTCACGCTTCTCACTCATTGGTGATAAGTTCATTAGTGCATGTTTTCAAATATGTCTTATGTTCCCATAGAGCATAATTTACAAGCATAAGAATACAAGCATAAGAATGAAAACTTCAGCACTGCATACAGGCACTCACACTTTTACATCACAATAATAAAGCAATTCATTGTCAACTACACGCAGCGGCACATGGGAGTAGAAATACAAAGCCGCTTCACAGTACCGCTTCATCTCTACACACTAAACAAAAATGACCTGAAATAACCTGAAAAACTGGGTAAACCTTTTGTCCTCTAGCGCACTACCTCTCCTGGGTTTTTCTTTACTACCTACTATCGAGGTAAAAATTTACTCTCGCGCTAACTGAGTTTTTGAACGTAGGAAGAGTAGTAATTATTTACCCCAGTGAGGTTTTGAGCGAGTATAGAGAGAGTAAATTTTTACTGCCTTCACAAGGTTTTTGAGGTGATTTGTGGGAGTTATTTCTAGTGGTGAAAAACAAAAATTGACGGGTGCATTCGCCCAGAGTCGACGAATTTATTAAATAGCAGAATTGATTGAATTTATTAAACGGCAGATTGTGACACAGATTTACACACAGACAAACACGCACACACAACAAATGCAGAATAATACACCACTCGAACAGACTGCACGCGTTGCTCAACTACACTTTGACAATCCGGTATATATAGGGACGACTTTTTGACTGGCCCTGTAGGACTGGTTGGAGAGCTCTTTTTTTGCATTGATTAACAACAACGGTTGAAGGTACAAGCGTAAACTTAAGGTGGGCTGCAGAGAACTGAATGTCACACCAACCTTTTATTATAAATTTACCCAATCTCACCTTTTTGAGTATCCAATAATTACTTGGCACACCGGGCTCATGGCCCCACGCGTGTTAGCACTGCTGATCCACAAGTCCATAAAGTACACACAAAAGTACGCGCATAAGTACGCACAAACCATGGTGGCTCAATGGTTTTCATTGAGCGACGGTGCACAAACACAGTAGCAGCACGTATTCATCACAACGGGCGTAGAGGAGCGGTGCACGCCAGCACACAAGCTTCTTACCGACGGCGTAGTAGGCCTTTTCGAGGAGCACGGCTATCCGACGAAACACAGCTGGCGATCACAGAACACATATCCTGTGCGAATTTCGTCGTCATTTAAGACATAAATGAACACGTGACCGCTATCTTACGGGGACGGGGCAGTGTATGCATACTTACAACGAAAGACCAACGTCCGGGTTTTCTTCGTGCTCACCGGCAGCCGCTTGCTGGTTCCGTCTGCCTCGTATCGGCTTCGCGCTACATGTTTGAGAACAGTTGGTGCATGAGGTGGGCCATTCGGGCAGCACTTTACTCACGCAGACATCGCCTACTGTGGAACAAAATATATGCGATGCTTCTTTCACCTGCCCCGGCGACACACTCCCACTGGTCACTGGCGGCCGTGGCTCGGTGCCGACGACAGAGTGAAGCATTTCGCTTATTGCTTCTCCAGTAGGGAAGTACGGACGATGACACCAGATTGATTTTGTTACCACTGGCAGATATTCGCGATTCGGCTCGAAGCGAGATATCCGCGACTTGCAGGTTCGGAGGCGCTCGGAAGTGCACTGTCGTTTGACGATGTAGGAAACACGTGAGATCCATCACCCCAACCAGACACAGATACCGAGCTTCTTGCACCGTCTTTCTCCAAGGCACCACCGCCGAGCAAAAGCCAACAATTTGCGAAAATATGCAGGACAACTTTCGACAGCAGGTTTTCTTTCTTTCTTTTTTCTTCTTTTGAGATCCCCCTGTCTTTGTTTCTTTTTCGTTCACAGAATGCTGTTCTCGCTTGTTGTGCTTATCCTGCCCCCAGTTCCAGTGAAAGTGCGTTACTTGAGGTCAGTCCTGAGGCACGTCGGAGCTAAAAAAAAGTCTATGTGGTCCTCGCGTACCTTTACTGAGAGCGTCACGATGAGGGTATGGGGCAAAAGCCACCAAAGCAGCTGCACCTTGCAGTCACGTGTTAATAAACTCTGAAACGCAGGTTAAAAATCACGTGATAGAAAACTCCCTACGTGGTAAAACTGGATTTTGACATCCTTTTACTACTTTCCTGAGAGCTGGTGGTAAAACTATGTCATGTACCATCTTTTACTCCTACACGAGGTAGTAATTTTAAACGCAAGAGAGTTTTCAGAGGTCATGAGCCGCAAAAATTCCAAACACGGATAGTTTTTGCTTACAGTGTACACATCCTCGCGACTACACTACTCTAGACCCTGAAGTAATCTTGAAAATACTTGATGTGATGTAACATCTGCTACTTCAGAAGGCAACCTATTCCACCGCGCTATCGCCCTGGAAAAAATGACACATGGCGTCACGTAGTACGTAATCTCATTACAAGTGGGCAGCTGAACAATATTTTCTTGTATATTAACTGAATGCACCAATTCTGTCAGAATGAGACCTACGCTAAAATTGGAGGAAAGAAGTGTACACTTAAAGGCCCTGCAACACCTTTTGAGCATGGTCAGAAAACACTGCTGATTGGCAGTATAGGCTCCCGAGAAAACGCGATCCAAATTTTATAGCACCGCACGCGGCCTAGAATTCACAATACATTATAAAAGTCGGCTGAAAATTGCTTTCTCATCCCTCGAAAAATGACGGAAGACGCTGAAAAACCACTCGTAAAAAGGTCGTCTATCAGCCATTGGCTAATTTTAACATGGCGTGCTCGGTCGTTACAGAGATCACCACGGGAGGCCGTGACTTGTCCACGCGTGCGTGCGCGATTGCACTCAAAAAGCCGCGTGTTCAATGAAAAAGACAAAAAAAAAGAAAAAAGTGCTAAAGGTCACGAGGCGCACGTGACGTTTTTTGTTTGCCCCTCCCATTTCTCGCTGCTTAGCATCCAGCGCTTTCCTCGAGACAAGTGAAGAGAGAATGCAATTGGAGCGTGTGAGAAACGTTTGTAACTCCGCTCGTACTGGATAGATTCTTAGAATTTTCGCAGCGTTGAATTGATGAAGCAATTAGCTCTTCCATTGACTCAATTCCATGATTACTCAAAAAAAGTGTTTCAAGGCCCTTTTAACGACTTGTTTATCGTTAGACACAACAATATTGTTATCTAACATAAAATCATGCCAACGAAAAAACAGTTGATCTATTTTATAAGAGACATGCTCCGGAAAGCAGTTCCTGTCTTTTATATGAGATTTCTCTTATACGCAGGGTGCCAATGAATGCCTGTTTTTATCTACGGATATTTTACTGTAGGCACACTGGTGTCTTATATACGCATGTGTCTCCTATATTAGTGTTTTTATAGAGGAGTTTGACTGTTATAGGATGTTCTATGAGGTTTTCGTTAGGATTTCCACAGCTTTTTGTGGGCTCCTACTGCTCCCATTTGAAACTAGAAGTGTGTACTGGCAACGGTCTGTGTTAGGTTTTTCGTTACAAAGTACAGTCGTGCTTACCGGCGCACTAGTTAGCTTAGCATATGTAGAGACATCAAACAATTTCTTAAACCCCAACAACTAGCAAACATTGATTGATTGATTTGTAGGGTTTAACGTCCCAAAAGCACGATACGATTATGAGAGACGCCGTAGTAGAGGGCTCCGGAAATTTTGACCACCTTGGGTTCTTTTATTGTGCACCCAAATCTGTGCACACGGGCCTACAACATTTCCACCTCCATCGGAAATGCAGCCGCCGCAGCTGGGATTCGAACCCGCGCCCCGTGGGTCAGCAGCCGAGTACCTTAGCCACTAGACCACCGCGACGGGGCAACTGGCAACATTAGTGTTCATGTTAATGCGGGGAAAAAACAAAAGATTTACTACGTGCTAATGATAATTGCGATGTTGTTCACTTCTAAGAGTCGAATGGTAGAAATTTAGCAAGCAATTTTGCCAAAGTGTTTCTTATGCGCTGGTTGACATCAGTGTCGTTACCACTGCTATTTTCTCTTAAGCAAGTTGAGCATGAGGCCATTAGGAAAAAGCAGTCATTGCAGCATAACTGTTGTTTTGTGATGCCGAAAATAAGTTTTTCAGAAATCAATGCCTGGACGAAGCTAAAATATTTTCTGTTGTGTCGTTTCTTCTGTATCCCTTTTGCAGAGAGCTAAAATAGAAAGATCTGCCGTGCAGGATCGACAGCTTCTCATGAGTTCACTGGCATATCAGCATAGTGTAAAGGGGAAACAGACCAAGCAACATAGCTTATGGTTGTTCGCTGTGTGGCTTGCTACTCTACTGTCAGATCCTTTATGGTGAATGATTGTTACCTTGCGCTTCGAACATTTCATGTTCTGGTGTGGTTCACTGCAGCGGCACCCGCGTAAGAGTTTATTTCTACGTACTCTTATTCTCTTCAAGAATTTCAATGCCACCACAACAGCGCAACTTTGTATTAGTCATGTATTTTTTGTAGTCTGGGCCTAACATACATTTTTGATGCATTGATATGATGAACGTGGAGTACGATACACAAAGCACGGGATAAACGACCGTCTTTCTCGCCACTTTGTTTTGCAGCCACTGTGTTTTCTCTATTGTTTTATTTGTGATTTTTTGTTCCTTTTTTCTACTATTTTTACTGACCTGGATCCATATTTACTCAGTATCGCTGCTGCTCTCCATTGCTGATGTCGGCCCCCCGCCTTCCTAGGGGGTTTGTCAACTCTAGCACACTGCTGACTGACGTCACGCCCGCCATCGTGTTCGCGGAGGAACTGCTGTTTTACATGCAAAGCAACTTATGGTCGAGTTCAATCTGGTTTGTGGCATAACCACTCTTACTGCGCATGCGTGCCTCTTCTTTCTCTATGTTCCCCCTCTGTCACCTCGCAAGGCCGACGCGGGCAGCGTCTGCTAGCCTGCTTTCGCTCCCCCTTTTTTGTAAGCATCCCTCACTATGGCGTGTACACCCGATTGCGCATGCGTACCCCCTCCCCTTTGCTCCTTGTCTATGCTCGCCATTCCCAAAGACGACGCAGAAAGCAGGTCTCTGTGTTCAATCTTACTCTTCTGTTTCTTATTGGCCATTAGCAGTGATTGGTGTGTTCCATTAAGACATGCCGGTCTACTACTGCATGCTTGCACCTGCCCCGGGGTTTCTCCTCCGCAACGTTGCGGTGAGCGCCAGCGTCAACGCCGCTGCCAGTGCATGTGTTAGCACCCACTGCTTTGCATCTAAACAGGGTTTTGTTTTGGTGAGAGAAGCTGTAACTGTTTTGTCTCTTGTGCACCTCTATTTTCACCAGGGCTGGCGGCTGTTATTTGAGGACTTGTGGCGAGTTGGCAGAAAGCAGCAGACGAAACAACCTAATGGGAGCAGTGAGCGCCTGAATCGACGGACAGGCTGGAAGTATACGAAACCATGGAAGGTCACGAAGGCAACATTCAAACAAACCTCATCATCAACTGCCTTCCCCAGGACCTGACAGATGAAGAGTTTTGGGGAATGTTTACCAGAATTGGTCCCATTAAGTCTTCGAAGATACTGCGCCACAAGGCATCCGGCTACAGCTATGGCTTTGGATTTGTCGACTATCAGAGAGCAGGCGACGCAGCGCGGGCGGTCGAGTCGCTCAATGGTTTTCAGCTGCAGAACAAGAAGATCAAGGTGGCATATGCCAGACCAAGTGGCCAGACCACCAAGCACGCCAACCTCTACATTCGTGGCATCCCCAAGCACTTCCCACCTGAGGAGGTTGAGAAACTGTTTGCAGACTTCGGTCAGCTTATTCAGTTTTGAGTGCTGAAGGACGACACTGGACAGAGTAACAAGGGGGTGGCATTTGCACTGTATGATCTTCGTAAAAATGCTGAGGCTGCCATGTCAGCCCTGAATGGTCAGACACTTCCAGGCGCCACTGAGCCGCTTCTTATCAAGTTCACTGTAAACAGCACCAAGAAGCTGCGACCTCCTGGAGGTCGGGGGCCCCATGGTCAGCTGATCGGACCCTCGAGCACCGGTGGCGGAGGCCCCATGTGCGGCGCTCAAGATTGCTACTGTTACAACCCACTGACGGGCTTCTACCAGTACCCGATGGAAGACATGACTTTCGCTCCCATAGCAGCCGATGGAGATGGACATGTACTCTTTGTCTACAACATTGGAACCGATACAGACGAAACGTCGCTGTGGCAACTCTTCACCCAGTATGGCATGGTGACCAGTGTGAACATCATCCGCGACAGAGCCGTGGGCCTGTCTAAAAATTTTGGCTTCGTTACCATGGTTAACTACCTGGACTGTGTGCGGGCCATCGAGGCTTTAAATGGTTTTTACTACGCGGGCCGACCGCTGCAAGTCTCCTTGAAGCAGCCCAACTAAAAGTGATAGCTAGGCTGACAGTCGTGATCATCAGACGGTTGCAAGGGGCATCAACTGCAATTCTGCAAGTCAGGTCAGGGACCTTAATTTTATTGGTAGCCACACTTATTGGATCGAAAAGGCTTTCTCAACTGTTTGCAGGACTCTGGTGTGCGCTTCTTGCAACACAAGAACTGTGTCTATGTCTTGTTGGTGAGTGGCAGTGTTACGTGCCTCCACCATATGTTATTTTTTTCCTATTCATTGTTGCATTTTTTCTGAGAACTGCTCTGGATTGGCAAACGCTGCCCCATATCGCCTCTGTGCTAAATATGGTATGACTGGTCACCTTAAGAGACTGGTAGCATTTTGTGGGGATGGTCTTGAGTGTACAGGATTTTGGTTTTTTTTCTGCTTGTGAATTGTGACTCATTAAACACCAACGCGACATGTCTACTGCATGTTGTCTTGCTCAATGAAGTTTTCCTTGTTAGCAGAAGGAACAGAATGTGCCCCCTTCATCTTGAGGGTATTGTAAGTCACTGTGGCATTTCCTGCTTTTTTTGGTACGTAGACATTGCTTCAATCCATGCTCTATTATTTGGTTTTCTGGTTTTAAAGTTTTATAATTAGTGTGTCTGAGTGTGTGTATGTTGTTCAGTCATTGTTTTTTTAGATTCGTGAATGTGCTAAGTTAGCAATAAGCCTGTGCATCCATTGCCTTTTGCTTAACTGAATTTTGGGGAAAATGGGCACTTCCTTTTTCCTTGTTCAACTTTTCTTCCTTCAAAAAAGACACGGTGATGGTCTCGAGTTTTTTGGTTTTGTTTTCTGCCTATGAGTTTTGACTTATTACAACAATGCGACTTGTGTGCTGCATCTTGTCTTACTCAATTAGGTTTGCCTTGATAGCAGAAGGGTCAAGTTGTGCCCCATTCATCTTGTGGGGTTTGTAAGACATTGTTGCATCACCTGTTTTTTTCTGGACCGTAGATACTGTTACATTCCTTGCTTTCTTATTCTACGTTTTGCTGGTTTAAAGTTTGAATCTTAGTGTGTGTGAGTCGGTGCATGTGGTTGAGACTTTTTTTTTATGTCTGAATGCACACGGAGTTAGCAAAAAAGGGAGCGGAGCATTTTCGAGAGTAAGCGTGCTCCCTCCACCGATCATTAATGCACTGGCTTGTTTGGCGAATGTAACAGAGCCCACAAGTAAACAAAACCTTGTGTACAATCGCTAAAAATGATCCAACATAGCACGTAGCGTGTTTCTTAGTGAATACCTTTTTTCTTGGTGCACACTTCTTTGTGCATGCTTCTTTTTGTTGTCTGTGTTTATTAGTGCATGCTTCTTTCTGTTGTCTGTTGGCCGTATGAGCCACGCTCAAAGAAAATCCTTATGTCTTCTATATGCGCTCATTCTAAGCTAACCAAGCGAAGCGTCGCTTTTTCCTGCCTGAAGGCCGCTCTAGCTTGCTCTGGTCACCACCAGATAGAATGCGGTTTTTCGCACCAAGTTCACCGCCTTCAACAAGCAGGTTTTCTTAATCCCCTGCCAACTTCCACCTTCGAGAATCTCCTAACGTCACGAGTGTCTAATAAGGAACAAATCAACAGCCAACTCAACAAGCCTCATTCCAGCACGGCTGCCATTCCCTACGTACTCTAGGTTTCCCATAGGCTAAAGAAACTCGCTGGCAAAATATGTATAAGAGTTGTGTACTGCGATAGCGACAAGCTCGCTGGGCTATGTCGCAGGGTCAACGGCGAAGGACCTAAGATAGAAGCATGCACTAAGAAGCACGCTACGCGCTATGTTGAATGTATTTTAGTGATTATATACAAGATATTGTTTACTTGTGGGCTGTTACATTTGCAAACAGGCAAATGCATAAAATATCGGTTGAGGTAGGACGCTTATTTTCTAAAAGGCTCCGTTCCCAGCCACCAGGTGGACCATTGTTAAAGAGTGGTTGTGAGGTGATTCTTGACAAGTGTGTTAACATGGGGCGGTTTAAAAATCAGCGCGAGCGCGATATTAGCGAAGCCTTCCACATTAAACCACTTGGTGCTTCCTGTGTTAGCGTACCCTCAATTTCTCTTCACGGCTGTGAAATTAGTTATCTTGGGTCCACGGATGGGACAGATTCTTCATTAGGTAGGCCGTTTGGCGCATGTATGTTCGATTTTGCTCATGTTGCGTGGTTATACGCAGATTCTGTTTTCCATTGTATTGCAGTTGGTTTGATATAAACATTCTTTGTCAGTTCTGCGCTCTGTTCTCGTCTCTTCTATCACGTCCTGCCATTTGAGCTCTTAAGCACTTTCTTCTTCTACCAAACAACGGCTAAGCGAAAAAAAGAAAAGAAAGATGACAATAATAAAGAGCGAGGAAAAATCTTGAACGTTCTACGGTTCATTGTGCTATGCGAGTGGCTTCGTGAGTGTGTATCTTCTTAGAAGTGTTGCGTTCAGTGTTGTTGGCTGGGGGTCCTCTTATTGCAGATGGTGCCTGGCTAAGGTAAGGGGCTTACGTGTCGCAGAAGTTTTTTGTCTCACCGACCGTTACTAATCAGGCATCCAAAACGATGTCCCGAGGCTCCAGGGAGGTGGCGCGGAAGAAAAGGTTTCTCCAGGTGCTGTCTCGCTTCGAAAAGTTACGAGGCAGTGTTGGCAAAATACGGGAATGGGCGTTTAAAGTGAATACTATCTTGTTCAGAGAATCCGTGTTTGGAAGCTTCTAGTTGTGTATGCGATGGCTGTTCGACATGTCGGGCTTAGAACCATTGATCTGTTAGTAACAGTGTGTTAGTAAGAGTATATATATATATATATATATATATATATATATATATATATATATATATATATATATATATTATGAGCATTATTCATACGCGTCATCTTATATGTACATACTCATCATCATCAGTCTGACCTGTGTTGTGGGGCACAGGCTCGGGAAGTAGAAGTGTCTTGCAGCCAAAACGTTGCCTTACAAGTGGTGGAGAGTGCTTTTCGGTCCCCTGGTCCTCTCTCTGCAGGCGTTTTTGTTATCATCGACTACGAACCATCCCTGGAGCTCCGGTCGGGTCGCTGTCTGCGCAGTCAGCCTATGGTCATGTCACAAGACGAGCACAACACGGCTCCACCCACCCCACCTGCACCCCTGGGCATGCCTTTTTAGACTGCCACCGCCCCTCAAAAAGATCCACCGATGTTCTCCGGCCTTCGCGGTGAAGACGTTCAAGACTGGTTGGATGAGTACGACCGTGTGAGTGCGCTTAACTATTGGCATGATTCTGTGAAGCTGTTGCAACCACCGTTCTATTTGACGGGTGTCGCTAAGACATGGTTTCTCAACCATCAGCTAGATTTCCCAGACTGGCCTACCTGTAAGCAGCAGCTCCGTCAGATATTTGCCAACCTTCTGTACGTGCAGACATCGCCAAACGGAAGCTTGCTGAACGTGTCCAGCACTCCGGCGACTCCTATACTTCGCACATTGAAGATGTCCTCGCCCTATGACGTCGCGTCGACAGCTCGATAGCGGAGCATGTCCGCGTTCGCCACTTGCTCGAGGGCATAGGTGCCGTCGCATTTAACGCTCTGGCGGTAAAGAAGCCGACCAGAGTCGCCGATATCATCAGGATATGTCAGCGACTCGATCACCTTCAACTGATACGTTTACAACCTGAAACAGCAGATTATTTACGCTGAAATTTGAAGTTGTTTTTCTAACTATTCCAACTATTTCCTCTTTTCCCTCCCCAATCTTTCGTTTTGTTGCATTTGTATAAATATGTCGCGCTTTCCACTTTTTCTCTCTTTATTGTTGATGTTGTTTTGAAATGTGTATGACAACTGTATTATCTTGCCTTTCCTGCTTTGGCCTCTGGCCAGCAGTATTTGTAAATAAATAAATAAAAAAATATCAGGCCAACGCATGACGGTGAGCTCCATGCGCAGATACGGTCCATGATTCGCGAGGAGCTGCAACTCCAGGCCACCTCGTCATCTTGTGAGCTCCGCATGACGCCTTCTGCAGGCAGCCTCCGCAACATTGTGAGGGACGAACTAGCGTCCATGACGTGTGAGCAAGTCCCAAGCTTCCATATCACTCCAAAACCGACGTACGCTCAGGATGTCGCAGCTTCACCTCCTCAGCAATCACCATAGTATGGGTCAACTAAGCAGCCTTCACTGAATGTCCTCGCCCCAAGAGCGACACCTCCTTCTTTTCAAGCCTGGCATCCATCTAGACCAATTTGCTATTATTGCGGAATAAGCGGCCACATCTCACGGTTCTGTCGTCGACGTCAACAAGACAAAAGGCGTGGCTATGGTGACTTCGAGAGGGATGAGTTTGCCCCTGCTCCACAACATCGCCACCCATACCAAGTGTACCAACGCCGCTCACCTTCTCCACAGCACTTTGATGCAGTCAGTACCTCCCGCTCCTCGCGCCGTCGCTCCTCGTCACCTAGGTGCCGTTCCTCGTCACCACTTCGTCCTGCTACCATGGCGTCTGATCATCGCGCGGAAAACTAAACAGTGCAGCTTCAGGAGAGAAAGCTGTGTAGCGAGAGAGGAAAACGAGACGGCGGCCAACGTGGTCGTGTCGTTCTCTCGTCCGGGTCACCAATGTAGCGAGAGAGGAAGACGGGACGGCGGCCAACGTGGTCGTGTCGTTCTCTCGCTACTTTATTCCACGCCTCAAACGGAGCCGCGGTGGGTGTCCACGTCTGACACACCAAGTGCTCTAGCTTGTTCTAATACTCGCGCCGCTCGAGCTAGTATCCGCTGCGCGAGAGGCGCGGCGCGGTGATTGAAAAAATGATGATGATGATCATGCACTACCGCTGCATTTTGCGGTTTGCATCAAACTCCTCCGGAACGCCCCTCAAATGTACTTTCAGTGTGTGTTGAGGGTATATGAACTGAAGCCTTGGTGGACACAGGTGCATCGCTTTTAGTTATTAGTGTGGACTTGTGGTCCCGTTTGCGCAAAGTGAAGACACCTTATGATGGCCCTTCCTTTCGCTGTCCTAATGCGATATTTATTTAGCCTTCTGGTGTTTGCACAGCGCGAGTTTTTATTGAGGGCATCCTTCACCATATACAGTTCCTCGTTCTGTCATCGTGTATCAATGCGCTCATTTTAGGATGGGACTTTCTCTCCTCAGCTTCAGCCATAATATCCTGGCGTCAGAGGTTCCTTCGCATGTCAAATACTGCGCTTTCGTCTGATAACTATGCCCACAACCAGCGTTTCGTCACCGCTGATGACTGTTTTATTCCTCCAGGTAATGAGCATATTCGGACCCTGACATCAGATAAGATCGGTACTGGTGATGTGTTCCTAGCCCCGTGTGGACGCTACATTTCTGGTGGACTTACCATCGCTCCTAGCCTGGTGCGCTTTCGTGATGGCAGAGCATTAGTTACAGCAGTTAATTTCACTTCATTGCCTGTTGCACTGCCCCAGGGTAGCAGTGTGGTTTGCTTCACAGATATCGAAGCACTTTCTCTGGGGCCCCTTCACGCATACTCGCCATCTTTCTCTACGAGTACTGATGACCATGCTACAACGACTGCTTTAACATTCACAATAAATCCCGATCTCACGTCAGTGCAAAAGCAAGGACTTTTGGGTATGCTTCAAAAACACAGCGCTTCTTTTGATGTATCTTCCAAGCTTCTGGGTCGCACTTCTGTCGCCGTGCATTGAATTGAAATGGAAAGCAATACAATCGTACGCCGCCGCCCATATCAAGTGTCATCCACAGAGCGGAAAATCATCGAGGACAACGTTGCTGATATGCTTAAACGAGATGTTATCCGGCCTTCGTCCAGCTCGCGGTCAGCACCTGTAGTGCTAGTGCGAGAGAAAGATGGTTCGGTGCGATTCTGCGTCGATTATCGAGCACTTAATAAGATCACGCGCAACGACGTCTACCTGATGCCATGAATCGACGACGCACTGGACTCTCTGCAAGGCGCTGAATTTTTCTCCAGCCTCAATTTACGGTCTGGTTATTGAACAATACCTATGCACGAAGTGGACAAAGAAAAAACTGCCTTTGAAAAACCAGACGGGCTGTACGAATTTAACGTCATGCCATTCGGTATATGTAACGCTCCTGCCAAGTTTAACGAATGATGGACACAGTTCTACGCGGCCTAAATTGGAAAACATATCTCTGTTATCTAGATGACATCGTCATTTCCTCTTCTTCTTTTCGTCGGCATCTTGATCGTTTGGACAAAATTTTGACATGTATTTCTTGTGCTCGACTTCAGCTAAACACAAAAAATGCCATTTCGCCAACAACAACATCAAGGTGTTGGGCTACCTTGTCAGCAAAGATAGCCTTAGTCCAGGTCCTGACAAGCTTGCTGCCGTTATACGCTTCCCTAAGCCGGAAAATCAGAAACACCTACGAGGTTTCCTGGGCCTGGCATCCTACTTTCACCGCTTCATTAGTCATTTTGCTGCCATCGCGTCGCCACTGCACAAGCTGCTGACATCCGGATCAACTTTCGCTTGGAACGACGACTGTGACCGTGCCTTTCAAGCCCTCAAGAATGCTTTAACGTCCGACCCTATTCTGTACCATTTCGATGAGAACGCACCTACATGTTTGCACACCAACGCGAGAGGCCATGGCATTGGTGCAGTTTTTCTACAGCGCGATGCCACTTCACGGGAAAGAGTTATAGCGTATGCTAGTCGTGCTCTTACGGCTGCTGAACAGAACTACTTCATAACTGAGCAGGAGTGCCTTGCTGTCGTTTGGGTCATACAAAAATTTCGACCGTGTCTTTATGGACGCCACTTCACGGTTATTACAGACCACCACGCCTTGTGCTGGCTCTCGACACTGAGAAACTTGTCGGGTCGCCTCGGTTGTTGGGTGCTCCGCCTACAAGAGTACGATTTTGACGTCATCTATAAGTCTGGCAAAAGACACCAAGATGCAGATTCTCTCTCTCGCTGCCCCTTTCCACTTTCACCATCAAGTACGTCAGCTTGATGTACGTCAGCTTGACGCAGTGGGCAAGGCACTGCGTCACCCCTCACATTACCACACCTTGCGGTTATCGACACGTTGACTTCAAATCATTACACCGAGTTCGCCTCACGCCAGCGTGATGATCCATATTGAAATCGCATTATCCAATGCCTAAATGGCATATCACCTACACCCAATGCTAGACTGCGCCGACAACTACGGCAATTTAAGCTCGATAACAATGTGCTCCATCGCTACGTTTACACTACTGATGGACACCGCTGGGTTCCAGTACTTCCGCATTATCTACGTCATCAAGTCCTCGAAGACTTTCACGACGACCCATGTGCAGGACACTTGGGATTTCACAAAACACAAAGCCGCATCAGAAACCGTTTCTTCTGGCCAGGCATCTCTACCTTTGTGGCCAAGTACCTTGCATCTTGCCATCTGTGTCAACGGCGGAAGCGACCAACTTCGTCTCCTGCTGGCCTTCTGCAACCTATCCCGTGTCCCAAGACTCCATTTGTAATCATTGGCATAGACCTACTTGGACTTCTCCCCATCACGCCAGCAGGTAATCGTTGGATTGTGAGTGCTGTCGACCACCTGACACGGTACACAGAGAGTGCTGCACTACGCACAAGTTCTGCTTAACACGTCGCAGACTTATTTCTCAACGCCATTCTATTGCGTCACGGTGCACCTCGCGTCCTCCTGAGTGATCACGGCAAGACGTTCCTGTCCACCATAATCGAAACCCTGCTGATAACCTGTGGCACAGTACATAAGACGACGTCCGCCTACTATCCCCAAACTAATGGGCTGACAGAGGGATTTCATCGGACCCTAACAGACATGCTGTCGATGTACATCGCACCAAACCACGACAACTGGGATACGATTTTGCCTTTTTTCACGTTTGCCCATAAAACCGCGGTTCAAAGAACTACTGGCTACTCGCCTTTCTACCGCGTGTATGGCCGTTCACCGTCATTCGCCATCAACTACTTTTTCCTAAATGTGCCAACCGACGCCTCGGCAACAGTATCAGAGCAGTTTATCACAAGGCTCGAAAAATGTCGGCAACGGGCTCGCCTTAATACAGAAGCCAATCAGCAAGATCGCAAGCAACGCTACGACAGCTCTCATCGTGATATCTCCTTCAGTCCGGGGGATGAAGTGTTGCTTTGGACGCCCATTCGTACTCCAGGTATGTGTGACAAGTTTCAGTCACGCTTCATTGGACCATATTGTCACGGGGTCGTGACATGGCCAAAGACAGGAAACTTCGTGTTGGGATTTAACTGTTTATTTGGGCGAACCTGTGCCCGGTAAAGGGAAAGTCTAATTACAGCAGCAGTCTTGCACAGATAGCAGTCTCGGACTGATAGCGGCGAACGGAGCGTCGGCCTTCGATCAACAACTGACAAGCGGCGAAGCGCGTCGGCATTTATACCCTTGCCGTCGAATGTTCTAGCGTTATCGCTGGCGGTGGCGTAGGTTCCAGAACAATCTGTACTGTTCGCTCAGTGGGCGTGATCTTATCGAAATGATCTACTACAGTCCGGAACCTTCTTGAAACCTGCAGGCGCGGTTTGCGCCGAGAATCATGTGGCGTTTCGGAACGATAACAAAACTTGTGAAATGGAACGTGGCAATATATAATCAATGAACAAACGTCCCCAGTGAACTATCGTGTTACACCCACCGACCTTTCTTCGGATCGTCACTGTCGTGGTTCGGAGATTGTCCATGTATCGCGTCTGAAGCCATTCTTTTGACGTTCCGTTTCCGTCTAAAACGCGTTCGGGCTGACCGCTTACGCGGGGGGGGGGGGGGGATAATTGTGAGCATTATTCATACGCGTCATCCCATATGTACATACTCATCATCATCAGTCTGACCTTTGTTGTGGGGCGAAGGCTCGGCAAGTAAAAGAAGTGTCTTGCAGCCAAAACGTTGCCTTATAATACACACACACACACACACACGCACATATATATATATATATATATATATATATATATATATATATATATATATATATATATATATATATATATATATATATATATATATATATATTGTGGGCATTCGGCATGCGCTTCATCTCATACATGCATTATTATAATCATCATCAATCATCATCCGTTGGGTTCTCTGTCTATTTTCACTGGGTGTCACCACAATCATCATTGGGTGTGTGTGTGCGCGCTTAGTCTCAGACTGCCCGATCGCTGCTGAGCCCTTGGGCTGCATCAACGCTGTCTCAACCCAGACGTCATGCGTGGTGGAGGTGAATTTGAGATCCTCGGTCCTTTCCCACCTCGCTGGACTTCCTGGAGCAGCGTTCAGGGCGCCGATTGCTCCGACAGTCTTGCAGCATGTCAGAGAGCAATCCAGCTGGCGCTGCTGCCATCACTGCTGCCATCTCTCCCCCACCGTCTTCAGCCGTGCCTCCTGTTTACGTAAAGAGTCACCAGCGTGACCCTCCTCTGATTCGCTGGTCTTCGCGGGGAATCCGTGGAGGACTGGCTCGATGAGTACAGCTGCGTGAGTGTTGCTAATTGCAGAGATGATAGCGCCAAGCTCCGTCACGTCTCTTTCTACTTGACTGCTGTGGCGAAGACATGGTATTTTAAGCACATTATCGACATACCCAACTGGGCGACCTTCGAGCAGCAGCTCCGTCACGTTTTTGGCACACCAGTCAATCGCTCTGCAGTCACGATGAAAGTCCTCAACATTCACCAACAACATTCCAGTGAGTCGTACACGCCGTACATCGAGGACGTTTTTGGGCTCTGCCGGCATGCCGATTCGTGTATGCTGGAGTCCGAGGAAGTACGACACATTTTGAAGGGTATAGGACCTATTGCCCTCAATGCCCTGGTTGCTCCGAACCCGTCTACCATCGCCGACGTCGTCACGACATGTCAGCGCTTC
The DNA here is from genome assembly GCF_043290135.1 of Rhipicephalus microplus. Lineage (NCBI taxonomy): Eukaryota > Metazoa > Arthropoda > Arachnida > Ixodida > Ixodidae > Rhipicephalus > Rhipicephalus microplus. Next base: position 438,624,241 of record NC_134710.1, read on the forward strand.
GATACTCTGGACTCGGTTCGTCTACAACCAGACATTGGCGAACATTATTCCACAACCAACAGACCTCTTCGTGATATCATAAGAGACATAATACGTGAAAAGTTGCAGAACATCGGTTTTTCACTTTCTCTACGTGTACTCCACAGTCTACTGGAGCGGCATTACGCAACATTATGAGGGAGGAACTGACATCTCTGAACTCTCCGGCTCATGTTCAGTCACCCTTGTCTCAGCCCATACAAACCTACGCGCCAGTCGCTGCGACGCCTTCCAGCGAAATAAACACGACGTTTCCACTACGATCGTATGCATCGGTTGCTGCAGCTTCCCTCCTCAACTTTAGTTCGGTCCTGCCTGACCCTTCCTATGCACACCTGACCACACTCTCTTCAGGCACTCCGCATGGTTTCTACCCTTCTCCCTGACGCTCATCTCGCCCTGTTTGCTAATACTGAGGATATCGTGGCCGCATTTCTCGTTTCCGCCGCAAGCGCCAGCAAGACGAGCACCGCGGTTATGACATGCGCGAACGAGATACTTCGTACTACCAAGATCAACGCCCTTCATCATCTCCACCGGTCTCCCTCTCCGCCCGCATAGAGTGCACCTCGGAACAGCCAGAACTCCAGACGCCGTTCATCTTCACCCTTTCGCCGCTCCTCATCCTCATTTCGGCCTGCTTCATTCGCCAATGCCAGTCATTTAGAAAACTGAGTGATGCAGTTTCTGGGGGAAACACTGCAGTACAAATTCGGACTGATATTCCTCCCCCAGGCCCGTGCAACATAATTTCGGTTGTAGTGGAAGCAATGTACGTGGATGCTCTGGTGGACATGGATGTGGCATTTTCTGTAATGCGTGTTGATTCAGGCCAACGTCTGAAAAAAGTGATGACCCCTTACGATGAACCCACGTTGGCTGCTGCCCAGGGGTATACCATTTGTCCTTCCGCTTTTTGTACAGCCCGCGTTTTTATTGATGATATCCGACACGATATTCATTTCGCCGTCCTCACTGACTGCTCTCACCAAATATATTAGGGTGGGATTTTCATTCTTCTGCCTCCGCGGCTATTTGCTGTGGCCAACTCGTCGTCTACCTCACCGACACGGTCTGCACGCTCAACGACGACCCCCACAAGCCACCACGTTTGACAGCTGCGAAAGATACCGAATTACCACCAGGTCAAGAGCGAATAGTACCTATCACCTCCAAATACATCGACCCTTGAAACGTTTCGGTCTCCCCATCATTTATTTGCGTCGATAAAGGCTTGATTCTCGCTTCTGGTGTAGTTCGTTTTTGAATGGTTCCGAACTTGTCACCGCCGTGAATACAACATGCGAAAAGATTTTACTTCCTCAGAACACCACGCTGGCCTGCGTGACGGATCCCGAGCCTGCGTCCGTCGTGCCACTTCATGCCGTCTCCTCCAGCGACAGCCCTAGTGGTGAGCCTGCTTCTTCTTCCGCCTTTACTGCAGCCATTAGCGACGATGTTAGACCTTCAAAAACGCAACAGTTGATTGCTTTGTTAAAAAACAAGCAAGTTCTTTTGATGTTTACTCCTCGACGTTGGGCTGTACTACTACTACAACGCATTGAATCCACACAGTCGGAACGTCAGTTGTGCGCCGCTGGCCCTACGGCGTGTCTCCTGCCGAGAGAAAAATTATCGAAGAAAACGTAGCTGACATGCTCAAACGAGAAGTAATTCGCCCTTCATCTAGCCCTTGGTCGTCGCCTGTGGTTCTGGTTTATAAGAAAGATGGCTCCGTGCGCTTTTGTGTCATTTACAAGCGCTCAACGAGATCACTCGCAAGGATCTGTACCCAATGCCTTACATTGACGATGCCCTTGATTCTCTACAAGGTGCGAAATACTTTTCCAGCCTCGACCTGCGTTCGGGATATTGGCAATTTTTTTATGCACGAAGAGGATAAATAGAAACCGGCATTCGTAACCCCCGATGGGCTATACGAATTCAACGTTATGCCTTTAGGCTGTGGAACGCGCCCGCTACATTTGAGCTCATGGTCGATACCGTTCTGCGCGGCCTCAAATCAAAGACCTGCACTCTAAGGCGAAAGAGTGTTAAAAGTGTGTGTGGTTCGTCCTTTTGGGGACTAATGGGGCTACCACCACCATTATTTCTTTTAAGGACTAACGGCACCGGGTCTAACAGTCTGTCCCCACAGGCGAGCTGAATGGACTATCAATTAGTCCTCACATTTACACCTTAGTGAGTAACCGTTCATCCCAGAATTCAGCTCAAAGGACTAACATTTAGTCCCCACATTTGCAACTTATAGAGTAACTGCTAATCCCCACATTTACCTCCTACCGGGCAACCGTTATTCCTCACAGTTGCACCTCGCCGGAGGAACGGTTGATCCACTTAAATACTTGAATCAGATGAACTTTTTATCCTCAGTTCGAACATTCTTTTTATTTATTTCCCGCCAGGCCTATTACTTTTTTTGCCTGTTTTTCTGCGCAGTGAGAAACAGATAGCGCAGAAAGGAACAACCGAAAAAGTAATTAGCCACCTCTGTGTAACTGCTTTCAGAGTAACGGCAACAACGAAAGACAAAAGTAAGACGTCGAAATCTTTTATTTTTCTACATACACGTAAAGTGTCTTTACTCTTTCTATTGAATTCTTGGTGGAGTGTACAAGTCCAGTCTCTTTGTCAGATCTTGTTCACTCCTTGGGGAGCTCCACCAACGGAAGCGATAGATGACAGGCATCGCAGACGCCAGCGCACGCAGCCTTCTGCCCGTTATGTTCCCACAGCTGCACGTACAATAATATAGTAAAAATAGTTAGACACACGTTGAAGAAGATAAATATGCACGCATATGACGAGTATGCGCACGTTAATACAAAAACATGCGTGTAAATTATAACACACAAATAACTCTACCTTCACATCTCCCACAGTCCTGAAGCTGCTCTGACGAAAGAGATGGATGTGCAGGCATCGCAGACACCAGCGCACACAGTCTTCAGCACGGTGTGTGCCCACAGCTGCAAAATAAGTATGTAAAACAGTGATTCACACGTGACAAAAGATGAATACAAATGCACATGGGAAATATGTGCAAGGTGAAATGAAAACATACGTGAGATATGACATGCTAATAATTTCATCGTGATATCACACATTGTCAGACTCATTTGGATTCCCGTAGCTCAACAGCTTAGGAGTTGCGGCCACAGCCACAACTCCGCGAACCACCGTGCCGCTAACAAGTCGGCGAGTCCTTAGCGAGCGACGTCGTTCAGCTCAAACAAGCGAACGCGAAACCAAACACGGCGCTGCACGCGGAGTGTTTGCCGCCAGCGAACTTCGAACAGGAGAGCGACCGTACGCTTGGCCGCCGCCGCGAACAGCGCCGAGCTTGTTTGGAGCTACCGCCGAAGAAATCGGTGGTAATGCGGCCATTTTCTATAAACTCGAGCAAGTGCAGCGTGCAAATGCAAGGCCACCGGCGCGGCCAATGAACGGCGCCGAGGTGCTTGCGACCGACTGACGGGAAAGCCAACTGTAATGGCGACGAATTTTCACTGAGTTCCGACGCTAGCGAAAGCCTTGTCAGCCCATGCTGGTGCACTTACAGTGTGCGACATACTACAACTAAGCTCGTTACGAGAACCCGCAATGTAATTTCGACGACTCTTAACACAACGACAAGGTCTCAGCCCAATATCGTCAGCTGAGAGCTCCTCGCAGCGGTGAAGACAGTCGAGCACTCAATGAGCGAGCGTACAAGAGGCCGATGGCAATGGCGGCCAATTTCTAGGCGGTCGCAAAGCACAGGCGAACTGCAGACGGCCAAGCTGACCTTCGCGGTGCATTTCATGCGTGCGATATACCACAAAACTGAGCCCATCGCCGAAAAGCGCGATCCGTATCGCGCACGTGACAAGTTGATTTGAATAGAATGATAACCTACTTGCGAAAGAATCCAGCGCTGATTTCTGCCGTGAGTCGGACCGAAGTATATATACTCGATAGGCCTGCTGTCTTCACGGCCGCCATGTTGGCCTTCCCAACTGTTGCTGCCGTGTGTTGGTCGTGACTGTCTTGAAGCCAGAAATATAAAGCGTGGCGTAGTGACATGCCTAGACTTGCTCCAGACTTCATGGTTTCAGCGAAACGTAAAAGCAGCAGCCCACGCTGATCCAAGCGTACACACAAGCACCACGTCGTAATTCCTATATCGTCGCCCTGCCGCGGTGGTCTATAGTGTCTAAGGTACTCGGCTGCTGACCCGGTTGTCGCGGGTTAGAATCCCGGCTGCGGCGGCTGCAATCCCGATACAGGCGGGAATGTTGTAGGCCCGTGTGCTCAGATTTGGGTGCACGTTAAAGAACCCCAGGTGGTCGAAATTTCCAGAGCCCTCCACTACGGTGTCCCTCATAAGCTAATGGTGGTTTTGGGACGTTAAACGTCACATATAAATTAATTCCTAAATCGTCGAATTGAGGCGGCCGTGGTCGAACATTACGAGCGCGACGCAACGCGAACCATCGCCAGCAAAATACGGGAAAAGACTGAGCCATCAGAGGAGGAGAAGAACGGCTAGTGACCTTGGCAACGCTTTTCCCACTGCCTGCAATCCCCGGGCGGTTCATCTTTTTGGAGCGTGTTTGGATACTAAGTGGTTTGCGCGTGGCACGCTCCCTCTGTTGTTTATCCTCAAAGGTCTATCCGTTCATCCCGCGCACCTATTGAGCTCTGTTACTCTATTTTCCTGTAATTTTGCCGTAGAGGGTGCGTCTGCTACTCGGACGACACTGTCAATTTTTTGTGAACATTCCCTCAGCACCTACAACGTTTGGAAGACGTTGTGACGTGCCTTGCTGCCACTGGTGTCCAACTCAACACGAAAAAATGCCGTTTCTCCACAAAAGCTATCAAGGTTTTGGGCACTATTGTGACTAAAGACGGAACTCGGCCGGATCCGGACAAAATTGCTGCGGTGCTTCGCTTTCCGCGCTCCAGAAGGCCGAAGAAGTTGTGAAGGTTTCTTGGGTCGCCTCCCATTTTCGCTGTTTTATACAGAACATTGCATCAATAGCGACTCCACTGTACCAGATTCTTGCTTCCGACGTGCCCTTTTTGTGATCGGTAGCTTGTAAAACGGCATTAGACCTGTCAAAGTGTGTCCTGACGTCCGAACCTGTACTCTGCCACTTTGATGAGGCCGCACCGACCATCCTACATACGGACAACAGAGCCCGTGATATAGCTGCCGTTCTGCTTTAACGCGACACCCTTTCACAAGAGAAATTAGTTACATATGCCAGTAGAGTACTAACCGCGAACGAGAAGAACTATACCATAAGTAAGCAGGGGTGCTTGGCTGTGGTCTGGTCAGTGCAATAGTTACGTCGATATTTCCACGGCCACAATTTCACGATCGTTGCGTACAACCACGCCCTATACTGGCTTTCCACGCTGAAGAACTTGTCTGGACGCCTCGGTCGGCGGATTCTACGTTTACAAGAGTATGACTTCGATATCAATTACAAGTCAGGTGTAAAACACCAAGACGCCGACGCCCTTTCGCGCTGCCCGCTACCAACTACCCAGCTCAGCATCGGTCAAAGTTCGGCCGTCGCTTCTACTGCAGCGCCCGCGCTCGCCTCAATAGACCAGCTATTCTCGGATGAGAAGCACACATTTCACTCCTGCCAATTGTCTGATCTGTGCTGTAGGCGTATTAAGGACTAGCTCTAAGAGCTTCCCATCCACCTAAAGCGCAGCATCGTCGTCAACTCTTACGATTAAGGCAGGAGAATGGAGTTCTGAACGTCACATCTACCACCATGATGGTCAACGCTGGGAGCCCATGCTACCACGCTCTTTTGGAATTGACATGCTTAAAGCCTTCCATGACGACTGGACTGCTGGACATCTTGGTATTCAAAAAACTCACGACTGCATTTGAAGTCGCTTCTACTGGCCTGGTATTTTTACTAGCATTGCGCGCTACGTCAGTTCCTGGGTCCCATGCCAGCGTCGTAAAATTCCAGCAACTGCACCGGCCGGGCCTCTGCAGCCAATTTCCTGCCCCGCAACGCCATTTGGGGTTTAAGTATCGATCTTTACGGCCCTCTTTCCAACACAACTTTTGGCAAAAGATGGATAGTGGCCGCCGTAGACAACTTGACACGCTACGCGGAGACGTCTGTATCTACTGCCTCTGCTACGGAAGTTGCCGACTTCGTTCTGCATGCCATCATTCTGCGCCATGGCGCCCCTCGTATATTGCTGAGTGACCGTGGAAGGGTGTTCCTCTGAGAAGTGGTAAATAAAGTATAGTGCGCGTCAGGATTAACACACAAGACAGCTTCACACTACCACCCTCAGACCAACAGTCTCTCCGAGAGGTTTCACCGCACTCTTGCTGATATGATAGCCGTCTACATCAGCCCGGACCACAAAAACTGGGATACTCTTCTTCCATTCCTCACTTTTGCCTACAACACGGCAGTTCAGCATACCACCGGATATTCGCCACTCTACCTTGTTTATGGACGTTTCCCTACTTTCTTCTTCGACGTTTCCTTTTTCAACAGTAGCGTCAACTCGTCTCCGTCTTCCAGCGAGGAACACATTTGAAGATTACACCGGTGTCGCGATCGTGCTCGCATCAACACGGAAGCACGACAGCAACATTTAAAAGTCGTTTGTGACGCATCCTATCACCTTTTACTCTTCCAGCCTGGTGACGAGGTGCTCCTGTTTACACCTATTCGTACACCTGTTCTGTTTGACAAGTTTCAGCCACACGTCATTGGGCCTCACATAGTTATCGAGCAGTCTTCGCCCATTAAATATCGTGTGACCCCACTTGTTGTCCCAACATACCGCCGTCATCGCACCACAGAGATCGGGCACGTGTCTCGCATGAAGCCTTTCAGGCGACGTCCTCTGTCACATTGACTTGCTACGGCCAGGTTGGCCGCTTCGATGTGGGGGGAGTAATTGTGGATATTCGTCATGTGCTTTTTCTCATATTTGCATTATCACAATCATAATCATCGGTCTGGGTCTCTGTCCTCATCTTTTCTGAGCGTCACACCACAATCATCATCGGTTGTGTGCGCCCTTGATGTCTCAGATGCCTGTTTGCTGTTGAGCCCTTGGGCTGAAAACGCTGTCTCAACCCAGACGTCATAGGATATATATATATATATATATATATATATATATGTATATATATATATATATATATATATATATATATATATATATATATATATGACAGACAGTAATGCCAAGGAATGTGTAGGGGAAGTTATTAGAACCAATAGAATGTAAAATAAGAAGAAAGAAAAGTGGGCGAAAAAATAACCAGCCGTGAGCAGGGCTGGCTATTTTTCAACCACTTTTCTTTCTTTTCATTTTACATTCTATTGGTTCAAATAAGTTTCCCCACACATTCCTTGGCATTACTGTCTGGTAGATCTCATTATTATTGTGTCAAAACACGGAAAAACGAGCCCTTAGGTATACACTTCTTTTCCTTATTCATTAACAAGGGTCTCCTACTGGCAGACTTGGTGTCATTAGGTTGTATACGAGGGACTATTAATCGGCTGCCTGCTCGTAATAATTTCACGTGCTACGTGACGCCACAGATGCGCATAAAAGAGTGTTTCACACTCGTCGCTTGGCTTATAGATGGCGCTGACTGACACTCCTACTTCTAAATTCACATATAAACCCAAAAAAGTGGATGGAGGGAAAGCCGCTGTGATAGCTCAGTGGTTAGAGCATTGAACGCGTTATTCGAAGGTCGTAGGTTCGATTCCTGCTCACGGCTGGTTATTTTCCCACCCACTTTTCTTTCTTCTAATTTTACATTCTGTTGGCTTTAATAACTTCCCGTACACATTCCTTGGCATTACTGTCTGTTAGATGTCATTATTATTGTGTAAAAACACGGGAAAACGAGCCCTTGGGTATACACTTCTTTTGCTTATATATATATATACATATATATATATATATATATATATATATATATATATATATATATATATATATATATATATATATATATATATATATATATATATATATATATCGCCAAGAGCAAGGTTGCGTAAAAGCACAGGTTATTATTCGATAAACGTTAGCCGCAACAAGCTGGTACAGGTAGGAACTTGGCAAGCATGAGCCACACACGGGCGTCAACGTCTTCTTTCACGCTGGCACAGAGGTGGCGATACTCTGCTTCGGTACAATTACACCCCGCGCAGATAGGAGCCAACCTGGCGACCTAGAGAAATGACCCAAGGGGGTGGTAGCACTGTTTGAGGCGTGATACGTGTACTGTTCTACGCCCACGGCAGCGTTGGTCCGAAGGTGGATTAATGGGCTCAACTTGATAGTTGGCAGGAGATTTTTGTCGCACCACACGGTAGGGGCCTTGGTATTTCGACGAAAGCTTCGGGGAAAGACCGGGAGGGGTAGACGAGACCCAGAGCCAAACCAGCATTCCTGGGTTATAGTGGACACTAGACGCAAATGCATCGTGCTCAGTTTTCTGGCGCCATTGGTCTTGTGCGGTAAATGAGCGAGCGAGTTCACGACACACTTCAGCATAAGCAGCTGCTTCGGAAACAGGCGTCACTTCGGAGACATCAGGCCTGTAAGGGAGAATGGTGTCCATGGAGCATGATGGCTCACGTCCGTACAGGAGGAAGAAAGAAAAAAAGCCAGTGATTGTTTGTGGCACAGAGTTGTACGCGTACGTGACAAAAGGGAGCACTTGGTTCCAATTAGTGTGGTCGTCAGAGGCGTACATGGCTAGTATATCTCCTAGAGTACAGTTAAAGCGTTCTGTCATGCCATTGGTTTTAGGATGGTATGCGAAGGTTTTGCGATGGACAGTGCGACATGCCTTGAGCAGCTCGTCGACGGCGTTTGAGAGAAACACGCGTCCACGGCCACCCAGTAATTCATGAGGTGCATTGTGAATTGGTGGAGTTGCTGTGTAGAGGACCATAAATATAAATTTCGACGTGGTCGAATGTTATCGCTGGGCAGGTTAAGGGTTGCAAAGGGCCAGAAGTGCTGTGAGAAGGCGTCTTGCGTCGTTGACACGTGGTGCATGAGCGAACGAACTGGCGAACGTGCCGATACATGCCGCGCCCGTAGTATCTTAGACGAAAGCGAAGAGAGTAAGTCCTAAATACTCCAGCGTGGCCACACTGGGGGTCATCGTGAAAGGCAGAGCAGATGTACGAGGGCAAATGATGAGGGATGACAAGGAGCCACCTACGGCCGCCCGTCACGTCATTGCGGCAATACAACAAGCCTTCACGGACAGCTAAGTGTCTCGCTTGACGATAGAGGGAGCGTGAAGTCGTTTCTGACGAACTGTGAGAGAGGACGTCGAGCAAAGAATTGATACAAGGATCCTTGCACTGCTCGAATAGCAAGTCAGTGATGCTCATTGATGACGAATCGCAAATGGCAGTTGTTGAGCAGGCCAGGTCAGGAGGCAGTGGAGAACGGGATAGTTCGGCGTGTCAACGTGCATAGGCGTCTGAATGTCTACGTCCTGAGCGATAAACAACACGGATGTCGTATTCCTGAAGGCATAAAGCCCAACCAGCGAGGCGGCCAGTAGGATCTTTTATGGACGCTAGCCAGCATAAGGCATGATGATCTGTGACAACATCAAACTGGCATCCGTAAAAGTGCGAAATTTTCCTATAGCCCAAATGATAGCCAGGCACTCCTTTTCCCTTACGGAATTGTTGGAATCTGCCTTCGTTAGGGTACAGCTGGCATAGGCGACAACGTACTCGTCGCAGCCATCCTTGCATTGAGCGAGAATGGCACCGAGGCCGACACCGCTTGCATCCGTGTGGATATCAGTGGGTGCATTGGAATCAAAGTGGCGGAGAACTGGCGGAGACGTCAGTAGCCGGCACAGCGCCGTGAATGCGTCATCGCAGGGGGAAATGCAGCCAGAGAGGTCCGCGCTACGGGAGAAAAGCTGAGTCAGGGGGCAAATATAAAGGCGAAATTGTGAATGAAACGCCAAAAATATGAACATAAGCCTACGAAACTACGAAGCTCCTTTAGGGTAGTAGGCTTTGGGTACTCGGAAACGGTACGCAGTTTGGCAGGGTCTGGCGATATTCCTTCTTTTTAAACGACGTGGCCGAGAATAGCGAGTTTTCGGGCGCCAAAATGACATTTCTTGAAGTTTAGTGCAATCCGGCTGCCGTAAGGCACTGGAGAACTTGTTCCAGACAGGAAAGATGAGTGTCCAAATTCGCCGAGAATACAACTATGTCGTCTAAATAGCAAATACAGATGTGCCATTTAAGTCCCCTGAGGACATTGTTCATCATTTTTTCAAAAGTCACAGGTGCATTGCAAAGACCGAAGAGCATTACAATAAATTCATATAAGCCGTCAGGGTTCACAAACGCCGTTTTTGGACGGTCTGGTTCAGCCATTGGCACTTGCCAATATCCAGAGTGCAGATCCAGTGAAGAGAAAAACTGCACACCTTGAAAGCAATCCAAGGCGTCATCAATGCGTGGCAGGAGATAAACATCATTGCGTGTGATCTTGTTTACTGACGATAATCTACGCAAAACCTGAAGGAGCTATTCTTTTTTCGCACGAGGACCACTGGCGAAGGCCAAGGACTGTGTGAATGTTGAATAACACCACGTTGCAGCATCTCGTCGACGTGTTGAGTGATGACGTCACGCTCAGCCTGCGAGATGCGGTAAGGGCGCTGACGAAGTGAGTTATGATGACCGGTGTCGATATGGTGAGCGACAACTGACGGGCGTCCCAAGGGAAGTTGTCCGTGGTCGAAGGAGGCACGGAAACGGTCAAGTAGCTGAATGAGCTAGTTGCGCTGGTCTTGCGTAAGGCCGGTGTCTACGCTGCGCAACAGAACGTCTTCGTCAGGTAGTGAGGGCACGCTGGCAGCTGTGACAGCATCCACGGACATCGGCGTGGTATCAGAACGGGCATCGAAAGGAAAGTGTCATCATAAATGTCAACCAAAACATTCGCCACGCAATAAGGTAGCGGGACAAGGGAACGGATTGCACACGCATATGGCACTGGAGCCATCGGCAAGTGTTATGACGGCAAACGGGACGACAAGGTTCCGGCGACGAGCGCATTCTTGTGAAGGCATAAAGAGGACAGTTGAATCGGAAACGGAGTTGCACAAAAGAGATACCGCGACGACCGAAAAAGTAGAGATGGCGATGTCAGCCGTGACGATCACCTTTTTGGGTGAGTGAGGCAGATCTATGAATGTCGTGCTGAATGAAAACAAAACAAGCTGAGCACGAGCGCAGTTGACAACCGCATGATTAGCGGAAATAAAGTTCCATCCCAGGATGATTTCATGAGACGCATGCGGAAGGACGACGAATTCGACGATGTGAAGCACTCCTTGAATCACAACACGAGCATTGCAAGCGGCAGAATGTTGGACGTGTTGCGAACTCGCTGTGCGCAAAAAAATTTCAACCAGTGGAGTCGTCACTTTGTTCAGTTTGCAGCATAAAACTTCACTGAATATACAAAGAGCGGCACCTGTGTCCACAAGAGCAGTTGTGGCGAAACCGTCCACAAACACAGCAATCTCGTTAGGGGGCGAAAGATGAGGCTTTGGAAATTTCGTCGGTGGCGCAGCTCTTGCTTCAGGAACTGCGACTGCTAGTTTTCCTCCTAGGTGTGGTTGGAACGGCGAAGCATGGGGGAAGGAGACAGAAGACGGGGTGAAGGAGATCGACGTCGGCTCAAGTCTGGTTGACGTGAGTGGGGGTCATGTGCATCAGGTGTCACATGTGATTCCGACTGCCGAGGTATGTTGCCAGAATGCTGAACATCATTAAAATAGAATCCACAGCGACAGTAGCGTGCGACAAGTCCTGGAATACCGCAGTTGTAGCAGACGGGCCGGTTATCCGGAGTACGCCAAGAGTTTACAGGTGCTCGAGGTGGTAGAAAGGGCCGATTTACCGGATAAACTGAAACTTGTGACCTGTAGTAGTTGTTGGCTGGACAGAATGAAGGGAGCGGCGGTTGGGCAGGCTGTCGGCGGACGGCTTCTGCATAAGTCAGCGGTGCAGCAACAGATATTGGGGACGCGGGCGAAAGGAGAGCCTCGGCAACTTGCGTCTGAATACACTTGCGTCTGAAGTGAGTGGTCCAGTGCTGTGGGGGTCTCGTTGCTGGTGGCGACAAGAGAGAGCTGTCGAGCAACTCTCTCCCGGATGTACTGTTGAATTTTAAATATTAACAGGCTCTAGTCCGGGCCACTGCTTTTGCACTCCAAAGCGGAAATATTAGCAGTTTGCGTACTAGCGTGACGTGTAGGAATTCATTGCTTCCGCAGCACATTGAAACTTTGACATAGCTGAATCACGGCCATGACGGTCTGTGGGTCTTTCGCCACAAGCATACGAAAAGCGTCGTCGTCAATGCCTTTCAATATATTCTTTATTCTGTCAGCCTCCGTCATCCTCGCATCAACTCGCCTACAGAGGCTGATCACATCCTCAATGTAGCTCGTGAAGCTCTCACCATTACGCTGAAATTGTCCCCGCAGACCCAGTTCAGCACGAAGCTTGCGCATGGCTGGACGACCGAAAAACGAGGTGACGGCCTCCTTGAAAACCGACCAGGTGGGGATGTCGGATTGGTGGTTGGTGAACCATAGGTTGGCCAAATCCGTCAAGTAGAAGATGACGTGAGTCAGCTTCGCAGGGTTATCCCACTTGTTAATCGCGCTGCCACTCTCGTACTCTGCCCGCCAGTCCTCGACATCTTGATCTTCAGTGGTGTTGTATACTGGTGGGTCACGCAGACGAAGTACACCAGGGCACATGACAGGCAGTGGCGTGGAAGAGGCTTGTGGGGGATCGACGCACTCTGTCATCGTGGACTAAGATGGTAGCTTACGGCTACGGAGCTCCAGGACGTCACCCAGCACGTTTCCACCAAACGCAATGAGCAAGGTTGCGTAAAAGAAAGGTTATTATTCGAGAAACGTTAGCCGCAACAAGCTGGTACAGGCAGGAACACGGCAAGCACGAGCTACACACAAACGTCAACGTCTTCTTTCACGCTGGCACAGCTGGCGTCGGCGTCACTATGCATCGGTACTATATATATATATATATATATATATATATATATATATATATATATATATATATATATATATATATATATATATATATATATATATCAGTTGCCTGCCCGCTCGTAATAAGTTCACGTGCTACGTGACGCCACACTTGCGCATAAAAGGGTGTTAAAAGGGTGTTTCACACCCGCCGCTTGACTTATAAATGACGCTGACCGACACTCCCACTTTTAAATTCACATATAAACCCAAAAAAGTGGGGTGGGAGAAGGCCGCTGTGATAGCGCAGTGATTATAGCATCGAACGCGTTATTCGAAGGTTGTAGGCTTGATTCCTGCTCACGGCTGGTTATTTTTTCACCCACTTTTCTTTCTTTTTATGGACATTACATTTGTTCTAATAATTTTCTCAATACATTCCTTGGCATTAATGTCTGTTAGATCTCATTAACATTGTGTCAAAACACGGAAATACGAGCCCTTAGGTACACACTTCTTTCCCTTATTCATTAACGAGGGTCTCGTATTGGCAGACTTGGTCTCATTAGGTTGTATATGAGGGACTATTGGTCAGCTGCCCGCTCATAATAAGTTCACGTGCTACGTGACGCCACACATGCGCATAAAACGGTGTTTCACACTCGCCGCTTGGCGTATAGATGGCGCTGACCGACACTCCTACTTCTAAACTCACATATAAACCGAAAAAAGTGGGGTGAGGGAAGGCCGCTGTGATAGCTCAGTGGTTGGAGCATCGAACGTGTTATTCGAAGGTCGTAGGTTCAATTCCCGTTCACAACTGGGTATTTTTCACCCACTTTTATTTCTTCTTATTGAAATTCCATTTGTTGTAATAGCTTCCCCTATATATTCCTTGGTATTACTGTCTGTTAGATCTCTTTAATATTCTGTCGAAACACAGAAACCGAGCCCTTCGGTATACACTTGTTTCACCTATGTATATGTATATATATATATATATATATATATATATATATATGTATATACATATCCATATATATAAATGGGAACGAAGTTTATATTTAGGAGCTCAAATGTTTTGTGTTTTTTACACAATATAATGAGATATAACCGGCAATGATGCCAAGGAAAGTATAGGGGTAGTTAATAAAACAAATTGTAAAGTAAATGTGAAGAAAGAGAAGTGAGTGAAAAGATGACTTGCCATGGGAAAGAACAAAACCTGCGAACATCGAATAACGCGTGTTCGATGCTCTACCATTAAGCTACTAGAGCGGCTTTCCTGCCAGCCATTTTATTGGGTGTATATATGTGAATTGAGACGTGAGAGTGTCAGTCAGTGCCACCTGTAGCCATGTCGGCGAGTGTGGCACACTCTTTATGAGCCTCTTTGGCGTCACATAGCACTCGAACTCATTACGAGTGAGCAGCTGACCATTAGTCTCTCATATACGTCCTGAAACCACCAAGTCTGCCAGTACGAGACCTTCGTTAATGAATATGGGAAAGAAGTGTATACTTAAAGGGTCGTTTTTCCGCGTTTCTGGCATAATATAATGAGATATAATAGACAATCATGCCAAGGAGTGTATGTGGGGAAGTTAATAAATCAAATTGTAATGTATAAAGAAAAGTGGCCTTGGGGAAGAACCGAGCTTGCAGGTTCGGTTCCTGCCCACGGCAAGTTATCTTTTCACCCACTTTCCTTCATTCTTATATACATAACATAGGTTATAATAACTTTCCCTATTCATTCCTTGGCATTTTTTCTGTTAGATCTCAATAATCTTGTGTCAAAAAACGGAAAACCAAGTCCTTAATTATACACTTTAACTTATTCATTAACGAGGGTCTCTTACTGAAAGACTTAGTGTCGTTAGGTGTTATACAAGGGACTATTGGTCACCTGCCAGCTCGTCATACGTTCACGTGCTTCGTGACGCCATACAGGCTTATAAAAAGAGTTTGCCACACTCGCCATCATGGCTAAAGATGGCGCTGACTGACACTCAGACGCTTAATTTCACACATAAACCCAATAAAGAGGCTGGCGGGATAGCAGCCGTGATAGCTCGGGGGTACAGCATCGAACGTGGTATTCGAAGGTCGTAGGTTCGATTTTTGTTCACGGCAAGTTATGTTTTCATTCACTTTTCTTTCCAATTGTTTACAATACATCGGTTCTAATAACTTCGCCGATATATTCCTTAGAATTATTGTCTGTTAGATCTCATTATTATTGCTACGTAGCTGTCATATCAGTGGTCAAAAGACGACAACGAGGAAGTGGTCTGTGGTTTGTGATGCCCCGCCGCGGTGGTCTAGTGGCTAAGGTACTCGTCTGCTGACCCGCAGGTCGCGGGTTCAAATCCCGGCTGCGGCGGCTGCATTTCCGATGAAGGCAGAAATGTTGTAGGCCCGTGTGCTCAGATTTGGGTGCACGTTAAAGAACCCCAGGTGGTCAAAATTTCCGGAGCCCTCCACTACAGCGTCTCTCATAATCATATGGTGGTTTTGGGACGTTAAACCCCACAAATCGATCAATCAATCAATCTGTGGTTTGTGTGTGCTGTCCTCCATCTTAGTCGGTGCTATACGCATCAGTTTGAATATAGATTCTAAATAGACACGCCTAATGTCATTTTTACGTAACATCTTTGTGGTGGAAGCGTTGGGTACTTGCCTCTCTTCATCAGGAAGCTCTGCAATGGCCGCATCGTCATAGGTCCAACCATGTCCCAGGTTTAACAACCATCGTCATCCCCACCTGCCCCTTCCGTGACTTCTACGTACGTCGTTCTACCTCTTGCTTGTGATCCCAGTGTATTTTCTGGTCAGGATGGCGTTGACATCAACAAATGGATCAACTGGTACGAATGGGTCAGCGCAAGCTATAGGTGGGACCCGAATCCTATGCTTGCCAAAGGGGCTCTTTGATTTCCGGATTCCTGGGTTGGTTCCGGATTCCGGATTCCGCGGGCTCTCGAAAGCTACCGCTGCATCCGGCTCTGATAGGAAATGACGTAGGCTGGCTACGCTCACGCCCGGCGACAGCCCGTAGGTCGCGAAATCGAAAGCATGACCGTCAGCGTAAACGTAAACAAACTCTACCGTCATGGCAGCAAACAAAACAGTGCGCCGCATGTATGTTGGTTTTTTCTGCATTGTCCGCTTGGAAGTACGTAGCCAAGCTCGCCAAAAAGCTGAAACAATATTCTCGAGCGTACGCATTTGGGGTACGACTTCGTACGCTCGCACGATCACTCGCCGCGGCCGCGAACGAAACAGCCAGTTGGCGCACGCTGCTTTGAGAACAATGCAAAGTGAGCAGCCGCGACGGTGATGGCTTGACAAGCTCACGCCTCTTTAGCACACGTATCAGTCACTGCACAACACGACGCGAAGTCACACAAAAGCGATCGTGCCCCCAAAAGAGCTTGAAGATATATACCTGCTCAGCCATCGCGTATCATACATCACCAACACACATTGACCAACTCACGTTTTTGTCTATAGTTTATGATATGCGCAGGTATCATTACCACGAATGCGCGTTGTATATAAAATAAACCTTTGCATGACACGTTCTCGACCCATTTTTACAACTCGCCTTGGCCTGTTTTTCAGTTCTAAGTAGCACCTAACAAATGTCATGTATATCAGCTTTGATTCGGGCATTATTACGAAGAGGTGAAAAAAGACGAAGCCAACAATGAAATGGGCCACGAAAGGATGTATACATTTCTGATTATATTCTTCGTTTTCTTTCTCGCGCCGTATCGTATAACATCATGCCGCATATGCTGGCTCATAGATGGAAATGGGTTCGCACACCGTTCGTGACCAGCGAGCATCACCAACAGTCGCGATCTAGGGCCTTCTATCATTATCGAAGATCAATCGAGTAGTCAGGTCAGAGGTTCTAACAGGTTCACGTACGCAAACATACGACGGAGCGAGCTAGTTTGATCCCAGTCGTCTTCACTAAGTGCATAGAAAGGAGGCACAGCTTCGCAAATGGCCACTACGAAAAGAAAATAACTCCACAGTTGTCTTCATGCGTGCGTACGAACGTGTACTACGTACATACCTTTTAAGGCATGTGCACGACGCAGTCAACAAGCAAATGTTCACCACGTTGTTCTGAGGATGATAATGATAAATAGTTTATTGGCGCAAGGGCAAGATGTGGCCAAAGAGTGCCAGACCGATGTTAGTGAACTGTGCGTTACGCAGTGTGGATGAAACATATGTGACGTGGCTGTAAATGGGGCTAAAAGAGTCGCCGTAGGTGCGTAAAATATACATAGAGTAAAATTATGGCAATGACAAATGATGTGTTCTATAGAGACATAAAATCCATTAAAAATGATACGTATATGAAATAAAAACTTGGCGTGGAGCACTAGTGCCTCGGCAGAGCCCTTAAAACAAGGGTATGGAGGCCTGGGCTCCTTGAAAACTGCTATCACAGCGGCATCGTCTGGACAGAGGATGTGCTATGAGATTGTTGGGCTAAAAACATTAAATACCACATCTTTTAGAAAGCTTAGGGCTGATTTTGCGTCAAAAAGCAGCTCTTCGCCAAGAAACATAATAGGATGTAAAGGAAGATGATAGCGGTATGCTAAAGGAAAATATTTCTCTCTTTCTCTTTCAGCTTCCGGACACTTCAGGAGGACGTGGAGGACGGTTAGTCTCTCGCCACATCTACCACAATTAGGAGGTTCATCGCCAGCCAGAAGAAAGCTATAGGTACCATATGTGTGTCCTATTCTGAGGCGACAGATTAGGATATCAGTTCGCCGTGTTCTTGTAGCGGAAGGCCAGTAACCGAACCGCGGCTTAATCAAGTGAAACTTATTATTTATTTCTGTGTCCCACAAGCGTTGCCAGTGGCTTCGCAGTTTCTTACGTAGGAAGGGTTTAAATCTGTTGCAGGGACAGTAGCGGTAGGGTTAATAGCGCTGAAGATAATTGACGTGGTCATTTGGTCAGCTAACATATTGCCCTCAATGCTTCTATGGCCAGGTACCCAGCAAATAGTAACATGCTGGTGGGACATACACACAATACACAGAATGAAATACAGCTCAATTATTACCGGATTTTTGAATCCTAAAAGTGATCTTAATGCATTTACGATGCTGAACAAGTCTGTAAATATAATTGATTCTTTTGTTTGATTTTTGTATATCCTTCAGAGTCGACAATAGTGCATAGCCCTCAGCCGTAAAGATACTTGTTTCCGGGTGCAGTACACCGTATACCGAGAAGGATGGTCAGACGGCTGCATAAGCCACCTCTGCATGCAACTTAGAAGCGTCGGTACAAAACTCTACGCATGAGTAGTTGGACTGGGGCTGTCAGAAATGCATTTTAATATGCGCTTTTGGTGCATGTTTAGTGATCTCGACAAATGAGGTGTCACTGCCACGGCGGTAAAAGTTTCGCTGTGGGCATAAGACAAAGTTCTAGCAGTGGAACACCCATTTACTCACTTAAGTTTCTCACATGCAAAGAGAACGGCTTTCTCTCAGCGGGTCAATTATGAAAGAGGTGGCAGCGGTCATATCGTTTGGAGTTGAATAAGAAGGATGCTTGATGTTTGCGCGTACCTTTATAAAATATGTGAAACTGGTATAGGATCGCTGCAGGTGAAGTGTCTACTGATTCGACTCTACACAGAGACACTGGATCGGACTTGTCCTGAAAGCACCGGTTGCAAGTCGGATACCCAGATGGTGAACGGGGTCTACGATTTTTAAAGCACTTGGCGTTGCGGAATTATAAATTATAGAGGCATAATCAAGGCGCGACCAGAAAAGGCTTTTGTACAACTTCAAGAGACACTTCCGATAACTACCCAATGTTGTACGTGACAGGAGTGTTAGGAGGTTCATCGCTTTCACACATTTAAATTTTACATATTTAAGGTGGGGAATAAACGTTAGCTTTGAATCTACAGTGGTTCCCAGGAATTTATGCTCGCTGCTCACAGAGAGTTGGTCTCCCTTGATTGCAACAGTTGGTAGTGGCATGACCCTCGTTTGTTGGAGAAGAGTACGCAAGTACTTTTATGGGTGTTTATGTTAAAACGATTGTCATTCGTCCATTTAGAGAATTTATTCATTCCAAGCTGCACTTGTCGTTCGCAGATAGACATATTGCAGGATTTGAAACTCATCTGCACATGTTCAACATACATTGAATAAAACATCGCGCTTGGGATTTCCTGACTGCAGGGAGTTCATTTTTACAAGGAAGAGTGTGCAACTAAGCACGCCCCTTGCGGAACACCAGTCTCTTAGGTAAATCAACTAGAAAGAGCATTTCCCCCTTTTACGCGAAAGGTTCGATTAGAGAGATAGCTTTCAAGTGTGTTTAACATGTACCCATGGATGCCCATGGTGGCAAGATGGCGTACAATCCCGAATCGCCATGTGGTATCGTACGTTTTCTCTAAGTCTAGGAATACCGAAAGTACAAACTGCCTATGAATAAATGCATCTCTGATGTATGTCTCTACGCGAACAAGGTGGTCTATTGTCGACCTCCCCTCTCTGAAACCACACTGACGGGGGTCTAGTATACTGTTACTTTTTAGAAAGGGGATTAAGCGCCGGCCTAACATTTTCTCAAATAGTTTGCATAGACAGCTTGTTAACGCTATTGGCCTAGAGCTGGCGGCAAAGGACGGGTCTTTGCCTTCTTTAAGTACCGGGATGATTATCGCTTCTTTTCACGACAATTAAATATACCCAGCTTCCCACATGGTATTGAAGAGGGTTAGGAGTGTTTTTAGTGCTTTGCGGTGAAGGTAATTGATCATTTCGTACATTATACGATCGCCACCTGGCGGCGAGTTATTGCAGTACGCAAGAGATGCATTAGGTTCAGCTAATGTAAATGGGCAGTTGTACGTCTGACTGGATGTACGTTTACGTTTAAGGGGTTGCCACTCTTCGCGTTCTTTGAATCTTAAGAACGTTTCTGTATAGTGTGATGCACTTTAGACATATTCAAAGTGTTCCCCTAGGCAGTCCACCTGCTCCTCCGTGCTCTCTCCTCGACTACTTGCCGAGGGTAGGGGGTGTGACTCCCGACCCATTAACTTGTTTACCCTATTCCAAACCTTCGTTTCGTCGGTGTAAAAGCTTAAACTGGAGATGTACCCATTCCAACATTTTTTTTTTCCAAGACGACGCGTTCTTCTGGTTTGGGACATGACCTGTTGGAAATTGACGAGGTTTTCAGCCGTTGGGTGATTTCGGAGTAATCTCCAAGTTTTATTTTGAATATTGTGCGCTTTCCGACAATCGTCGTTCCACGATGGAATGCGACGATTATTATACATTTTTTTGAGTTTGCCTAATACATGTCACCGCAGCGTCAGCAATAAAACCTGTTAGGTATGCTACAGCATTGTCTATATTAAAATAAGCAATGTCATCTCCGTCTAAAAATGTAATTTCTCGGAACAGTTCCCAGTTGGCTGACTTGGTGTTCCAACGAGGAAAGTCAGGCGTGCATGTGTCTTCTTTTGTTAGCTTCAACATAATTGGGAAGTGGTCACTCCCAAAGGGGTTCTTAAAAACAAACCACTCCAAATATGGAAATAATGTACTCGAGACAATACTCAGGTCTGTAGAAGAGTATGTGTTGTGTGTAGCGCCATAATGTGTTGGTTCGCTTTTCCTCAGTAGACATGCACCTGAGGAAAACAGAAAGTGTTCTATTAGGCATCCTCGCGCATCTAAACGGGAGTCGCCCCATCCGAGATTATGTGCATTTCGATCACCAACGATAATACATACCGGAGGAAGTTAATCATTGAAGCTTTGAAATGGTTTCTTCGAAAGTTGATAGCGCGAAGGAATGTAAAAAGAAGTATATGTTAGTAGCTTCCCGAACAGCACTGCTCTTACAGCAACTGCCTCAAGAGAAGTTCAGTGGTTTAATTGATTACAGGCAACCTATCAACTATTATAGCGACACTACCCGACAAAACGGCAGCGTCATCGCGTTCTTCGCGGAGGATTGTATATTGCTTTTGAACGTTTGTTTGTGTGGACTTGAGATGTGTTTCCTGAACACACAGCACCTTTGGAGTATGTTTATTAAGAAGTTCTCTAATATCATCGAGGTTATGCAGAAGTCTTCTCTCTGTAAGATCTGTGTGTCCACTTTAGGTGTGTTTTGTGCTGTGTGCTCAAGGATGGAAAGTTAGCTCACGGACCATTTCCAGGGGCCGTGACACGAGATTATTCTTTTTTTTGGATAAGTCGACGGAGTCGCGCCGATCCTTAGGCGCTGGCTGCGTTATAAGGGATGGGGGGTCTACCCGGTCTCTTGTGGTAGCGTGGTGTAACCGGGTGGAGGAAACGAACGCTGACAAGAAGAGAATACGAAAACAAACCGGTTTATGACAATATTTACACTTATTTACAGAAAAGAAAGGATAGTGGTTTCGCAATGCACGAGCATGGTGGTTGAACCGTTACATAGTTCAGAGCAACGTCCAGCACTCTGCGGCGTCGTTTTAAGCCCTGTCGGGCTCCTCCTCTCCGAGTAGAACACCAATCACATGCACACAACAGGTGAGGGGGATGAGCAAGCACGGCCCACGTGCACGCCCAATATTGAGTCGTGATCACTGCACTGCAAGGTGGCGCCAACAGGGCTCTTCCTCGTCGTGTGTGCGCCGCTACTCGAGAGGTCCCACGATCCTGACAGCATACATCAAAGGGTCTGCCGCACAGCTCGCCTAATTAGTGCGGTGAATTTCTGTGGCCGCCGTGGTCTCTTCCAGAAAGATGCTGTCTTTGTCGTCCTCTCTCGAACCGTTAACGGCGTCGTGGCGACATGACGTCTCATCCTCCGGCTAGCAGGGACAATGCCTGGCGGGCATAGGCAGCCGGCCGGTCGTCTACTTTATTGGGGATATAAAGGAGCGCCGCTCTCCTGTCAGCTCTGGCGCCTGTCACAACAGTTCCCCGTCGCCGGATGAATCACCGACGTCATCAGGCACTGCTGCTGCTTGGAGGGACGACGAAGGGTCCGCATTTGAAAGTCGGGAACTCGCCTTTGCTTGCCGCATTGTCAGGGTAATTGCTCAAATCTTCGACAGCGTCTGGCAGTTTTGGCGCCGAAGGGATTGAGAGCCTCCCCAGTAGACCGGCTTACGCACAATGGCGTCTGCCCAGACGAATTTCCAGGCCACACTTAACAGCTCCTCTGCCGCCCGGAAAATCTCGGCTGGCCAGCGCTCCTAACCGCTGGGCACGAAGAGAATGGTTGGTGACGAGGACGATGGCCTGGCTTTGACCCTCCAGCTGCAAACTCGTAAGCAACTTTCAAACCAGCTCACAATGATCGACAACAGCAAGGCGAACCACACAACACATTACCATGCTCGATTCAAGCACATTGGACCCGATTTAAACCCTCCAGGCTTCTCTAGAAACACAAACAAAAGAGAAACCTGTACGCTAAAAATTTGAGACAATTTTGTGCCGCCAAAGTTACAACAATCATTGACGTGGAGATGCCTACCAAAAATGGAACAAAGTGCTGTGCGAGAAAAGCACACAAAAACAAATACAATTTGGCCGCATATGTCCGTAATCCCATTTTCACAATACTGGCTTTCTCCTACCATCCGCACTACTAAGTTGTAACTTACATTTAACTTCATGACTAATTTCATGAAACACAACCAAATACAAAGGTTTCATACGAATGCTGCCGGACCCTATACACAAGTTATCTGGGTGCATTCTTCATTCTCCAATATAATGAACTGTGTAAATCCTTAAAATGCATCCCTAATCTCAACGTACGGTATAACATAACGCTCAGCTAAAGAATTAACCTGATCCCTGAGCACATACTAAAATAATAAATTGAAATGCAATTCGTTTACTAACACGCTCATTTGCTGAATATAGTTTCATGTCAGCCCATGTTTTTAAAGAACGCACGTGACTTTGCTGTGCACTCTAGCACAACATCATACTCTCAATCAAAGAATGCTAGCATACTAACACACCCCTAATCATAGGTCATATCGTGATAACCTACAGCCACCACTCATTCAAATATAGTGGGCGTACCAAATCTTCATCCCTGACCTGCATGCTTTTGTATCGAAGGAAACTAATTTCACGCAGTCGGCAGACTGTTGCGGGCCACTGCTTCCACATAACGCTTAATAATTTAACTCGAAGCCCTCCGATGTTTACAAAAAAGCATTGAAGTGAAAAACTAATTAAACAAACTAGCCGGGGAGATGACAAAGAAATATTACTTTAAAACTAAAAATAACTAAACAAACGTGCTTCCCAGTAAATTACTGTGTCACTCTCTCCAGATTACAGCTGTCCCTCACTCTTTAGTCGTACCCGCGGTGGTCGCGGTCTTGGCAAATTTCGAGAATGCCCGAGGCAACGACGTGCACGTGCTACCAGCTGAACTGCAGCGTTACGCCTCATTTGCGAATTCGGTGGGCTTTCTTATTTCGACGGAGGGGGCACCAGTGATCCGCTGAAAAGAGTGACGATGTCCTTTTTGGGTTTGCATCCGCGCGGTGCTTCATCAATGTGGCCTTTTTCCTAGAACCCCTTCGATACTCCTGTCCGCTCAAAGCCTCAAGCCTCTGCCACGAATTCTGTCGCGAGGATGCGCGCGGTGGCCTATCACTCCGCCACTAGCCTTTTGCTGCACGACACAAAGGCCTCCCAGTCGAACTGGCCGATGATCTACACTTCCGTCGTTCGCCCGGCTGATTGCTACCTCTTCCATGCCTTCGCTTTATCGCTCGCGTACGCTTCCCTCTTTTATGGCGACGTATGCGACTGACTTGTCCCGCACTGCTTTGAAATTTGTCGCGGGTTGAGTCATCGACGGTACTACAGATCAAGGCAGCACCATAAAACTTGTTGTGGACGGAATCGCAAGACTGGCGCTTTACACGAGATACCATTTGCGAATCCGCTTTCTTTTTACTTTTCGTCCCGCGGCTCGGACGCATGCAACGCAGTTTTGACGCTGCTGCAAAGCTCCTATTTGCTACGCTGACAGGTTTTGTGTCTTTTTTTACACGCGTAGTACTGTTCATCTTTCTCGCGGCTTTGCGACGTCCCTTTCGTCTGCGCCACTTTTTGCGGCGGCTTGTTGCCGAGCCTTCCGATTTCATCGCAAGCTCGTCAACTCGCACACACCTTGCGTCGGCTGTCGAAACCATGCAGTCTAAATGATTTTCTAAAAAATCATCTCTTTCACACTCTAGAGTGGTGGAAAGCTCAACACACTCAAGAACAGTGCCACAGTTTTCCTTCACACAATCTACCTCGATTGGGTGGGAGCTGTCAGCAACTGTATTGTTATTCTCAACCTCTGCTTTGGCTGCTGCTCCAGAGCTTTCTCCGGTTTCCTTGCCTACTACCACATTGTTTGCAAGTGCCACCGTCGCGACAACTTCAGTTGACGCCTGTACCAGCCTGTCTACAGATATCCTACCTGTTTTGCTAGCATCTAACTGGCACAGCACCTCGTCGCACACGCTCTGGCCTTTGTCGCCTCTCTACTCAGCGCAGCACCTTTCGCAGCTCTCACATTTGGTTCGTCTTCAAACCTGCTGCGCTCTTCACACGTGCTAGCCTTCTCTGTAGCTCTGGGCTGCACCTCACTTATTTGGTTATCGTACTTCTCGTGCACTACGCTTGCGGATGGCTGAATCTTCCGCCGCCTTGCCTCGACTTTTTCTTCCGACAGTTTAATCTATTGGCAGAGTGCTCGCTCACGCTCTTCACCTCTCTCCCGTTTTTCTATCTCCCATTTTCGCTCACTATCCACCTTGGTGCTATAAGAGACACGCGGACCTCTCTCAGGCATAATTTTACTACGAGCACAACGTTGCGCGTTATTCACGGCAGCGTTCATGAGCTTGTACTCAATTCGCTTTCTGTCAACTCTGATGCCGAGGCACCGCAGTAAAGCTGTCTTAGCTACATCGTATCTATTGAACTGTTCCTCGGAAAGGTAAAGTATCCTACCCATTAAGTTGCATAGAAGGACACTCAATAGGGCCATAGACCAATAGTCTTCGTCGAGCTGTAGTTTTCTGCAAACTTCCTCGTAAGAGGTTAGATAACTCTCTAAATCATCACCCTCTTCGAATGCATGGATCCTGGAACTTACTTGTGACGATCTAAGGTACTGTATTGATCTTCTTGTCTCTTCCTGTTTTACTTTTAGGCTTTCCTTCCACTGCTCTCTCTCTTGCTCCCGTTCCAATCTTTTCGTTTCTTCTCTTTCCTTCATATCCCTTCTTTCCTTTTCTTCTCTTTCCCGTTCCCTTTCTCGCTCCTCCATTTCCTGTCGTTCAAAAATCTCTACTGCGTTTTTAATCTCCTTCTCACTGGCTTTTTGCAAGATCAGCCTCAAAATCGCTGTCTTGCCCATTCCTTCCTCTACTTCAATGCCTAGATGCTTACCCACAGCCAAAAGTTCATCTTTTAGCATTGCCTTCCGAGACATGTCCTGCATTTCACACCTAATTAGGGGATCCCTACAACTCAAAACTCACAAAAGGTAATCTGCCTAATTCACACACAATCCGGCTTCTAATAAACTCACAGAATTGAAGCCTGGAAAGTCAAAACAAAGACCAAGCACTCACCACAGCACAGCACCATGACGCGAAGTCCATCTCACCGCTGCCAACTAGATGTTGGGGGTCGGAAGGAAGGTCGCTGATGATGGCATCCCACCGCGGCCTAAGGTTATATGGGATGGGGGGTCTACCCAGTCTCTTGTGGTAGCGTGGTGTAACCGGGTGGAGGAAACGAACGCTGACACGAAGAGGATACGAAAACAAACAGGTTTATGACACTATTTACCCTTATTTACAGCAAAGAAAGGATAGTAGTTTTGCAAACCACGAGCGTGGTGGTTGAACCGTTACATGGTTCAAAGCGACGTCCAGCACTCTGCGGCGTCTTTTTAAGCCCTGTCGGGCTCCTCCTCTCCTAGTGGAACACCAATCACACACACACACACACACAACAGGTGAGGGGGACGAGCAAGCACGGCCCACGTACACGTCCAATATTGAGTCGTGATCACTGCACGGCAAGATGGCACCAGCAGGGCTCTTCCTCGTCGTGTGTGGGCCACTAGTCGAGAGGTCCCACGATCCTGACAGTATACATCAAACGGTCTGCCGCACAGCTCGCCTAATTAGCGGGGTGATTTGCGGTGGCCGCCGCGGTCTCTTCCAGGAAGATGCCGTCTTTGTTGTCTTCTCTCGAACGGTTAACGGGGTCGTGGTGTCACGACGTCTCATCCTCTGGCTAGCAGGAACATTGCCTGTAGGCAGCCGGCCGGTCGTTTACTTAAATGGGGATTAAAAGGAGCGCTGCTCTCCTGTCAGCTCTGGCGCCGGTCACAACAGCTTCCCCGTCGCCAGATGAATCACCGATGTCATCAGGCACCACTGCTGCTTGAAGCGACGACAAAAGGGTCCGCATTTGAAAGTAGGGAACTTGCCTTTGCTTGCCGCATTGTCAGGGTAATTGCTCAAATCTTCGACAGCGTCTGGTAGTTTTGGCGCCGAAGGAATTGAGAGCCTCCGCAGTAGATCGGCTTACGCACAATGGCGTCTGCCCAGACGAATTTTCAGGCCAAGCTTAACAGCGTACGCACGCTCGGTGTTGTGCCCATTGCCTCTTGCGAGGTGCTGGACACGCGCTCTAGCAAGCGCTGCGTTTGTTTTGAGATCCTCGCCTCAAAAGACGAGACCTTCGCGGCCCCCAGCCCGTAGGTTGGTGGGTCTTTCTTGGATGGCGGAGCCGCACTTGCTGCAACTGTTGAGAGGGCGGATGGCGTCATCGATAGCTCACTACGCGTGTGCCAGACAGCCGCTGGGGGCCCTCGTGGCGCTGCCCGCTGAAGCGCCACTTCGGCAAAGCTTGTTTCTGGTAGGTAGGACACGTGCCTTCGTGCCTCCCTAAATGAAATCTTTTGTTTTACTTTAATTGTGACCATTTCCTTTTCTTTCTTTCAGCATGAGCATGACGGTGAGTATGCGGCATGCTCCCCATTACAGTTCAAACAGTGAAGAGAGTTTTCACAGGCATCAGATATGTCTTCAGCACTGCATTTCGCGCAAGTTATGCGGCCTCGGCAGTTCTGTGAACTGTGGCCGAACCGCTGGCATTTGTAACATCGGAGAGGGTTTGGTATATATGGCCTCACTCGAAGCTTGATGTAACCAGCCTCAACGGAGTCGGGCAGTACACTTGAATTGAAAATAAGTATCATCTGCTTAGTCTGGACTTCTTTGTCATCACGCCTCATCCTAATTCGTTTCCCGTTGATGACATTCTGTTCGCTGAAACCCTCCAGGAGTTCAGCTTCCAACAGCCCATCTGAAATAACGCCACGGGTGGTGTTCATGGTTAGGTGTGGGGTTACTATTATTTTGGTATCTCCGAAATTCACTAGATTAGGCAGGCTCTCATATTGTTTCTGGTCGCGGAGCTCCAACAAGAGGTCACCACTTGCCATTCTCGATGCTTTATATCCTGGGCCAAAGATTTCCGTCAAAGACTTTGAAACTAGAAAAGGTGAAAGTGTTCGCACTGTTTTGCCGGGTGTGTCAGCGTGGATATCATGTAATCGGGAGAAAATACTCTCTGGTGACCAAAAAACTGAAAGACTTCATCGGTGCGCCCAATTTTTCGAGGGCGATCACGGAGTGGGGGAAGGAACTATTCATGTAAATGCTTAATTTTTGGCAGTGGCGCCAGCCACCCACCATGGAGTCCTACAAGGGGACGCTGCATGGTTTGTAAGTACAGGCCCCGCAGACGCCAGCTGTATGCCACCACTTTTACCGAATATGGTTTATCTAATGTAAAATAGCCACACAGGATTAACCCTTGCCGCCAGGAAACACGGAAGTCAATGGAAGAGAGTGGAGGACAGGAAATATTCAAAGTAAGAGAAAAGACGAAGATGTGAGGGGGAGATAGGAAAAGGCGCCTGCTGATTCCCCCCGGGCGGGTAAATCCAGGGGTGCCGTTGACGAGAAGCCATGGCCAAAGGAGTGTGTTGCCACTGCTGGAGGCCTTCCAGGTACAATCACCCAGCATTAGCTCAACCCCCAGGATCCCCTTTTCCCCGGACATGGCAAAGCCGCGCACGGCTAGGCGTGTGAGGGAGTCGAAGCTCCCCTCCCCCCCGTTAGCTCAGGTCCGTCGTGTCGCTACACACCAAACAGCGGCTTGCGCAGACGCCCCTGCGGGGGTTGTTCACTAGAGGAAGCTTCACGAGAAACATAACAAATGCGATGAACAGAAGCTTTAAACACTCGCCGCCACTCGTAATCGCCTCAACTCGCAAGGTGGAACAGGCTTCAGAAGATAACGCCACGCGTAATGACAAGCGAAGGCAGAGTCCTCAAGCGCCTGCATTACAATCCATCGAGTCCTCACAAAAATGGTACCGAGCACGCATCGTACCTTTTCGGCATCTGCTAGCCCGAAACCTGCGCAAAACCTTCCAGAAAGCTTCCACGACTAAATTGTCCTGAAAGCGTCTTCGACTGTCAGGCTCCCCGCGGGTCGCCAGAACGTCGAACCCGAGAAGAACGAACGCCATCCGGAAGTGCACCGCGGGGCGACGGAGCAGCCGAGAAAAACGAGCGCGCTCTGGCTTGCTCTGGCAGCCCGCGGGTAGCCAGATGTCTAAAATCGAAGAGCCTCAATGTGCTTTTTTACCTCGATGACCCACCGCGGGTGTGGTTCGAGACGCACGAAGCGGAGATCACGAGCTGGGATTCTTTTAAAAAGAAGATCTGCAACCTTTTCGGCGACACCTTTGGGCGGCAGATTGCAGCGTGGAATCAACTGGCGGCTCGTGAGCAGACGTCGACAGAGTCGTACGTCGCGTACACCCTATTGCAAAAACTAGCGCCACTGGGTACCAGCCTCCAGTGCCATGCCTGATTATGGGCCTAGTGTAACACTGGCACACTGGCATACTGGGACGTTGGCGTACTGGGAGGCTAGTTTTCAGCAAAGGAAGGCGACTTGCGCCCACTATTTTGAATGATAAATGACAAAAATTGCTGACCTGAAACAAGTATTCAAATAATGCAGACTTGAAGGTCTCGCAGAAAGCGTTTGGAGTTATCCCGCTTTCCCTGTGTCGACCTGCGGAGAAATGTCCGAGTGATGTTTTTGTGTATCTCAACAATTTACTTTCGGTAGCTTGGGTACTTTTTAAAAATTGTCATAATGCTTTCCGTGATATCTGAAAAAATATTACACAGCAAGGTATGATATCCAGTGCAACCCATGCATATGGTACGTTGCTATTCTATAGAACACGATGGAGGCGGAAATGTTGTAGGCCCGTGTGCTCAGATTTGGGTGCACGTTAAAGAACCCCAGGTGATCAAAATTTCCGGAGCCCTCCACTACGGCGTCTTTCATAATCATATGGTGGTTTTGGGAAGTTAAACACCACAAATCAATCAAATCAATTCATTCTATAGAACAATTTCATCTGACGTACGGTAAATGGCTGGCAACCACTTTTTAACCATAAGAAATAGGAAGAATTGAAACAGAACAGATACATTTATTTAGGAAAACTAGGTCTGCCCGCTTAAGGTCACGAAGGGCACTTCGACCGCTGGCCCAGTCTGGCCATTTCAACGAATATGTCCTGCAGTGCTTTTCTCGCATTGCCCCGCCTCTTGTTTTCAGCCGCGTCACTTGCACTCTCTGCAATGACTTTTTTCACAGTGTCTGAAAAATGTAAGCTTCTGTGGTGAAGCACCTTAAACAAAAAATATTTTCAAGCCACATATATGAGTGTGCATATTAACTTACTCATTATAGCTGCATCTTTTGCTGACATTGCCTGCTTTTTGGCACACTGTTAGGTGTTCTCTTAGTGGGCTGTCCCGTTGAGCACCTTTCTTTCAGTTCTGGCGTGGTCCAGAATTATCTGGCCATGTCTCTGGCCACTTTCATTACGTGGCCAAGTTTCAATATAAAAGTAAACTTGCTTTTCGGAGTGGACATTCCTTGTCCAAGGTGCACCTGGAAGCATGTAACACAAAAAAGGCTTATTTATAAGCACGACAGTTATAACCTTAAATATTCAAATGAAATCTGCATTGCCATTGATCGCTTCGAATAGGTTGGGTTCTTTGGTAGCGGGCGTGCTGCTGGTAAGGCAACTCCCATCTGAAAAATTTACGGTTTTATTGAACATCCCGCAAGAAGAAAACAAGCACTATGGCAGCACATGTAAAGTACACAACAGATTTCCCTATTTAAATTATGTGTATGAAAGGTGCCTTGAAACTGCTTTGTCAATATTCTATACACACGCAATAAGCCAAAATTAAGTTTGCCAGATTATCAGTAACATGAAAGTCTGGGCGAGTTGGTGCGTCACTACACAAGTCGTTTCAGCGTGAAACATATGCTATATATTAATTGAGGAGACAGAAAAAAACGCCAACATCAAACTAAAATTGTTAGAAAAGCACACATCGGCACACGTACTTGCAACCAAGCTTGCACTATTACTAAAAAACACAAATAAAATTCAAAAAACAATGTATTATCCGAAGGATAGAAATAAAAAAATTGGCCCCGTATCTGCATGTTAATCTACAAATGTTGTCGAAAGACTATAGTCTTGCATGTGGAGAGAGTGAACAAAACATTTATTTGGTGTTCTGCACAAGAAAATTAGTATTTGGTATTCTGTAGGCACTGCATTAGAGCGCTTCGAGCATGCAGCGGAGGCGAACGAGTGCATCATGTCACGTCACACGTGAGACATTAGCGCCATCTGGCAGTTATCTTAGAAAACAAAGCGGGCGTGCCCGTCTCGGAGGTGATAAAGTGTAGAACGCAAGGCGTCAGGTAGGTGCCACCGCCGTGTCGTCTCAGCAAAGCGTTGAAAACACTCGCCTTTTCGTGCAAGTGTTGCATGGTCAGCGCTGCGTGATAAACGCTACAGTCCTTAGTATTACTTTTATATGCCTTTTCTAGTCAAAGACGCACATGCAGAATATATACGGGTTGTTATGGTGCCTCAAATGTGCGCAATATTTACTTTTTATTCGACAATCGCACAAGTATGAATGCTGAATCTTGAGCAACATGGAAAGGGCTGCCGATGGGGTCAACCGTTTGCAATATCGGCTAATGCCGTTTAGAGTATCCAATTCCGTTAAGGGTGAACAAACAGACAAATGTACAGACAGAGAGACAGATAGGTAAGCAGACTAAAACATTTACATCGAAGGTCCCCAAGAAAGACTATTTTCTTTGAAAAAATTATGTTCTTTAGAGGAAAGACCCAGTCTTGTCACTTTCAGACCTGCTTCTGTATTTGTATTGAACACATGCAATTTATCACTTGTGTTTAGATTTCAAATAAATTTCAAATTTCAAAGGCAAGCTTGCCCAGCTATCACCTACTTGAGCCATCTAGGCTGGTTCAAGTCTCCCTTGCCAGGTAATTGCCACTCTAAAAACAACTATGCCTTCCTAGTACATGTGGAAAATGAGTGCAGAGTGTGTATTACCAGTGATACCTCACATATTAGTGCATATGTATTGACTTCTTGTGTTATTCCAACATCTCTGGGTCAATGGCAGACAATTGCCATTGCGTTCATTGTTTTAATTTTTTCAGTAACGCAGGTTCCCTAGCCTGTCATTATAGAGTTTTAATTTAGCTTGAACAGCCAAGCGTACGCAACATGTGACAGGGAGCATGAGAGCCAATAACTGAGCTTAAGAGAAATGCGTGCATTCGTGCACGCAAGGGGTGTGAACACTAGATCTCGGCACTTATATTGCACATGCTAGGACCGTTCCGTACATTACCATTGACTCTCACCAGATATCGAACAGCTAAGAACAAAACAGACAAAAGGGCTGCAACTGACAACACAACGAAGGTCAAGGCAGCAAATGAAGTCCGTGTGAATTTCGGTGCGTTTTTAACTTAATTATTCTGAAGCCAATAGGTGAACAGGTGCAGTAGATAGGAATCGCTGCTAAGCTGGAGCACAATGTTGGACGACAGCACGTCATTTATGAAGAAGCAGAAACCCAATGCTGACGTGAAGCACCATGACATATTTGTGGGTTGTGTACGGGGCGTCGATCCCATTGAACTGCGGTGGTTGCTGCCTGTCTAACCGGATAATGTCTGAATGATCGCCTGCAAAAGCATTCTAAGTGTTAGAAAGTAAAGGTTAGTTCCGGTCATGTATTGAGCGCGCATGTGGATGCAAGTCCGTGTTTTAGACACTCAGGTAAATGTTCTCTTACACGGTGCTCTCAACAATGCGAAAGCAGCTATCACGACATGAAGAATGACACGTGAAAACGCCGGCGCCAATGGGGGCAATTGGGGATTCGGCGTTGAGCAACCCCCATTCTTTATTATCTCATGATATCGAAAAATGTCTGTGGCAAGCAATAAGTAATTAAATGGGAAGTGATCGTCTTCCCGATCTCTTTCCTTCTTGCTTATAGTTCACCTAGCCTCAACACCCCAAACCACTACTCGTCCTGGGGAAGGATCACCTAGCCTCATGCCCTGACTTGTGCGTTCTGTCGACGAATATCCGTTTTTATAGCTTCGTACTTCTCCACGAGATGGCATGCAGCACACTCAAGGCTTTCGGCCGTTCAGGTGCAGTACAGGTTTAAGATGTTGCGCACGGTAAACTAATGATGTTTGACGCAGCCTCAAAAACTGTAGCATACGCAGCACGTTGTGGACATGCAGCCTTGAGAAATCTAAACTAAGGTTCTCCATTACTCGTAGGTGCGTTGTCTCTAGTAAACAGTATTTCAAGTCACACATGACTGTAACTTCAACCATGATGACTACTACTTCAATTTCGATTTTCATTCCTAATGATGTGGTTTGTCAAAGAGCTTTAGTTTTTAGCTGCATTTGCGGCATATTGGCCTCGAGAACACAGCATGGCACCACCTGCATCATGACATCAATTATATGACGCCAGTGAATGTGATCTACTAGAGCCACCAATTTGCTGCACTATGGTTTGTCATACCTGCCAACCTGGGAAAAAAGAAGCCGTAGCACCCCTGAACGGGGAAGGAAGGGCACGGGCGGGTCTACCAACTTTTTTTCTACTTTTTAGCTGAGATTAATTTGCCGTTAGTGACAAGCGTAATCATGTTTGCTGCCATAAGTCAAATCGACATGCTGAATTATTTCGACCTTTTTTGTCACCAAATAAAAAATAGCATCCCAAAACACAAGAGGAAGGGGTAAGGGGGGGGGGTCCCAAACCCAAGCGCCCACATCGGCGATGCGGTCTCACAATGGCTTGGAGTGGCTGAACACACGAGGGTAAAGTTTCCCACTAAGGTGAGAGTCTCAAAGGGAGGCATATTCTCCTGAAATTTCGGTTCATCAAAACAACTAGCAAAAACTTGATTTCCGTCGAAACAACTCGTGTATGCCTTCACACATGAATGAACGGGACGGAAAAGCTGGCTGCTGCGTAAGCGCAGGTCAAAGCTTTGGCTTTTCTCGCTACTAGAGTCTTTGGGCAGGAACGCAAAACGCTTCTAGCTTTTTTTACGTCTTTACCGCCTTTAATCTACCGCTGCATCAGCCACATGTCTTCAGAGCTCATAGACTGCTACTGCGTCACCACGACAGGGGTTTTCTGCAAAGAGGTTGCGGCAAATGGTAGTTTTGTTTGCAATCCACGTGCTTTCAAAACTAAGTCGTTTTATGGCGTCTATGATCACAACTTCCGCGGTTTTGTCCACAGAGTTTGCCGAAAGCTGCGTTGATTTGACTGGTCGAGCGTTGGGCATGCGTGAACTCTTTCGGAATTCTGTCAGTAACGTCGTCGCCATACTTTATTGTGTAGAACGACCGCGGTTTCGTCCACACCAGTTGTGGCAACAAACCCACACGCACTGTAGAAAACAGTGGGTGCAGTGGTCACACGCGTACTTCTGATGCTTCGAGGATGCTGCTCTCGATCAGCCTTCATTCGAAGGTTTCGGCGCTAAAGTGCATATCAGACGTTGCAATTAGGAAAGTGTTCAAAACATTTGTATTTCCGCCCAATCGACACATTCATTTGGCTGAGGAATTTCCCGAACTCGTATCTGCTGTGGTTTCGCACCACTGAGACTCTATGTTTAGATGAACGCCTCTCAAACTCATATATAACAAAATGCGGTGAGCTCGCAAAAGACGTGGAACGAACTCACCTGCATTTAAGTCAATGCGACCAGATCTTGCGAACAAATTTCCATATCCGGGAGGTTTCTATTGCATTGTACAAACGGAAGGAATGATTGTAATACGGGAGTCTCCCAGACAATGCGGGAGACTTAACTGGCAGGTATGCGATGACAACACCAATACATATTGTTCTCTCCCGGTCGCAGAATACAGCACAACGTCGTTTTTGTGGCCTCGGCAACTAGCTACCGCAAGGCGCTGTAGCCAATCGCAGAGGCCATGCTATTTTACAAATTTTATTTTTATTTTTCTCAAAAGTGAAATAATTTCTGAAAATTTTCAGGCAAGATTAGTGAAATAAAAGGGCGGTCAAAATTTGTACATTTTACAGAAAAGCAGAAGAGTCGGCTGGTATCGTCCCCACGCATTTTCGCTGTGGGCACCGTGCGTCCTCGCCTAATTCTATGATGATGATTTCTTGAGAGGGAGTATGACCTGGTACACAAACCACGAGTAGGCACGCCCAGTGGTACACTTGTGTAGCATGCTACAACCGTCATCTAAAGCTGCTGCAGCTGACACCATACAGGTTGATGGAAGTGGTGTGGTGGAAATAAGTCACTCATACATCATTAAATACTTCATTCAAGAGAATTCTTAGAATTTGTTTGAAATAAGCGAGTGGACTTGCACCAACTAAAGAAACGTGCCACTGAACCGCGATACCCCCCGCGCAGTGCAGTGGCAATGGAGTGTCAACAAACATGCAGGAAAAGTGAGTGGTGTGAATCGCCATATATGATTAGAAAATGGAGGTTGAATTTTCAAAACAAAGAGGCAATTTTCCTGCCTGTGCTCATTTTCATTGTGATCTGATCAGAGCGATGATTGTTACAGTTTCAAGCTTTTTTTCCTAATAACTTTACTTTTCGCCTTGGCTGATACTTGTAGACAGCTTATCAATGTTCACGTTCAGCACTTTCAATGAGATCGGAAGCATGACAAAAATGTTTGTTTTGTGCATACCTTGTTTGTTTCGTGCAGACCTCGCCATGAGAAATATTCAAGACATAGAAACTCTTCTGTATAATCATTTAGCTCATGTGAGCCTACGTCAGCTGTTACTCAACATTATGGCTGTTTCAACATACAAAAAACCCTCGTCAAGAAAGTACTTTCTGCAGACCCGCGAGTTGGCGTTGGAGTGTTTTTCCATTTTTTGCAATACTAGCCAGCAGTCAAACATGTTTGCATTTGGAATAATGATGAAACCTTACAGCTTGTTTTGTTGCAAGTGTCCGGCATTGAGGCCTCAAAGAGTACACCAGCAAACTGAAGCTGCTTGCTGTCCTCTGCAGTGGTGCAACAGTTATAGTACTCGGATGCTGATCTGAAGTTTGCAAGGTTGATCCTGGCCACGCAGTAAAGTTTTCATGGAGGCGAAATGCTCGAGGCTCATGTACTGTGCGATGTCAGTGCACGTTAGGCAACACCAAATGACTAAAGTTTGCTAAGCTCTCTGCTATGGCGTCCCTCAATTAAATCGTAGTTTTGGGGCGCAAAACCCTCAGTGTAATAGTTCTGTCAGTAGCCGCTTGCACACAACCTAGCAAGCTTATACAACAGTATCTCTAGCTGACCAAATTGAACTTCATACACCAAGAACGCAATGCAATGCACCGCATTTACACCCGAACCTCACTCCCTGGAGCAGCTACACAGCAAGGTGAGCAGAAGCACCCTATCTGCGACATTAAAACAGTCGGCGTGCCGGCCTCTCCAGTAAAGGTCCTTGCAGCAAATAAAAAATGTTGGCTTACCGAAGAAAAATGAAGAGGTATCAACCAGAATATTTGCGGCCTAGAGCTCAGTAGTGCACTTGGCCATAGTTGTGCAACAAGGAGATTAGTTCTGACAACTATATCAGTTGACGCAACTTGTCAGCAAAAAGGTTCTAAGGTAGTGCTAAGAAGATTAACATTTCACTGCCCGTAGACTCTTTGATAAGGAAGCCTCACTTAAATTATGGTACAAATGATCCGATGATGTAGCTGCCTAAGTGCTCAAAAGTATTTTAAAGAAAATCAATAACTTCAGGGGTCCTTTAACTCTGCTTGTCCAGCGAGAATATTTTACCAAACCTTGGCTCAGCTAGTACCAAAAAATCACTTTTCTTTGCTCTTTGGTAGTAGCTTCTTCATTGCTAAATTTTTTTTAAACTGCACGAGAAGAAAACACAAGTAAGAAAACTTTCAGAACACCACGAGCGCATTCTCTTTTACATGTTTTCTTCCTTATGTCTTTGTCTTCTCAAGCAGTTACGAAAGTTCAGCCTTTGGATGAGACATGTTATGTTTCCGATCAGATTAACCTCCGACAAATTCATCTACATACCAAAATCAACGTGGTGTGCCAAGCCCAGAGTAACGAACTCATCTCAAAAATTTGGAAGGATTGCATTGATAAGTAAAAAAATCATTTAAACAAGTGCACTTTGAAAGAGGAACACAGTTCGTATGAGGTATGCAGGGCAGTGTGTTGTTGCAGGCACGCAGTGTATACGGGTGCTGAAAAGCTCATAGTGAGTTCCCGTTCCATCTTTTTGACAGGTAGGTTCAGTAAAGTAGGATTTTGAATACCCGCACAGGTGAAAGAAGGGCGACGGACGTCGTTCACACACTCGATGAAAAGAGCGGTCAAAGCCACCCCCCGTTCGGGACAAAGGGGAGATACGAACAAAAAACATGTCTCGCAAGAACGAAGCAACGAGCAGTCGTCTAGGTTTCAAGTCGATTGTTCAGCATTCACATGTGCCGTAAGCACGCAGGAGGAGCTTTTTGGCCGCAGGGCCGACCGAGACATAGTTTCAGTACGCATATTTACCTTTGGTGACAATACAGCTTTCCGAGCACGCAAGCAAGCTTGTCCCCCATCCTCCACTTCACATCATTACCAAGTGGTTCTTGGGATGGAGGGGTGCCTCGCTATCGAATGCACACATTGTCAGCGCACAAGGCTTGACAATGTTCTCACCGCATTCAGAGGGGCTTATACAAAATGACGTTTAGTGTGCAAGCTGACGGAGGCTCAAGCCTGGGAAAGGCCGTCAGCGAATTTCCGCCGATACACATGCTAACATGACAGAGAGTGTGACGATATGCGTTGCACAAAGAACCAGCTCCTTGCGTGTTGTTTGACCAAGGGTCAAAAAGAGGTTGTCTGGACGCGAAATCAGAGCGCTGGTTTGGGCTTGTACCCAGACAGATGCCCGTGTGCTGCAATTAAGCGTCACTTCATCACACAACAGTTCTTCGTTCACGCCGCCACTGAACACTGGAGCCATCATGGGGCCTAAACCAGCTTCCCACCTTATCTAGTGTAGAAGCTAGCCTAGGAACTGGGAATTACCACTTGGAAGAATACTTTTTCAAATGATTTATTTTTTGTAGAGATGGTTGTACTCAGCACCGAACATCCTACTTAAATGCAGCAAAAAGAAAAATTATTTACAAATAAAATCCGTGTGAATGAGAAGTGAGAACCAAAAAATGCGAAGAAACAGTGATGGCGAGAAAGGTACACATGATATTATTGGTAGTATAAGTTATGTAAAAGTGAATTAAAAAAATTGACAGAAAGAGAACTTGCCACTGGCGGGAGAACGTGTGACCCTCGAATAACGCATCTGATGCTTTACTAACTTATTGCCACTGAAGCTCAGCTGGTGGAGCACCACGGACATCTTATTTGAAGGTATACTTTTGCTATACCGTAGAATCTTGTTCATATGAATTCTCAGGGAGCACGTAAAGTATTCGTGTCATCCCCAATTCGTAATAATCATAACAAGTTACAAGCTGATCATGAAGATGACCAACCCCGCAGGGGCGTCTGCGTAAGTAGGTGTTTGGTGCCTAGCGACACCACGGACCCGAACTAACAAGGGATTTCCGACTCCCTCCCATGCATAGCGGTGCGTGGCTCTGCCGTGTCTGGGGAAAAGGTGATCCTGGGGGTTGAGCCAACGACGGGTGATTGGACCTTTAAGGCCCCCAGCAGAGGCAACACACCCCTTTGGCCCCGGCTTCACGTAGACGGCACCCCTGGGCTGACCCAACCAGGGGAAATCGACAGGAAAACTTTCGCCGACGACACGGCGGAACACCCTACGCACTCCGGCACGAAATTCCTTTTTCTCCTGATCTCCCATCTCGGCTGCTCGATTAAATACCTTCCGCGTGAGATTCCAGAAAGTTCTCATCATTTCGTCGGCGCGATACGCAGCGAAGGCTGGGGAAAGGGCGAGATTGTACGAGGGCCGTCCGCGAAGAATGACGCAACCCTGCATCAACACGCCCCTTTCCATCGAGAACTTTCTAGGGCTTACTCGGCCGCTGATGCGAGGAGGTTTGTTGGTGAACCTAGGCTTCCGAGTGGAGAGGGGCGCGCGCCCGGGGAGTCTTTGGATGCTTGTTTTCTTTTTTTTTTATCGTTGACCTCTCGGCGCTTCGTCACGAGAATTTGGCGGCGCGCCCTTTTTTGAGCGCTCGTTTTGTGACATTCGCCTCCTTCGAAAATTCAGCCTCTGCAGCCGGGAATCGATCTCGCGACCTGCGGGTCAGCCGCCGAGTACCTTAGCCACCTGACCACCGCGGCGGGGCTCCTCTGGCACGAAATGAGTGACAAATTGAATTGGAGGAGTTCACAACCTTTAAAGCTGTATGCAATTTGTATGGACCATGTGCCTTGCTACACAGCTCAGTAATTCGTTGTCCCGAATTCAGCAATCATAGAATCACTTGAACACTGCAAATTTAGCAGAGTCAATTTTGACTGCGAGATCAAGCAGAGTCACTGCCTGGTGGGAACTGGCCGAAGAGTCCATGTGTAGATTGCACCGTGCTTCGTCTGCTAGCCACGTCGTGTTTTATGTGTGCGTACGTCGTGCGCGCTCTTAAAGTGTGGTTTGTGTGGTCATGTCAGCGCGAGTGCAACTGTTTTTACGTATGCCTGAAATGACCTACGAAAGCAATTGGTCTAGCTCGGTTGCTACTGCATTGTAATAAGATCGGCAAGCGCAACTTTGCAGAGTGCTGTTTATTTTTGTCATACCCTTCATTCACCAGAATAATTTCAGAGTGGGTGCCACTTTCTGATTCAAGCACATCGCAAAATGCTCTTGGCGTCCT
This sequence comes from Rhipicephalus microplus, assembly GCF_043290135.1. NCBI lineage: Eukaryota > Metazoa > Arthropoda > Arachnida > Ixodida > Ixodidae > Rhipicephalus > Rhipicephalus microplus. The sequence continues at coordinate 438,663,862 of NC_134710.1, forward strand.
CCCAAATATGAGGATTATTAAATGCTGTGTGAATTCAGCGTTTTAGCACGACCCAGTTGTAAAAAAAAGGCTCTCGGCCATGCACTTGCACGCTGTTGGGAAGCGTACAACTACGGTACTGTAGCTCATCGATCATGCGGGTACTACTACAAAGAAATATGTAGTAGTGGTATCACATAAACTGTGACACTTCGGTGCATTGTACCTAAAACAGAGTTACAATGCACAACCATGTACTTAGATTTAAGAACGCTTTGAATAGAGCCCAGACATTGAAAATAATTCAGACAGTATGCGTTATATGTAAAAATTTGCATCATTTCAATGAAAATTTAGTCGTTTTCACAATGTCTTCAGCGTTTGTGTGGCATTGTTAGTGACGGACGGAAGTTTGTAGCCGTTTTCTGGCTGAAAAAAAAGTCTTGTCTCATTAACTAGGCCTTCTATCTAGCATTGTCATGTGCGTAATCTATCAATGAAAGTTTTCTGCTACACTCTTATACGAAATTTTTATAATTTTAGTGGCGCAAGAACACGTGGTAAATGCAGTATAGCCTAAAGTGCCGATAGCGATTAAGCTTTTTTACTAGACTTATTGACTGTCCCACATTTTATGGTGAACAGAATAAGGTGCGAATGGTCATACTGAACTTATCACACTAATATGCGGGCTTTGTACAATCTTTCTCGCTTTATTGTAGTATGCAGATGACAAAAATGTAAATAAATAGTTCAGTCATGCTACAGCAGTACGTAGCAGGCGAAACACAAGCTAACCACGTACAAACAACACAGCAAGGGCATGATTTAGTGCAAAAGCGTGAATAGGGTCACCCATCGCGAGCATCTCTATGAAAGGCAGAATGCGCTTTACTCGAGGGTAATGTTAGTGTTGCATAGGCATCGTGCACTTATTCAGTAGAGAAGAGCATAGATATTCACAGTAAGCTGTAGATAACGCATTTTATCTGACAACAATTGGCTCAGACCACACGCAACGAAGCGCCGCTGCGTGTATTTGTATACGCCCCACTGACCGCCCATTCATACTTACGTGGGCATGGCGCTGCAACCTGTAGCCCGATCTTGCCGCGAATAGCTACCACACTGACATATGCCCAAATGAAGCAAAGAGTGTGGTTACAGCTGGGTTTTCACTTCACACTAAACTTGACAGCATAAAAAGTCTAAGCATAGACACGCGTGCTTTCATGTAAAATGGCTGTCACAGAGTAGTATTGAAAAGACACTGGTGCTTCACGACTCAGTAAAGCTTAAGAAGTGTTATTGACATGATATTTTTGCCCCTAAGTGAATTTGAAAGTGCAGTGTGATGCAAGAATTATCATATGTATAAATCACTAGGAATACTACGTATGTCAGCACTTCATAAAGAAATTTGTAGTTTTTTACAGGAAGCTAACACATGTAAGTCATAAGTGTATTAGAGGCTGTGGTCACTATTTGCATCACTGCACGTCATTATTGTAAGAACCACTACATAGGGTGCAATCATGAATGCAACAGCCGAAATGCAATCTTCAGAAATTTATTGAGCAGCAAAATGTAACTTTTGGAGCCCAAAAGCTAAATTTGAAGCAGATTACAGAAAAAAAACATAGATTTTTATTATAAAATGCAAAATTTTGTGCAGTATAAAAAGTCTTACATTTAAGAAAATGCATAAAGCATTCGATATGGCCTAAATCTTGCAGTGTGAGCATAAGCACGGCTATTTCAATGAAAGTGGTATTTTTAACCACCCCAGTGAGCTAAGAATAATAAAGTCTACATTAACATTTGCTGTGCCTATGAAATCACTTGACAGACTCTGCGATTTCGAAAATGAATCTTTCAAGCTCAAGACCTTGCAATTTGGGAGATTCGTAAAGCAAAGAGGTAGGGGTGGTGAAAAAAAACTGGCCCTCAATTATTTTTTAGGGAAGCAGAATTGTCATACATTGCTCCAAATGATTGCCAATAGCATATTTAGACATCAATTATTATTCTAGTACTCATAAATATGCGGAGTACAAACACATGAATAACTGAACAGAATGTGCAGTGTCCCGTCACTAGTATTGACAGCCCCTTCAAAATCTCAAGAGGCTTTTTCGTTGGCTACTGCTGTACCGCGGCAAAGGTGGCTTAAGTAGCATTCTGTGCACAAGCCAGAATCTTAAGCAAAAAAAATTTCTAGACACCACACCTCCCCTCTCCCTCATCGTCCCCAAAACTCCCCACATAATTTTTTTCACCGTAATTTAGGTACCACTTTGGCTCCCTTACAAGGAGCGTTCGACCAGGTAAAGAAACAATGGCACGCACGCGCTGGCTCGGCGATGGCACCAGATATTTATCGCCAGGACTGTGGCCAGGACGACGCAACTTCAAGACAGAAAAAAGTTTTAGGTGCCACTGCTGAGAAAATTAGCGTGGTCGCTGGCAACGCAAGCGTTCACAGCACGTCGAGCTTGTTCGCGCGAGGAAAACGCGGCATACGCTTCCATCTTTAGTTTCTAACAAGCCATAGCAGCGTTTTCAGTCTAGGAAGTTTACATGTCTTGCGAAGCGTTGGTGGCTACAGCAACGCATTTCCGTCTTGGAAGTTCTCTCGTCCCGCTGATAAGTATCTGCTGCGGTCTGTGGACCGATGGGCGCGAAGCGTTGTTACTTTATCCGGTCAATTGCGTCTCACGGGCGTAGGGCTGGTTAGGGTCTCCACGCTCTGATTGATGGCGTGGCCGACGTGGCTTGCATTTATCGCAAAAACTATCACACCTGTGGAAATCATCTAGCTGGCGGGGCATTTTGGCGCAGCGTGGTGCAATTTTAGCAAATTTCCCAGTTTTGGCGCAGCTCGGCACAACAATCGGAAATTTCATCAAATTGGCACATTTGGCACAGCTGTTGCACCCCTGCAGATACTGCACCACAGAAATGAAGGCAAGGAAGGCTTCATGATTGTGACTTAAAATTCAAGAGACATTTATGCGAGTTTGAAACTTACTAAACTTGTTAAGCAGGGCACTTGTGAGTCCTCTTAATCGCTCCCTCTCTTGCTCTAAGAGCACAGCAAGCTGACAGTTCTTTTCATTTATATTTTTCTACCTCCTCCTTCAGATTCCAGATTTCATTCTCCAAATTCTTAGTTTTGTCATCATATGCCCTACGCTTTTCCTCATTTGGAGGAACGCCATCAACTGTTTCGTGCTGACTCTCCAAGTCGCTGTCGTCAAACTGAAATGAAAACAGACATGATTAAAAAGCCAAGGTAATAGGTCAAGAACAACCTATGAATAATTCGCATTTAAGACCGAGCAACTCAGCTGGCATTATTACGTGTTAGCGCGTGACGTAATTGAAAAAAAGATATTGACAAACACACAACTTAAGGTTATGTGTTTTGGCAGTGTTAAATAGAGATACACTTCTCAATGAAAACTAAGTTTTAAGGCTTGCGCATCATCCACAATGAAAAAAACTGCATTTACCTTTTTCACACTAACAAATCTTAGTGGCTGTTATAAACATTTTGCGTCCTATCAAGAACCGACAACAGTTTACAGCTAAGCAGTGATAGTTACATGAAATATTGCAGAGAGCATTTTAAGCCCCCTTAAAATGTCAAAAAATAAAGATTGAAAACAAGTTCCCATTATCAGTGCAATACAGACCAAATTACTCATGAAAAAAAAAACAGAATAAGACTGCCCAAAAATCAATGGCAGGCATTTCGAAATCATATCCTGTCAGTACTGAAATATGGGGCAAAGAATAGCAGTCCAAAACAGAAATTCTCAAGAAAGCAAGGACTATGCAGTGTACAATGAAAGGAAAAGATAATGGGTGTAACATTATCAGATGCATTATTACTGCGCCAAATCCCAAGCAGTGGTTGGGACATGTAGCCAAAGCTGACCCGCTAACTTATAAAGGTACAGACATGCAATTTCATGCCTGGTACAGCCTGAAGATTGATTTTCATGAACATGCATTGATCATCTGCCAAATAGCAACACCAATTATTGCTTGGAAGAAATCCTATGTGAATTTGAAAACTTTCATGCATGATCCAACACTATCTACAGCACATTGTAACACTGACATCATACAAAGTGACCTAAAGGTGGCCCCAAACGTCCACTTCATCATACCTGAGGCCAAGGTTCAAGATGCCCAACTAAATCATCACGCACAAGTTACCGCTGCACTTCTGCCGCTGTTATGCCAACAGGCTACTATTCAATTGTTGCTCAATACACAAGCTAGCGGAAAGTGTGTCGAAGCCTCGAGAACGTTTTTGCCACCATACGATGATGACAATAACAACGACGGTCATAACGACACCGCACCACACATGCAGCAACAAAAGAATACAAGCCGATGATGCAGGCAGCATGAGAGTCAGTACCAGTTCTGTGTCACAAGCTAGATGGCGTTGGCTGCACTCAGTGGCTTGCCATTCTTGGTACTCTCCCGAGATAAAACTGAGGCTGGTTGGTAACAGACAGACTGCAAATAATTATCTGCCATACGCTGTAGCAAGCAATGAGCTTCATGTTAATAGGCTCCCAGCAACGTATTTCACCAAAAAAAGCACCAGGCAAAAGTTTTTGTCTAAGCACCCCTTAAACTTTTTGTACGACAGCGGCACACATACATTTGCTTTTCTCCAAACAAGAAAGCTTAGTAAAAAAACAGTGCAACACATTTTGAAACAATCAATGGAACCTACAACGCACTATATGACTTATTTACCAAAAATGCTTGAAAAGCAGAGCTCACCAACCAACAGATTTTGGGCATTATAACTGCACCTATCACAAAATGACACATGAAATAATGATACAGCAGGTTACCTTATTCGATCAAGTTTCAACGAAAATACTTATTGACTGAAAGTTCGCTATCATAATTCAGTGTTGCCTTTACCAACACAGTGCATGCATAAATATTGCTCACCAGTTCACGGTCCTGGGAATTCTTAAAGCTTTCGGTATACGGCCCAGTTCTTTCCTATTAGCTTCTCTTTTTCTCTTTCGCTGCTCCCAATGTGACACACCTTCAGGTGCCATAACAATTAAATTATATACAAATGAGATCGAATGTTTTGCACTTCCTAAACAATATTTACAAATGAATCGGGGTCTAATTATGTTATCAGTACCAGCAAGAACTCGACCTACAGCCTACAGAGTATGCATGAAATAACAATCACTGACCGATTAATTGCTGGCACAGAAATATGACTATGGTATGAGGCCTGTGATTGGGAAATTGTGAAGTTAGAAGCAGTCGTGGCATATAATCAAAATTGAGGTTACTAATGTGTTTTTTTTCTGTCCTTGTTCATTTACCCTTGAACAGATGTGGCAGCAACAAAAAAGATCACTGTGTCTAAAAGCACGATAGACACGCTGGCTATCATTTCGCATCTGGATTTTTTTCTGCTGCGCAGGTCGTATGTTTGCGGGCTGCCTCTTTCCCTACGTGATGTACGCTCTTCATTGTTGTTGATGGGGTGCAATGCACCCTTTTAGTTTCCCAGGCAGCTCAAAAAACGACTTGCGACGGGTTAACAACATCTAATTCACCAACCTCATCCTCCCACAAATTCCTTTTTCAGCAAAAGAGCAGGAAGAGACACAGAATGTTGTAAAAAAACAGCAGAAAATGCGTCGCCTCAGCATAGTAGCTCCTGCTTGTGTTTTGACGATCCAGGCCTCAGGCACCATATTTGTTGATCTGGCAACAAGGCCAGTATAACTGAGCCAAAAACAAGCAACACTGATTTGTGAGCTTCCCATAAGTTGGCACTTCGAGCTCAATTTATTGGGGCAGCCCTCCAAAGTCACGGACGAGTGAAGTGTGGTCAGGTGACCCCACAAAAAGTGAATTGAGAGTTGGCTTCTTTTTCCCTGTATATTGAGTTTTCTAAGCGAAATAACTTCAGACTGCGTGCTGTTTCTAGTGTCGTTTTCCCTACATTAGTCTGCTTGTACTTCAGTCTACACAACCCACAAATAAAAAAGGGTAGTTCAATAGTCTTGGAGGGCCTCTTTAGGCTCAAAAAATATTTAAAAGAAATCTTACCATAATGTCTTTACCAAGCTTTCCTATAATTACTCGAGGAAGTGTGTTTCGGGATGCTTTAAGCTTCACTACAAGGGTGTCAGGGAAGTCTGAAAAAGATTGATAAAAATTCTCATGAAAGAACACAACATATAAAAACGTTTTTCACATGAATGCTTCATTCATAGTATCTAGTTATGCACTAAAACACTTGCATTTTTTCCTACATCTAGTATAGCAGTAAATGCCTATGAAAAAGCTCTTCACCACACCATGGCAGAAGAGACCTTACAGGCATCTTCCACCTGCTTGTGCAGCACCTTACATAACTGAGTATCTCATTCAAGTTGGAAACAAAGTTTCCTAATTACACGCAAAGTTCTGCCACCCTTATCTGACTAACATTTTCAACAAATAATTGAGAAACTTCAGCTGCGTAAACACAAAGCATCTCTTGCTCGGGTCTATGTTCCACGACGTCGGTGTCTGCTTTCACAATATGCATGCGTAACTTTTTTCTTCTCCTAGGCTTTCCCTTCTCGCCTCGCAACGCCGACGCAGGGAGCATCTACTAACCTACGCTTGCACCCCGCTCTTCTCTTAGTTGCTTTAGGAAAACTTTAAGAAAGCTGTATTATTGCTGTAAAATTGAAGCCCTGCCAAGAATTTTTAACTTTTTTCAGGTTAATGTAATTGGTTACAAAAAAACACATGACCTTGTGTTATCACAGACTTATTTTAGGGACATATTAACTGTGCCCTTTTATATAACTTACCAGTATGCTACTGCCCTGTTCGAGTCAAACCATTAAGCCACAATCGTTACACAAACATCTTCCGGCAAGACGTCTCCCTCCTCGTTTACCTGCTTGTGACCACTATGCAGTGCTGAGCGTTGGCACAACAAGTCTTGGACAGGATGTGCCACCAGTATCGTTATGAATTTCCACTATCGTGTGACAAGAATTATGCCAGCCAGATGCAAAGGTACGTGAATTAGTCTGCACGTGAACACAAGCTTCCGCTAAAAGGTTGAGATTGGGCACATTTGCCTACACACTGTAATTCACATAAGTGTGAGTTGTGCCTGAATAAGATTAGGATTCTCGGTAGAACCAGCGACACCATGGCTAGAGACCTTTTGGAAGATTATCAAATAACAGCATGAGGCTCCTTATGTATCATTGTTTCTTTCACAGGCACAGAGCAGATTCTTAAATCACACTTTGTGTTTAGAGTGCGTATACACTCGTGTATCTAGCATGCTGCACATGTATATGCTTGTAAATTTCATTGCAGTATTTATTCAATAAACAATAGAAAATTTGCGCTACCCTTGGCCCCTTCTCTCGTTTTTATGTGGAAAACAGCCATATATTTGTATCTTGTACATGCACACATACCAGATTGAACATGCGCATACATGCACTAAAAATGTGCCATATATAGTGAATTAGATGTCATGACGTGAATGACTTCAATGACATCAAAGACAAACAAGGCAATGTACGCAGCTTTTCACTGGCTACCTCTCAATACACAACTTCCTGTTGTGTGTGGAATCTGTAGGAGCTCTCTAAGGTTTATTAACAGATGAAGATATTAATAACGCTGGGTCTAAAGGTACGTCGGACGTACCCAAATACTGAAAGCTCAAGGTACATCAGACGTTCGCAAAACCACGACTCTAGCGATACGATAGGTGTGCGTGAATCAGAAAAGTTGAAGGTACTGTGCATCAGACGCACCCGTTACCGCGAGCCTTGAAGATACTTCGGTTGTCGCGATGTACTGGGACACACCATCCACAGGGTGGGTCATGGCTACTGCGTACCAGTTTGCATAAGACCAACAAGGAACGAGCCAACTGAGCACTGCCGATGACAACAGAAAACTTTGAGCACGCATGGTTGACGAACAGCGTCGCAGTTGGTGGTGCCAGTCACAGACTTCTCCCAGTCACCGGTGTGAATGCCTTCTTAAAGGACTAGTGACAAAACTAAAAATGTGATATCTCGTCAGATAGATTTGTCTAGGCTTTATTATCAACGATTTTAAAGTATGTCTCACGTCGCCTTCCTACTGCACACGAAATGCACCTTCAGTTTTCGTTAAAAGACGAATTGCCATCTGCGTCACAAGTTTGTGCTACCTGCCACAATCGTGGCGAGCTTTCCCTCATACCTGATCTTTCAAATGAGAAGAAGGAGCAGACTTGCACAGAAGTGCGAGTCTGCCCCTTATTGCTCTTTCTGCCCCATCTGTATTAAACTTTCATTTAAAGATGATGCTTTTTGTTATTAAATTTTTGTAGGACGGCGAGTGTGTGGAATTCTCTTCGGTCAAATATTGCGGAAATTCCATGTAATTGTGATTTTTACTATGCTTTGTGTGTAGAAATGAATGACAATTTGGTTTAGTGAAGTATATATTCCCCCCCCCTCCTGCTGTAATGCCTGCAAGGCGATTCAGGTACTCAATAATTAAATAAAGTTTGCATGCGCAGCACTTTTTTTTGGGGGGGGGGGGGTCGCGTTTATAGTTGCAACATGCGAGAGGGGATCATACCCGCCCCCTAGGGCCTCATTTGAACGTAGTTTTCTGTGTCCATGTATCCAGCTGAGTTTGCCGAAGCCATTCTGGGTGCCGCCTCACTCGATGCCAACCGCAACTGCGACTATCTTTCAAAAACTAACCAGCATGCGTGAGCCCACTTTGTTTGTTTGTTTGTTTGTTTGTTTGTTTGTTCAATCAAGTGCTATAACCAAGCTTAAGTAGGGGACAAAGTGCAACGTCCGACGTATCTTTAGACTCCCTTATCCGCGCTTTCGTGGGTCCAGGAGATCAATCGTGCGAACAAACGACGGACGGGCGCGACAAGCTGGTTTAATTTGGAGTCACTTGAGCGCAAACTCACAAGAAAGCGTGACGTCCAACGCATATTTAGACACCTGGTTACGGGTATACGCGTCCGGCGTATCCTTAGGCTCTCTGTTTCGCGTATGTCCGATGTACTCTTAGCTTTCACAATTCGCGCACGTACAACGTACTACCTTTAGACACATGGTATTATTAATGCAAACAAAATGCAAAAACATGGTGGTCGATGACGTGCTTGAACCTATGCTCGACTCAAAGCTTTCGCGAAATTTGAAAATCGCTACCTTCGGGCAAGTAAAGTTTACATAGGCGTACCTGCTAGAGCAGTGACCATGGCCGGATAAAAGTTCTCGCCATGGCCGTACTCGTCAGCCCAGTAGGCCAGCACTATTGTGTTCTTGTTGAAATCTTGCGCGTTGCGCGGTACAAAAACGTTCACCAACGACACAGCGAGCACAGCCCACTCCTAGTCTTTTGTATATTGCACACACGCAAACATGCTTACAGTCTGCAGTCTATACACAGAACAACTGTATAACTCACAACGCAAAGAGCATTTGAGTAAAAGTGCTACACACGTGAAACCATAACATCGATAACACGAACACTACACACGAAAACTCGGCACTGCATGTAAAAATAGATGGCGCTAAAAACAACACTTTCTCCTTCCTCTTTGTCACGTGTGTGTTTGCGTTACCTTTCATTAAAAGTAATTTGCAGTGCAGTTTAATTTTTGTAGCCAGTTGGATTAACTATGTGTTCTTATTACATCGTAAGTTTGTAGACTAGTTCATCATAGTTTCGGTTTTATTCACGTAAAATCATCAGCGCAGCACTCACATTTTTTTCTCTATTTTTATCGGCGCATTTGTTTTGATTATTTAAGTGTGACCAACAAATGCGTGGTGATTCGAACTGCAGCATTAGGAAAAGAAAATTCTTTCGCAATAAATTCTCAATGATCGTGGCATTTCTTGACCGTACCATCCGCATCTAGCGTCAATGGGCGATTTCAACTGATCAAAGAAAAACGAGCCTATAAAATTCCCATTCTTCCCTTCCATCACACAGGATGAGATTACTGTTGAAATGACACTGTGCGGCACCCGTTTAACAGCTTGGAGGACCAGAAAACGGTTAACCTAATTGAATATGCTGCAGGGTCACCTGTATATTGTAATACCCTATATTCAAACACACACACACACACACACACACACACACATATATATATATATATATATATATATATATATATATATATATATATATATATATATATTTGAATGACTTCCTTGATTCGGGTGGAGTTATAAGTCACCAGAAGAAGCGAACGAGCAAACAAAGAACGATGCTTTATTGCGAACGTACGGCCGAGGACCGGCCTTCGTCAGGGCATATGTGCATATTACACTCAAGTGTAATATGCACGTACGCCCTGACGAAGGCCGGTCCCAGGCCGTAACGTTGGCAAGAAAACATCGTTTTTCGTTTGCTCGTTCACTTCTTCTGGTGACTTATATATATATATATATATATATATATATATATATATATATATATATATATATGTGTGTGTGTGTGTGTGTGTGTGTGTGTGTAAAATCACGAGGGGCGTCTTAGGCTGAAAAGAAAGCAAATCATCTTACGTTCGTGCATATCATAGACCGTCATCCGAGCGCAAAAAGAGGGACACAAATCAAGAGAGGGAGCTATGGGAATTGAACAAAGCGCAGGATGAGGATGTTTCATGAGTCGCTGGATGCATGGTGACTGCTCAGACGATAAAGGTAATTGATGGCTTACTTATGATAAGGTCATGGGGCGAGCACTTGGACGACATTAATGCGCCAACCTTCAAAAAGACTTGATTATTATTACTCGGTACTTACGTCGTCGATTGTGTATTCAATTACGAGCTCTACATCGATCATCACTTCTCGTTTCACATGTTTTTGTATATAGGTTCGCCACCTGTTTGGCCAGAATCAAATAATACAAGAAATAAAATCGATACGTACCAGTACACTATGCACAATATTACGAATGCTACAAGAATTAAATATGTAATCCATTGATGTAGAACACTTAGCTCAAAAGCAAGTTCATCTTCACTGCAGTGTGACACAATTAATCTCTATTGAAATACATACTAATTGAGCCACAAATTGCTGAAATTCTACGATGAAGTTCAATTGTTTTTTGATTATCGCCTTCAGTCGGTCGTTTACAAAATTACCAATTAGTTGAAATTTAACTGCACGCAGCCTAGGTGTGAGTTCCTTGCAGCAACTATACGCGTGCCTGGATACGAGTGCAAGAATTATTGTCAGCGTTCGCCAAACTTAGTATATAAACTTCTGCGCCCGAGGTGCACCAATGCAAGCCTAAGTTAACGCAATCGTTCATGAATATGATCGATTATATTGCTGCAGCCTTAAGCGACAAAAACTTAGTTGGATTCGGCTGCTCGTAGATGCTTCTGCTGCTATTTTGCACTTAATTTCTGTTAGATGATTTGAAAAGCTTGTTAATCTACCAAATATATCAAGCATTTCGTAAGAGATAATTGCAGTGTCCTTCACGCAATCCGTTCATTTCACTTTGTTAGGAGGTGGTGTGTGATGTAGTTTTATTGAATGTCATTCAAAACGCCTAAAATGAAAACCACGAATTATCGGAATACCAAACTTGATAACACCCAAAACTAAGATAGCTGGATATGCTAAGAACAAAACCCATGTACCCAGGAATATGCAGAAAACAGCAGTAATTTTAACGCGAGAGTGTTAAGAAGAAGCATACATCTGTTGCGTTGAGCCAACAAATGCAAGTAATAAGTTTCAAGGTCCCGGCAGATATCGATGGAACCTAAGCATTTTGCGTGGTATTCAAGTATTCCAGCACAGAGCCACGCTAGTGCTCGGAACAGCTCAACGTCAATTGTGGTTTCAGTACGTGCTGTCTAATTTTATAAACATAAATACTTCTATGATACAATCCAGGGGTTAACGTCAATTGTATAGTTAGGTGCCATCCACTCAAAATGACTGATGTAGCACCAGGTGATGTAGCACCTCGACAGTGAAAGTGGTATAGGCGTTCTCTGGTGCTACCAGAGAACGCCTATACCACTTTCACTGTCGAGGTCTACCATTCTCGCTTGCACTATCGCTACACATCAGCATACCACTTCTGTTGTTAATATAATGCCGATGTTGGTGTTGGCATGATTACGCAACTGTAAACTGGTTATACAAAACATATATGACTTTTCAACATGCCTGTGCATAGAGCATTTTTGCATCTTTTTAGCGTCATTTCGTAACATCTCCCTCTATAAAAAAGTACAACACAGTCCCCTTCCCTAGCTATGCTTCGTATAGCAACGATTCCCAAGTTTCATGCAGGGATTCTGCAGAACTTTATTTCAACAGTCGATCATTTCCCCTAGTTTATTGTATGTCAGAAAGATAAGTAGTGTGCAGTTCTTTGTATAAATTAAACTTAAAGCCTCGACATTGCTCCAGTTGTCCAGAGCAATTGCAAAACGATTTTCGCGCAATCTCTGGTTCTTGATATGTGATCGAGCTGTGACCCATTTTTCTTCGACACGAGCACGATGCAGGCGTTCATTCATGTTATAATATTTAATGTTTCCCTTAAAACAAATGATCAACATTTTGTGAACACGTAAGTAAGAAATTTTAATCCTATTTTTGTAAGCACTCCAGCCTGTGTAGTTCGTGCAGTGAAGTCACAGTGATGCTTGTCGTTAGCTGCACATAAAGTGTTAACTCAGTTGCTTAGTGCGTTTAGATCTTGGCGAAGACTTGGCGCTTTCTGTAGCAGTACACTTTCCGTGTTTGTTAGCCTAGCCCCGCCGATGGCGACGTGCGTTTAGTCCCGACCGGCAAAGTTTAGGCTTAGCGCTTTTTGTAGCGGCTGTGTGCACTAAACGTGTTCGCTAGTCAAGCCTCGCCATGGCGACGCTTCCGGCGAAAACGTCGCGCAAGGAGTACTCCCACCACAGCCAAGAGTTCGGTGTGCCAAAAATGACGTTTTACAGACACCGAAGAAAAATGCACAAGGTCTGAAAGAGAGCTTTGACGAAGCAGCGTCGTCCATGTGCTTGGATAACGCGCCATCTTCCAGCGCAAGCCAGCGCTCTAGCGCCCATGTGCCACGTGAACAATCGCCTGCTCTTAATGAAGCAGAGTCGTCTACGTGCGCAGCTGATGAACTGTGTTCCAGCACTAGCCAGTGCTCAAGCGAACATGTGACACGTGAACCGTCACCTACCCTCGAGGAAGCACAGTTCTCGAATGAAGCAGTAGATCCGGACTCCACAGTGTTTGACGACGGCAGATCGCCACCGCACTACAGTGAAGACAAAATACTGGCCATGGCATTTGGGAAATTAAGCTCGGAAAAGCACCCTAATCTTGGCACATCAAAAGCAGGGGCTGCTGCCATGGCCATGTCGTTTGCAATCTCGCATGGCTTCACATGGACAGCATTGAGTGACCTGGCTAAGCTTGTAAATAACATAGCTGGTGTTAAGATATTGCTAAAAAGCAAGTATACCTTTAGAAAACTGGGCAACAGAAAAAAATAAATTAGCTACATACTGCTACACTTGTCATAAGTGTCCCGCTTTGTTGACTGTGGACGATGGTGATGCTATGTGCACTGTCTGCCGCACTAAAGAAAGTGTCTCCAAAGTACACGATAGGTGGTCATTTTTTGTAACACTCAATATAAGAAGCCAGCTTAGACATCTCATTGACCAGACAAGAGAAAGCCTGGAAGAAGGGTTGTCGAAAAGAAGTGAGCGACGCTAAAATGCAGTGACAAGTATTACTAGTGCTGCCGGTTTTGATGAACTCTGTTTATACGAAAACGTGAGCAATGACGACTTGACTTTGACTATAGGTACGGACGGTAGTCTAGGACGGAAGTCTAGAGCTTAATTTCCCAACAGTATTCAAATCGCCCAAGACTTCTGTGTGGCCTATCCAAGTGTCAGTAAATGAACTGCCACGTGCCACACGGATGCATAAAGCCATTTTAATAGGACTTTGGTTTGGGAATTCTCATCCAAATATGCAGCCCTTCCTGAGCAGGTCTTTTGTCCAGCTGGATAATATGGAACTAATTATTTGGAAGACACAATCAAAGGTGCATTATTCACAAATATTTGTGCTGTGCTCTGTTGTCCATGCAGCGGCACGTGCTGACGTTCTAAATATGGGGCAATTGAACGGCTTGCATGGCTGCCCACTGTGCCTTACAGTGTCAACATACAAAGATGGTAAGATATTCATGTATCTTAATCATTATTTTCACAAATGTTACAGTAGTATGGCTATTGTGTTTCAGAGTTGTATACAATTAAAAATTTTCAATATTAACGAAGTGGGTGCTTATTGTCAAGTCGGATACGCAAGAGCAATAACGTGTGGCCTGAATAAAGAGCTACGAAGCAGCGGCAACTATCAATACTATAATAGCATACATCATACGCAATACAAATTTTGTATCATAAAGTACACTTATGTAGGCTATGAAATGTGTCCCTAAATATAATTTAGGGACACATTTTCTCACAACCAGGCTGCCTATGTCGAAATCTGAATATTTAATCAATCTGGAAGCTGCCATGGTGTAACGTTTGCTTCTTTAACTAACTGTGTGCTGACCAATGAGAACACATACAACTACAGAAAAAAGATCAGTAGAAGTGAATACCAACCTGCCAAACAAGACTCTGAATAGCACCAGAGTTTTGAGCTAAGGATAAGCTATTGAATGTTGGCCACTGTCTGCTGATATTGTCACACTGGGAAGCATGCAGCCAGATTCTGGAGTTGTCTTGCTTCAGTATTTGACACTTGCAATAATCTGACTCGTCTGGCTCCTGGTGTCAGTCTGGATCACGGGCCCATTGATTAAGCATTGAGTGCGCCCGTATTAAGGAGAAAATGCCACAGACATCTAAAAATTAAAAAAAACTACAGAAAAGAAAATGATCTGGCTTATCAAGCATGCATATTTTGATTGACTGAACCATACTGCATAAAGAATTCCTCTGAGCTGCAGCATTCTCAGCATCTGGCAATCTTTCACTCTGTGCGCAAGTGGTTGTTCACACAGCAGTATACATGCATGAAAAAAAGAATGGACATTCTGTGAGTGTGTTAATTTGAATGTGCTTACTTTGCGCATAACATGCAATGAGAATAAGAATTTACGCGTAGTGACGGTCACGCTGGTGTTAACACAATATATTGCAAGTTCATGCAAGAGATTCTGCTTTGGCATTCTTATTTTTGTAGTAAATACATTTTTATGCCATTATTATTTGTCAGTAGGAATGCCACCAAAATGGCTCAGTTCATTTGTGTGTCGTGGTAAAGAAATTTTGATTTTCTGCATTTTGTTGTGAACAGCTCTGCCAGAAAAGAATTCGGGCCGCTACCAAGAGTACTTGTGAGAGAGATGTAATTTTTGTTTTCGTATAGCTGCATTTGTGCAGATAAGTTTTAAAATGCTGCAGTTTCATGTAGTCAATAAAGGCAAGCTGCACTATATAGCAACTCTTGAAAGTTGCACTGATGCTTTTTGAAATACTATGGATATGTAAGGAGCAAGTGTAATAGCAACTTTCATAAATGTTTGCACTTACATACCGGTGACAATATGAAGGCAATATGATTTTATAAGCAGGATTAGTTCTGCATGCTTTGGTTGTTCCCAAATATATTTGCTATGGCAGTGGCTTTGCAAATGTGAAAGGAGGTTTCACTTTTTTCATATTTAGGTAGCATGCGCTACATTAGTCCACCAGTAGAGGCAAGGACACATAGCCAAGTTGTAAGAGATATGCACATTGCACAGGCTACCCAAAGCGCAGTGAATGGCATATAGGGGCCATCGGCTTTGATGAGCATTTACGGTAAGTTCAGACGAACATATTAGTACAGATCAACTAATTTTTTGTTGCACTGTGTAAAAGAGTGCCTCATTAGGTAATATCAGTTGTCATAGCAGAAGTCACAGGAAGAGCATTAAGATGTAAGTTATGTTGATTTTATCACTAGGTACTGGGATATGATGTCCAATTTAATTGCTTTTTGGGTTGCGCTCAAATAAAAATTTCCACTGAGGGTATTTATTTAGACATATCTGTTAATACAGAGGAGCCAGTTAAAACACACCTATCAGTTTTAAATTCAATATTGCTTGAGGAACATTGCTTTGGGAAAAAAAATTAGCACATGGGATGTTTTTTGTAGCTACTATTTTTTGATGGACATTTTTGAATAACTAAATAGTTATGCAGCGCATATATAACCAATTTTCTTATGAATCACATCATCCTCTTCACTAAAAGCCTGCATGCCAGTTTAGGTTGCATGAAGAAACAAGTTACAGAGTATGTTTTAGAAGTATTTGACAGCGTGAACCAGGCATTGCTTCTTCATAAGCTAAGTATTGTAAACACAGACTATATTATTATTTGGGCTGGAGTATTTTTGATATCACATGTTCTGCCTCTAACCACCAATAATACTGATCAATGTTCAGTTTCAGTTGAACCTGGTGTCCTGCATGGATCATGGTCTATTAGGGTGTAACGTAGGTCTGCACAAAACATGTAGGTCTACTCAGATATAGCATACTAATACGATCACCTGCATTCCTATGAAAATTGCTTCATAACAACACAATGTTCATAGTGCATAAGGATATATTTTCAAACATGGCAGGGTAAGTGAACACAGATAGAAGTGTAAATAACTGGCATTTTTAGTGTAGTCCTTTATTTCTGTATTGGCACACCTTCCCTTCCCTGATGACCGTTTAATTAGAATGTATAGCAACCAGAACATGGAGGTTTACACTGCCGATAATCTATACTGAAAAAAAACTTTCATTTACTAGATAACCTTTGAGCACAGCGTGATACATATAGTAAATTTTTTATCCTAGCACCGTCACTACTACAGATGGTATTGTACACAATTTATATGTATCCCCAGTTAGTAAATGCACCTTCAATATAGGACAATAACAATCGCTTCACCTCAAAGGAAAGCTGAGCTAGTTGAAATGAATGTAGTGGAATAGCACAAAAACACATAAGGACACAGGCGAAAGAGAGCACACGCAGCACTCCATCATTACAAACAGCAGCAACTACGGCCAAATACAACACCCCTTAAGGTGCCCTATCAAATAAAGTATAAAGGTATGTTAAGTGGTGCAAAAGTTAATATATGATAAATGAGGCTAGTTGGTTCATGATGCAGTGTGTGTTACCTTACTACAAATACTACAAATGTATCCACATGCAAAAGTTAGCTGAGCAAACACACATACACTCTTATATTGCTGCGAATTATGCGGCTACGTCACAATATCTAGAATAGCGCAAGCTGCAGTGATGTAGAACCAATCAGATGTATGCAGTCAGGCAAACCAGCATAAAGGGGCCCTGCAACACCTTTTGAGCATGGTCAGAAATCACTGCCGATCGGTAGTAGAGGCTGCTGACAACAAGCGAGCCAAATATAGCGCAACACGTGGCCAGGAATTCAAAATAAATTATCAGTCAGCCAAAAATTGCTTTCTCTTGACAAATGACAGAAGACGCTCAAAAATTACTCAAAGCCCATCTATCAGCCATTGGCTAATTTGAACATGGCACGCTCGGTTGTTACAGAGATTGCAGCGGGAGGCCGCGACTTGTCCACGCGTTCACGCACTAGCACTGAAAAATCCCCACATTCGAAGAAAAAACTACACAAATGTGTCAGTCACGAGGCGCGCAAAATTTGTTTTTTACCCTCGTCAATCCTTCTTGCTTAGCTTCCAGCGCTCTCGTCGAGATGAGCGAAGAGAGAATGCAATTTCAGCATACGCCAATTCTTATGGAACTCCACTCGCACTGGACCAATTCAAAACTAATTGAGACATTGAATTCATGAGGCAATAAGCTATTCCACTGAATTCATTTCATGGTTACTTAAAAAGTGTTTCAGGGCCTCTTTCAGGCCTGTTATGCACGTCAGGTGGCTTTTGGTAAGAGCATCATTATCAGTACTTTTTCATATTTATTGTTGATGTTTCATACAATCTATACAGGTTTCAACAATTTCAAGAGGATGAGTGCAGAATTTATGCACGGTGTTCTGCTGGGGTTGACACGGCAGATCACCGAGATCTTGTTCAACACTACTAGCTGTGCAGAAAGATTTTACGTAGGTATGTACTGTTTAGATTTTGTTGTATCCCTCATACACATATGATTTTTAAGCAAAACATATATTACAGCGAACAACCATAGAAGTCTCTTCTGTGAAGTAAAAAGTTTAATGAGAAAAGTTCAGTGCGTAATCTCACGGTTTCAAATTTAATAAGAGCTGTAATAAATATGTAATAAAATCAGTTATTTGTTAAAAAGAAAACAGCAACAATCTTTAGTTGTACATCAAGACAAGCAAAAAACAAATGAGTAAGACAAAAGACAACTGAATATCTTTCATTTATGAAAAGAGAAAGCTCATTAGTAAACCAGTCTGCTTTGGTAGTAATTGCAAGGAATAATATGTGGCATGCAATAAATGAACGTAATGAGCAGCGTCCCCGACAGTAATATATCTTATGGTTTTAGCACTATATAAACTGCACATGTATAAACAATGGTGGCTGCCATCGCCATTATGTGTCGCAAACTTTTAAGGAAGTACTGTTCTCGTGACGATACGCTACCATGTTTCATTTATTTGATACAACAAATGCAATACCACGACAGAAATGACATCATGCTCACATCTGTACAAATGACTGGAACTGGTGGTATCCTCAGGTGGAGCCCGAATAAAGAATACAAATGTTCCTGTCATTTACAGAAACAGGACTGATTGAACCACACAATATAATAAGAATAAATATACAGTATATAAGGTAATCTAGTAGTTTAATTTACATCTACGAAAGTGAAGACACAAGTATTTTTGTTTGAACACTTTCCATAAAAATGCCTGTGTGATTTTATGTATGCAGGCAGCCCGTCTTCTGTGAGGAAAGTGAATAGCCGTCTGTTAGGTATTCAACCTTCGCACTGCATCACACGCTTGCCACGTCGCATTACAGACATGGCTCATTAAAAAGCTTTGGAATGGAAGCATTGGCTTTGGTTCTATGCCCTGCCATGCCTAGATGACCTAATCCTACAAGAATACTGGCGACACCTGGCAAAGCTGTCGCAGGCTGTGAACATTTTGCTCACAGAAAAAATATCAGCCAGGCAGATTGACTATACAGGGAAACTACTGTGTAAATATAGGCATCAATATAACATCTTTGAAGAACTGTTCTTTCAGTAAGCATCCATGTCAATACTTACTAATGTGGTATCAACAAACACACATTAGGAATACGAGCTAACAACCACGTATGGCTGCAGTTTCTAACTTTTATATATGAAAAATTTTCAAGTCTGATTGCTACATTTTATGATTTTCAGAGCGCCTTCTGTTAAAATTTGTTACAAGATGCTAGTCACTTTATGGTGTGACAGCAGCCACTTTCAACGTACACCAACTTCATCACCTGGCAGACAATGTTCGGCATTTGGGGCCACTGTGGGCACACTCGGCCTTTGCAGTCGATAACGATAGTTATAGCGTGAGAACAAAACGACAACACAGAGACAAAAAGGACACGAAAGACACAAGCGCTATGACACTGAGCCACGAAAGACACGAAAGACACGTCTTTCTTGTCTCTGTGTTGTCGTTTTGTTCTCGCGCCAAGACTGCTGGGCTGGACCAAATTACCGCGCGATTGTTAAAAGAAAACGTGGATATTTTAGGCCCAATCTTGTGCAATTTACTTAATCATTCTATACAAAACGAAACCTATCCATCCATACTAAAAATTGCAAAAGTAATTCCAGTTTACAAAAAACGGTGACATTTCCGATCCATCTAGCTACAGACCGATATCGGTTCTTAGCGTTGTAAATAACATTTTTGAAAAAAATTCTATCAAACCGCATAAATATGTTTTTACAGAAATACATGGTTTTTTGTCCTCAGCAACATGGATTTTGGTCTAATTATTCTACGTCATTCGCAGTGTTGACATTAGCACAATCGATTAACACGACCCTAAACAACAACAAGCTAGCGGGAGTTGTTTTTGTGGACTTACAAAAAGCATTCGATACGGTAGAACATTCAATTCTTTTGCATAAATTAAAGCACTACGGCATACGTAATCAAGCCTATGAGTTATTTTCTAATTACATCAAAAACAGACAGCAGGCTGTCGTGATGACCGATATTACTTCCACACTGCAATAAATGAACACAGGGGTGCCACAGGGATCGGTTCTCGGGCCGCTGTTCTTCTCCTTTATATCAATGACTTGCCTCATGTATTAAGCTCTTCCGAAATTATTATGTATGCCGATGATACAGCATTAATATGTACGGCCGACAATGTTCTTGAATTACAAAGACAAGTAAACGCAGAATTGAAAAAAAATTCCCAGTGGTTTTTTGCTAACAGGTTAACGGTTAATGCTAAAATAACGAAGTACATTATATTTCATTTCCGTAGGAAATTATTTAGTTACGAAGATATTCAGATGAAAATTGGCAACTGCATATGAGAACGTACGGACACGTTTAAATACCTCGGGATTATACTAGATAATCACTTTCACTGGGCAGGTCAAATAAATGCCGTCGGTGTAAAGCTGGCTTCCGGCTGCCACGCGCTTTTACAAGCTAGAGGCTTCTTTGATAAAAGCATTTTGCGGGCGCTTTACTTTGCTTTCATCCATAGTCATTTAATCTACTGCATGGAATCGTGGGCCTGGACTTATGATTTTTATCTGGATCCCCTTCGAAGGCTACAACAGCGTGCCATAAGAATAATAACTCAGAGTAAGTACAACGAGCCAAGCCGGCCGTTATTCCGATCGCTAAAAATACTACCCTTTGATCTTTTGCGTGACTATAAGATAACCGTTTGTGTTAACAGTATCGTAAAATACAATAGCCCATTTGATGTCTCGTTATTTTATTCCTCTTCCCGCCCTACTAGAAGCCTGACGTTCGGTAACTTTAACTTGGCGCCAAGAAATAACGTTTATGGTGAGAGATTATTGCAATTCACAGGGATGAAGATCTGGAATAGTTTGCCCACTGAACTGAAGACACCACACAATGCTGCGGTAAAACTAAAAAATCAATTCTTGATCAAGCTGTAAATAATTCTTTTTCTCTTTGGTGGTAAGCACTTACATTTGTATAAATATACGCTGGTGAATCTTGTAAACCTAGCATTTTTTTCCTTCTAACTAAAACTTGTGATAGTTTGATGTTCTTTATGTATTTTAACTGATGTTTTTTGGGTGTGTCCATGAAGTTATCTGTCATAACTTTTTGAATGCACACATGCAGTTTTATTTGGTGTGACCAGATTGTTTAAGAAGAGAAAGACTTCTCTACTCTGTATATGTGTATATTTACAGTGTCTGTATATGTATTATGTGTAATTGATATTTCCCGCTTCTGTCCATTACTTTTCTCATTGGACCCTACACTAGCCTCAGGCTATGGGTCCAATCAGTGTTTGTAAACCTCATGTGATAAATGATAATAAAAGTTCAATAAATCAATCAAACTATCGTCATGCCATACCAACTAGCCCAAGCTGCCACGCTTCTAAGTTACTTCGAGTGTGGGAATAGGCGACTCATCATATCTGTCACAGCTGCCTGTGGCTTGCCCCATCAAATTGTTGAAAGGGTAGTCATGACACAACATCTTGAACACTTCATCACCACTTCTGGCATATCGGAAAAAGACACAGCAGTTTTCCAAGACTTTTTCGGGCACTGTTATGCCAGCGAGTCCTCGTCAAACGACCGTGCCTCTGAAAAAGGCAATCTGGGTCAAGGCCAGCCCGCCGTCTGCCCGACGCGAACATCTCAACGGCGTGAACACGCGCGGCGCCTCTCTCGCCCACGTGCATTGAGTCATCGGCGCACGTGACAGCGAGCCGGCGTTCTCGTGCCTGGTGGTCTGACGCATGGCGCGGCGACCCCCATTGGCGGAATCTGCCCGGACGACCGGCGGCGCTTCTGATTGGACATTTTGGGTTGGACCCGGTGTAAATAAAAGAAGCCCTGCGGCGCGTCGCGATCGGCAGTCCTAGAGAGAGGAGCCCCCATGTCGGAGGGCCGACATGTGTGTGTCAGCGGTTTTAGGCGAAAGGCTGACCTATGTATTAGAGAGAGGAGCTCGGCTCTTCGAGTCTCTGCCGGCCCCAGTGCCGAAATTGTAACGCCTCTGTATATATGCTGTACATAAACCTTGTTTAACTCACCGTCGTCTCGTCCGCTCGTCTCCTCAGCTCTGCGCAGAAGCAGTCGCGAGCTGAGAAACATACGCTACCAAACGGCTGGTGACCTTCCCGGCGGGGTCGAAAGCAGTGGCGCCTCCGGGGCCGTGTTGGCGTCGCCGTCTTTCGCAACAGTGGTGGCTTCGGCGGGAACGGTCCGTCGTACGCAACAGTGGAGGTCAGCGGTGGGATCGGTCCGCCGTTTCTCAACAGTGGTGGCTTCGGCGGGATAGGCCCGGCGCTACGCAACAGTGGTTGGCAGCTGCGGGATCGGCCGGCGTCAGCGACATCGATGCGGTGAGTGCCTGATGTTTTCCCCTCAGTTCACCAGACTACTCTAGCTCAGGTTGTAGTAGTTTAGAGAAGGGCTGTGTGAAGCATTGAAGTGAGCTTTGATCGTTTCAAGCCAAGTCGAAGCGCTTTGAAACCAAAGTTAATGCGGAGGGGGTAAACACGGGAGTGTGAAAAATTGCTTGCGCGTCTTGCTAGTAGGCTTATAGTGGGTACGGCAAGTAGATTCTTAACAGGGGAAACAGCAAGAGGCTAGTGTGAACGATGGAGAACCTTAAAGTGAAGGAACTCATCGAAATTTGTGAGGAACTCGGCATTACTTTGGGCCGTGCGAAACGAAAGCAAGCGATCCTTGAGATCATGAAGGATGAGGGAGTGTCGGCTGAGGAAGTCGATGAGGCCTGGGTGGATATCAAAGCACGCCGTGAGGAGGCTGAAAGGCGCGAAGCTCGCGAACGTGAGGAGGCTGAAAGGCGCGAAGCTCGCGAACGTGAAGAAAGGCGCGAAGCTCGCGAACGTGAAGAAAGGCGAGAAGCTCGCGAGCGCGAGGAGGCCGAGAGACAAGAGCGCCTAGAGTTGAAACGACTAGAATTGGCAATCCTACAGTGTTCGCAGGCGCCTAGCGTAGCTTCTCCGACGATTCAGGTCAGCGGTTTTAGAATTCGTGACCAACTGCCACCGTTCGTAGTAGGCGAGGACATGGCGAAGTATCTCGTCAAGTTTGAACACGTCTGTGAGCGAAACGCTTTGGAGCGGTCTCTTTGGGCGCGGAACCTGCTAGCTCTTCTTCCCGGCGAAGTGTCCGACGCGATAACTTGCTTGTCGAGGGAAGCGTTTGAGAGCTATGACGAGGTTAAGGAAGTGCTCTTGAGACGTTATAAGTTGTCACCCGAGGCTTTCAGGCAAAGGTTCCGGTATGCTGAAAAGGGGAATGAGTCACACGTTGACTTCGCGTTTCGTCTTGAAGCCGATTTAATTGAATGGCTCAAGGGCGAAGGTGTTTATGATGATCGCGATAAAGTGGTGGAATGCGTTGCATTGGAGCAATTCTACCGCTGCATCGAGGATAATGTCAGACTTTGGCTGCAGGACAGACTTGGGGAAGTACAGTTAAATAAGGCAGCTGAGTTAGCTGAGGAGTATTATACTCGCCGAAAGTTGCATAGCAGGGCAGTGCGCGTTGAAAAGGATGAGAGAAAAGAGAGCTTTTCAAGGAAACCTGATCAACGGAAACCCGTTCCGCACCGTAATTTCAAAAAGGACCCATCTCTTACTAAGGACAGTGTAGGGGAAGGGCAAGCAGAAGCGGAGAAATCGAGTGAGGTTTCCACCACACAGGCATTTGAATCGGAAAACAAACGGAAGCCGCTAATCTGCTACAACTGTAAAAAGGAAGGGCACATCGCGAGAAACTGTCAGGAAAAGTTTGCCTTCGCAACGATCCGAGAATCAGAAAAAAACATTCGGTTGTTGGAGCCGTATCTCCAAGAAATTAGGGTCAACGAGAAAACGTGCCGAGCACTTAGAGACTCAGCGGCAACCATGGACGTTGTCCATCCTTCATTGGTGTCTCCGGATGACTTCACAGGAGAATGCGCGTGGATTAGGCAAGTCGCCGAGGAGCAGAGTGTTCGCTTACCAATCGCCACGGTTGTCATTGAAGGCCCGTTCGGTAAGCTTCGCACCGAAGCGGCTGTGTCTGCCGCGCTGAACGATCGTTTTCCTTATCTTTTCTCCAACAACTCGGAGCAGCTCCTCAAAGAGCAGGGCAAATCGTTCTTCCCCAACTTAGCGTGCATGGCTCTCACGCGATCGCAAGCGCGAAAGCTTTCGCGGAAGCTTGACTTGGTTCCATGCGGTGAACTCTCAAGTGACCTTGTCGGCGGGTCGACGGAACCCCAGAAAGGAAATTTTCCGCATGAGTCATGTGAGCAGTCACGCGAGCGGCCCGTCGCGGGAGCGGCCGGCGCGGTATGCGCTGGGGGAGACGACGTGGCGCCATTGAGTCAGAGCGAGAGGGTTGCAACGCTCTCGCCTGTAGCGGAAAGTGGGAGCGAGCTGCCGAGAGTTGATCGAGAGACGCTCATTCGAGGGCAGAGTGAGGATCTCTCGATTGAAGCGCTAGTGGAAAGCCAAATTGAAGCGCTCGTGGAAAGCCAGAAAAACGCGGCAAAAGTGCTGTTGAAGGAGCACTACGAGAAATCGGGGAAGAAGCGCGCTTTTGAAGTTGATAATCAGGTAATGCGGCTGCAGCCACCCAAAAGGAACAAGCTTGAGGTTGATTGGGAAGGGCCCGCCACAGTATTATCAAAGCCTTGCGATACAAATTATGAAGTGAAATTAGGAAGGCGGCCGGACAAAATTTACAACTTGATGAAACCATACGTTCAACATCAAGCGATCGTAAATCTGTTGTTGAATGCTTCAGAGGAAGAGGAAGCAGAAAGTTTGAGTTCTAGTGAGGTAATCGAAGGGGGATCGAAAGTAATCCGGGAGCAGATAAACCTAGAGCCTAGCTTAAGTGAAGGAGGACCTGAGAAAGAGGACCTGAGAAAGATTGGTTCCGAGTTTGAAGACGTGTTTTCGGACTGCCCCGGAAACATGAGGGTGATCGAACCCGATATCGAGCTAAGCGGTGAGGAGTCAATCAATAGCAAGCCGTATCGTTGTTCCCCTGTTCAACGTCGCAAGTGTGAGCCGCTCTTGGTGCCGCATAGGTATCGTCGCCTAAAAGTGGCCGGTTACTGAGGTGGAGCATGTTGCTCCACAGCGCAACTTTGACGTTCGCTAAAGAAAAAAAAAAGAAAGGTAAACGCTAATGCAGGTGCATTGAGCAGTGCGTTCCAGCTAGTAACTTCTCAACCTTTCGGTTTCTGGCTGGCGATTCGGGGCAAAATTTTGACCTCATCACGACCTGGGCCGAGCGCTCCCGTTCAGAGTGCTCTCAAAGGGCCAACTTTATGTGGTATTCTAATTCGTTGCGTTGTTGTAATTGTGAGAAATTCAAGTTCTTACTTTAAGAGTCTTTTGTCCCACATGTGCCTCTTGATGTAGAGGGAACAAAATTCCGATAGACACGTAGATAGGTATATGTTGTACTATACTTTGTCTGGTGTTCTGTCGGGTGACCGAGGGCACTTGCTTGTGTCGTGTGTTGTCTGTTGTCGAACCGTTCTTAGCAAGTTGCAGAACCATCGACAAGTGCTGAACCCGAAGATGGTCAGAAGAGACAAGTGAAGCTGGTCAGCAAGTTGTGGCGACAAGCCAGTGGAGCTGGGATCCGTCGTCAAAAATGGGATGTGTTCCCGGACCAGTCTGGAGCTGTATTCTCCCCATGGCCCTGGAGGCGAACCTGGAGGGACCAGGCGAACGAGCGCACCTGACATCTGAGCCCCGTGGAAGCAGCTCGTCTTTCCGGTGCATTGTCTGGCGGCGGGGGTGCTGTTATGCCAGCGAGTCCTCGTCAAACGACCGTGCCTCTGAAAAAGGCAATCTGGGTCAAGGCCAGCCCGCCGTCTGCCCGACGCGAACATCTCAACGGCGTGAACACGCGCGGCGCCTCTCTCGCCCACGTGCATTGAGTCATCGGCGCACGTGACAGCGAGCCGGCGTTCTCGTGCCTGGTGGTCTGACGCATGGCGCGGCGACCCCCATTGGCGGAATCTGCCCGGACGACCGGCGGCGCTTCTGATTGGACATTTTGGGTTGGACCCGGTGTAAATAAAAGAAGCCCTGCGGCGCGTCGCGATCGGCAGTCCTAGAGAGAGGAGCCCCCATGTCGGAGGGCCGACATGTGTGTGTCAGCGGTTTTAGGCGAAAGGCTGACCTATGTATTAGAGAGAGGAGCTCGGCTCTTCGAGTCTCTGCCGGCCCCAGTGCCGAAATTGTAACGCCTCTGTATATATGCTGTACATAAACCTTGTTTAACTCACCGTCGTCTCGTCCGCTCGTCTCCTCAGCTCTGCGCAGAAGCAGTCGCGAGCTGAGAAACATACGCTACCAAACGGCTGGTGACCTTCCCGGCGGGGTCGAAAGCAGTGGCGCCTCCGGGGCCGTGTTGGCGTCGCCGTCTTTCGCAACAGTGGTGGCTTCGGCGGGAACGGTCCGTCGTACGCAACAGTGGAGGTCAGCGGTGGGATCGGTCCGCCGTTTCTCAACAGCACCCACCTGTCAACAATGCAGCTGAAGACGGTGGTGCAACACTGCTTGGGCTAAACCAGCATGCTACTCTGAATGCTTCAGAAATGCGAGCACTGAGTGACGCAGGGTTTAATAGCAGTGGTGTTGAGTGCTATGACAGGTTAATTTTTAAAAAGCGCAGGTGTACCACAGCACACTCTACACAAGGTCAGCTAAAAGCGACAGTACATTTGTGAAGGCATCACAAGGCTTCTTCTGTATAGAGAAGGTGGTCCGTGTGTTCGTGGAAGCAGGTCACGTTTGCTTGCTGCTGTGACGAGAGGTGATTTTTTCGGACAATCATCGCTTTCCTCCGCACATCAAGCCATGCTTTTTGTCAGCAAAGGCCCCACCAAAAGTTCTGAGACCAACGGACATCCTAAAAAGTTGTGTCTACATTGAACTGAACAACATACGAAACGCCTTACTGTGCCCCATGCCGATCATAATTGAAAGGGACTAAAGAATGCCCTGAAGCACCACAACTGTGATTGATTGGCGGAATTGGACAGTGTTTTTCAGTGTTCAGAAATTGGACAGAGCTCAGTGTTTTCGGATTTCATTTTTCGTTAATTTCAGAGAATGTTTTCGAAATCTATTGTTCGGGAAAGAATTCGGCTGTAAGTGTTTCTTTTTTGCATCTAGCTTGCTGTAAAATTCGGCATTTCATTTTGCATTACCAGTGGCTGCAATAGATTCTTATTAATATTATTTCCAAAAAAATGTCTTTTACTGTGGCTAGTAATTATGTTTCCTCATCTTTTTACTTCTTATTTTCTCACTTCCCGTTTATTTACCCACTTCATAAGGCCAATGATGTGAATTTGCTGGAAGCTCAATGAAGTGTTAGTTTGGGGGGGGGGGAGAGAAGTTAGTAAACCTGCATCTCATAATTTTCTCCTAGGCTCCGTAATCTTCTCTATAAAACAGATGACCTAATATTAGTGTTATTCTCAATACTATGAAATAATATACGACATATCTGAACACACAAAAACGTGTAATGGCAACTGTACTTTAGATATCTCGAAGGTTTGAACGCACATACACATAATATACAAGTACCGATACTTGATCAAAGAACATCTATGTTTTTTTGTATTAAAACCTTAAAGTTGGCTGCAATAAAAGCAGACTTTGTGAGGTGGGGCAGCCACTGATGGATGTGCGCTCCTTGGGTGATGCTTCAAGCTCTGAAAATGCTCTCTGAACGATGAAAATGCCCTTTTAAGATCAAAGTTTACAAGATAAATTTGATTTATCAAAAAGTATACTAAACAATGTTTGTATAATATTTTTTGGCAAATATTTATAATATATTTTTCAATTTATTTGAAAACACGGAGCCCTAGTCACGAGAAAGCAGGTGCGGTGCTGTTACTTTTACATGACCTCAAACTTATACCTGAGTGTGTCACATCAAAAGATATCTGTGTTTGCAAGCATTTATCATTTTTTGAAAATGAGAAAGCGCATGTCTGGATACTGCAAAATATTTGAAACCTTGAATGTATGCGTGTCATAGCCCAAACATGAGGTTCTGTGAGCTAGGCATTCACAGATGTGTCATTGTTTAGCACGCTTGATTTATTTCGAAACAAGCGTACTGAACTTGCTTGGAGCACATTATTCATTATTGTTCATGTGATTATGCTGATAACTTTATTACACCTCTTGCCAAATTGATTATATATATGATTGTCTACTGCGTGTCTCATAATCATATGGTGGTTTCGGGACGTAAAACCCGACATATCAATCATGTATGCTGGTCTACTTGCAATTTGTATTTAAGTTTTTACACAAGTATGCTTTAATGAATTACTAAGGTGCTCATTAGTGTTACAATAATGATGTTCGAAAATATTTATTTATGTTTCTATGTTTCCTTGATGCTGCTAGAGCTTGCTACTACACTGTATGCTTTGAATTTGTCTGCTTCCCCCCCCCCCCTGTAGTGGCATGTGGCTCTGGCTGGATATGGCATAAACAAAAAAAAATCGAGGAGATTGGAATAAATGTTTCACTGAGCGATAACTTTGTCAAATGCTCTACCATTGTAGATTGCACATGCTTCTTGTTTCTCTGGGCGTGTGTACACCTACTAACATAGCCTAAATATGCACCGGTAACACTGCAGAGACGCATAGAGAAGTAGAAAGACACAGGACAAGCGCTTACTTCTCCGTCTCTGTTTTTCGCGCTGTTTACCTTAAAAAAATGAATCGTTGCCAACTTGCCCAATTTTCAATGCAACTTAGAATATGGTTCAATTTCTGGCAGCCAAATAATTTCCTGAAATTTTCAAATTTACCTTCACAGAAGGTTTCATCAGCTAAATTATTATGTGTTGGTACTGATGATAAGAAAATCTGTGCGTGGTCTCCATCTTTTGTTTTGTATCTATACTCAAGAGTTCAGTGCCGTTTTAAGCACTTTTTTGTTTTGCCTGGATTAAGTTAAATTTTTTTAAAGTAATCAAACAAGCTGGAGCCCGTCTGGTAGACTGCTGTGAAACATAGTTCATGAAACTTGTTGATACTCTCAGTGGTTCTAGGCTTAAGATTTACAAGCTGTGACTGGTTGAAAAGTACTTTATGCTTAATTAAACTAAAGTATAGATGTGAGACACAGTGCATAGAAGGGGCCAACGAATAATGCAAGCTTGGTGAATGATTTCTTTCTCTTTAGCTCTCTAGTGGGAGGATGCTTATTGACAGAGGTGGCAAGTAACAGTGGCAACTGGTCATCTTATTAGTTTACCGTCATCCAAAGATGAGAATCTGTAGCATTTTTTCTCTTGCATGGCCCATTGTCACATGGCTACACTTCGACCAGATGAGTCATGCACAAAGCATTTTTTAGGTTTATTCTTGCATATGTAAGGGTGATTGGCTTTGTGGTTGTGGAATCAGGAGGAAACAACCTCAATAAGTCTGCAGCTATTTACAATACTAAGTTTCTGACTAGATGGCATCAACAGATCTTGAGCCCTCATGGCACTTTTAGTCAGCTGGAGCATCTACAATGGGGTTAAGAGTATTCAAATAAATAAATAAATACACTGCAGGCCACAATATATACTTGCGCTACATCTTACTCTCACTATGTTGTATGAAATGCAACAGAAACAAAAACTTGGACTAGAAGCTAAACGTGGCATAGACCAGAGTGTCCTCTTGTTGCCTATCTGCAAATATTACACATTTCAGGGAAAATTATTGTTCAGAAAGAGGAAAGGGCTTCTTTTCTACAAACGTAACCTATGGTTTTTTTCTAGCACCTTGTGCATTAAACGCATACAGCCTTAAAAAAGCTCCAATTTCTACAGAAAAAGGCTTTACGCATCGTGTACAATTCAGCCAGAGATCGTACTTCTGCACCTCTTCTAAGCGGCTAATATTCCAACGGCTTTTAATATTTACAACTTGCGCCTTGTTCTTCGCTATCAGTATGAAATAAAGAACAATAGTGCAATGCTGGCCGACTTAGCAGAGTTAGCTGAATATTCTTCTTTGTATCCATTACAGTTCATGACAAATTTTGAAACAAGGGCACCATGCACAAACTACGGGGGCCAGATGCTACAAAAAGTTGGCCCTCAGTATTAAACCTTTTATCGCAAAATGGTCTTTGTATTTCATCTTCCAGGCCTGCACTGCATGTTTTCGTCATGACATAACTGTAATGCTAGTTTTGTGGTTTTTTATATTTTACTCCTTTTTTCATGCATTGCATGTACCTGTACTGTTCTTTTGGTGACTATGCATAAGAATATTGGATGTTTTTTCTGCTTTTATTTGCGTATGCCAGTTTTTATATGTTATCACTGGCTGCTGAACTGTAACCGGCTGGGAAGCATAGTCAAGCTTGCCGGATATTATTCTTCTCATGCCCTCTACTTGCTGAAGTGAAAAAAAAAAAATGATTGATTGATCGATTGGGTATTTTCGTTGACCTCCCGAAAGCGTTTGAGATGCTTGATCATGACTTATTACTAACCAAACTATATCACTACGGAATACGCGGGACAGCGCTAACGCTTTTGTCGAACTTTATGAATAATAGAGAGCAATATGTGTATGTGAACGGTGTGTCGTGATGTCGATCTATAACTAATGGAGGCGTTTCACAAGGTTCAATTCTAAGGCCATTCTTGTTCTTAGCTTATATTAATGATCTGCCATCCATATAACATTGGAAGACTATATACTTTACGCAGATGACACTAACATATTTATAACAGCAAAAAACGAAACTATCCTACACCATAAAGCAACAACGGCCTTACAAAAATTATCATCTTGGCTTAACGAAAACAAACTGCTTTCCAACAGCTCTAACAGTAATTACATTACCTTCGCCCTTAAAAACACTCACCTTACATTAAGTAATCGGCTTGAAATGAATAACACAGTGCTAGAAAGGGTTAGTAATACCAAATATCTCGGTGTATACTGGGGCGCACAATTTTCAATGCACACACACGTACATCAGACAACACTGAAGATATACAGAACAATACCTATTCTTCACTGGCTACGCTACGTTTTACCAATAAAGGGAATGTTAACATTATATCACTCTTTCATACATTCACACATCACATATGCCATAGTAATTTATGGATTTACATACCTGACAACACTGAAACCCCTCAAAGTAGCACAGAACACGGCTGTGCGCGCCCTTCTCTCCATAACGAAAACACACTCAGCTTCCTATGCTTACAGACTACTAAACATACAACCCATCACAGTTCGTGTCAATTACCGTGTTTTAGTACTTGTCTACAAACTTTTGCATAACGCTGTTCGAAGCCCGTCTATAGCATTACCATATAAAACGCTCCATATTTCTTACGTTGTGCTTTAAGTAAACCGTTATGCATACCTGACATAAGGACTCACTACGGAGCACATTCACTTTCCTATATTGCACCAAAACTCTGGAACACTTCACCTTGTATCATCGCAGCATCCACATAATTTCTTTTGTATAAACAATGTTTTCGCGATCACTTGCAAAACTGACAATAGTAATACATCAATTAGGATTATTATTCCAATTTCTTTGTAGTTATACGTAATTTTGTATTGCTATGTATCAATTATATGTATTTATTGTTTTTTGTTGCACTTGTGTGTACTTACCATCGGTTGGTAGCTCAGCAGTACCTACTACTGTTAAAAAACGGACCCCCGCAACTGCCTTGTCTGGGCTCGGGGGTCCTACCTGTATAATGAGAACCAGCTATTATATGTATGATACACAATAAAACTGATTGATTGATTGATTGATTGATTGAGTTCGTCATGCAGATGTACTTATGTACGGTGGTGCCTATGATTTATTTTTCGCTGTACCTATGTTTTTCACTCAATGCTGTATCACCAGCATTGTACAAAGCTGCTATGTTGCCTAGTGTTTCTCACACCTGTTGTAAGCAGCATCCTGAAATTTATTGTGCATATATCTAGCCATTGCATAATTTACCGGGCCTAGTCTTTTCATCAAAGGCCAATGATGACGGCTTACATACTTCACTGGAATCAATTCTTGGTACCATGAACCTAAGTATAAAAAAATGCAAAATTGCAAATTGAATCCATGTAGCTATCTAAACTGCGCAAGTTCAGCCAATATGCCTATTGAACTTTGTACTCTCCCTCATTTGTAAAGCTCTTTTAATCAAACAGCTACCTGTGAGTTATTTGCACTGATAGCCTCATGCTAGTGACCCCAAAGATACAGTAGCATGCAAATACTGGGCATTTTGTACGGCAATACAATGCTCCAAGGTATTACATTGACATTAGAGTCGAGAAATTTGTGTTCAAGCTTGCCTGGTTGTTTGCTATTGTCAACTTTAAAACA
Source organism: Rhipicephalus microplus (assembly GCF_043290135.1). Taxonomy (NCBI): domain Eukaryota; kingdom Metazoa; phylum Arthropoda; class Arachnida; order Ixodida; family Ixodidae; genus Rhipicephalus; species Rhipicephalus microplus. The sequence goes on from NC_134710.1 coordinate 438,696,592, forward strand.
AATAATAACACGTATAGTCTCTTAGGAGACATATTATAGCATTTGAAGGCTCTTCTAAATAAATTTACTGCAGTAGAACTGCAGTTCCAGTACAGTGCAACCTGTTCCAGAACATGCCACACACAACCAGTGATCAGTATTACTATAGAGAACTAACAGACAATGCCAAAGAAAGCATTTGGGATGTTAATAGTAGTAATTTATTGTGAATGTGAAGGAAGTATGATGCACAAAACAATAACCTTCCTCCAGCAGGAGCCAAACCTGTGACTTTCAACTTGCCGCTGGAAGGAACACTACCTGCGACCATTGCCTTTGAAGGTTGCATGTACGGTGCCTGCTTACGGTACGTTAACTGTTCATACAAATTACTTTCTTCACAGTTGGAATAAAATGGCTACTAATAACATCCCAAATGCTTTTCCTTGAAATTATTGTGTGTTAGTTCACATTTATATTGTTGGTAACAAAAAACAGCCTTTAAACTGCCCTTTTCTTCACCTAGTGGTCAATAATTTAGTCATGAAATGAAACAAGCAATGAGCTATATTTTGTTTGCATTTATTGTTTGGCGAGTCTCACCAAGTTTTCAAAAGTGTTACTTGGTTACTTGTCTCACTAAGTAACACTATTAAAAGAAACCACGGTGCTTCACACATATCTCGTAGTTAATATGTTTTGACAATTTTTCATCGTTACACCCACACAACAATATGTAGGCACAAGTAATGCAAAGCAGTATTTATTTATTAAATTTACAAGCTCCTCAGTTCTTCAGATGTCTAATATTACCTAGTATTTATATATACATAGATGCAACCAAGCCCGGTATAGTGTATTATATGAGACTGTATTGAAGAGTAGCACCTAAAAACAAGGAACTTGAGAGCTCAGTACTACCACATAAAGCTGCACATGTTTTTTGTATCTTCTTGGTTACCAGAAAAAACAGGACACACACAAGAAAAAGCTACAAGGCTCTATTTACTACTGGGGCTCATTGTGTCAAAGAGTACTATAAACAGACAAAATTCTGCGGCAAGAAAGAAAGAAAAGCAATGAAGAAACTCGCAAAACATGAGAGTTGACAAAGTGTGATTAGCAGTTAGGTAGGCAACTTATTTATTAACTGAGCAGAAGGAAAGCTGACACACAATTTAGTGGAGTTTTATTTCATACACCTCGTACTTGTCACTAGTTTAGCTTCTGCCCATTTCATCTCTCTCTGTGCAGCTTATAGTGTACCCATTGGTATGAGAGGAGAGAAAGCTTTTATAGTGTCTGGCAAGACATTTTATATTTCATTCCTGACAGACGCGACAAATTAGTGGGGCTGTAAACTGTGAGCCTAAGGTCATTTCATGCAAACATTTCAAAGGGGTGCATAGCCCTTCAACGGCTTTTAAAAGCTTTGTCTCTTAACACAAAAGCTAAACGAATCTCTATGTTAGAACAAGAATTACTTTGCACAAACTTTGGGTCGATGTAACAGCATTCTCATTGTGTCTTCCCACTGCATTAGGAAGCTAGGCATGAACTTGTAGGTTTGATAACAAGGCACTGCATACGACTAAGTGTACACAGTGCACAAACATTCACACCATTATTTACATGAGAATCAAAAGACATGCTTTTAAAAGTTTAGCTAACTTGATTTCCATTGAGGTAGCCATATTGAAACTGTCGCTTCATTGTGCTTACAGTGACAAATCTTTATTGTGTTTACATTCAGTGTGCCTACAGTACAATTATGTGCTGTGGCTCATAACACTACAACGAGAATTCTATGCTTAGTTAAAAGTCATGAAGGCTTTTGCTGTATGGTTTTTAGTGCCCAATATGCTTTCTAATTGAAGTAAGCCACTCCAAATTCTCATCCATGAATAACGCAAAGCAATAATATCCACTGATGTTTCATGATGGTCATCCCCTAGCCAACCTGCCACACAATAATTAAGCCACCATAAATGCAATCAGAAATAATAATACTGCACATGCTTGCTGACGTCTACACTTAGCCAGTGTGTTGTAAGTTTTGTCATGAATCCATGGCCTCCACCGGCTATACAACATGAAAAATTAGCTAGCTCATGGTGCCAGCCACCTAGCAGGCCTGGGAGCTAAATGTGCTGTAATCATTTTTGAGAATTTGTACGCAATGTAGCCTTCTTTCCTTGCAAGACATATAACATTGATACAGATTATGTTGCAGAAAATTATTGTTTGGTTTACATCAACAAACCCTCATCAATTGCAGTTTGTTCTCTTTCATGAATTTTTGTTAATAAGGTTATGGGCAGTGGCACAACAAAGGGGATTGGTTTAAGGAAGACGGAATCAGCCCCCCCCCCCCCATGGCACAGGCTTTGAAATTTTGTATTTGTAATATAAGTGAATAGATACAAACACAGATAGCGAGAAGCAGGAGTATCCCCACTCCTAAAAAATTCTGGCTATGCTCCTGGTTATAGCTGAATATTAGGCACACAAGTGCCTCGTTGAGGCAACTCAGTGAGTGGAAAGGAAAACTGTAATATTTACTATCTTTGACACTTTGAAGACTGACTGAGTCTTTCAATTCATTCTCAGACTCTCATCACTTTTCCTAGGTGCAAGCTTACATACTACACCCTTGGAACAAGTTGTTTCCACTAATAAATGCATGTTCTTGGCACACTGAAATAAATATCACATATGTGCAACTACAAAAGTTCTGCCATCTGGAGTTTATGAAGCAGTTAATCGTGCATTTATTGGGCTGACTGAATAGATGGAGGAGATATAACTAGGTGGGAGTGTGATGTGATTCGGCTTTCTGCAACAAGCCAACCTCCTCGAACACTGCCCCTCTTGAATAGTGTGTGGTGCCTCCTGAGTAGGATTAAGCCACTCCAGTGCCTGCAGCAGGCAAACCCAACGCAAGCTCACCACTATTACCATATAATTCTTAGCACGAAGACTTACCTGGTGAAGGATAACCTGACAAGATACAAAAGGGTGCTATTTCTTCTCTAATCTGGAAAATTTTTATTTATGAAAAGTGTGGTTACTCTGCCATTTCGCAGAAAATCTTTGCTTATGTCTGTTTTTTGAATGTCACAGCAAGAATGCTGATGTTTTTGAAACTACGGTATTTCTTTAAAGCGAAAATAATGGAACTAACAGAGAAGTATGTGCCAATTACAAATGCGGCTAAATTCAACAAGTGCCAAGAACCATGGGTGTCGCCAGCGATATTTAGAATAATGATAAGAAGACAAGTATACAAGGCAATTAAACGAACCCAACTTAATTATTAGTACATCAGGTTAGTGGAGACAAAGCCTTATCTATTTTATCAATGCCAGCTAGATGCATCTGATCCAGCCTTTCACCACCCTCTCCTCTAGCCCTTTCCTACTCTCGCCCGTAGCCTAGCCTTCGCGAGTGCTTTGCAGTCATGGGGGAGAGAGCCCACCATGTAGTACCTCATGACAGAATCATATGAAGTAATTTTCTGTTCAGTAGAGTACAGATCCACGGGGCGGCGTTTTGCATTCCTCATGTTCATATTGTTGGCGGTCACGGTGACTCTGTAAAAATACGGTGTTTTGAGATTGCTGTCACCCTTCCTACTGCTATGATTGTAAACACGTCCATTACATCTCCAAGGGAAAGCGCTTGGAAGCACGTGTGACGTGAGCAGAGTGACCACTCGTATAGCGCTGCATCCCAACCGCCTCTCAACCAAGACGGACCCACGGCTCCCGTAGGTAGGTGCGGGTGTTCACTATCGATGAAAGAAATAAAGGAGGCATTGATGGAAGTAACTAATGAATATAAATACGTAGTGCAAAAGATCAGTACTTCAGTCAACTGAATGAAAACATGAAAACAAGCCACAAGCTTTTTTGGGGATACGTAAGGAACTGCGGTGCTGATTTCAACTGGAGTGGACGAAATTGTTCATGACAGTAAGATATTATCTCGCGACATTGATAAAGCGACGTTTCTTAATGATTTCTTTCATTCCATATTTTTACCTGCGGAGAATACTGTGAAATTACCTGTGCTGGTAAAGCACCCTGGAAGCAAATCATTTATGCCACCGGCTGAATATTGTCTCAATGGTATCAAATTCCTGAAAAAAATATAGATGAAAATAAGGCCTCTGGCCCAGATTGTATTTTACCCCCGTATTGAATCACAGTGTCTAGCTAATTGCATCTTGTATTTATCGGTTATACAAAAAGTCTATGGTTACTGAAATTCTGCCTTAAGCCTGCAAAAACTCAATTATGATTTGAAATTATGAAAGTGGTTTTAAGAAAGAAGCCAGCACTTATAGGTCCATTTCTTTGACATCGATTCCCTGCAAGACATAGAGCATATATTGTAAAAATACATAAGAAAAGACTTACTTCAACACAAATTATTAGTCAATTTTCTGTATGGCTCCCACAAGGACCTTTTTTGCACAGCACAACTGTTGAATTTAACCATGGTTTATGGCTGAGGTGGATGCGAATGGAAAAAACTGACTGCATTTTTTTAAATTTCAGGAAAGCGTTTGATACCGTGTGCCACGCCCTGCTTCTTCGCAAACTTCAAAGTGAAAATATTGATAAAAAGTGCTAAAATAGATTGCCAGTTATCTATGACAGCATCAACAATCTGTTTATCTGAATGGTATCACTTCGTTCACGGTAAAAGTAACATCAGGTGTCCCTCAGGGGTCCGTTTTAGGGCTGCTACTCTAGTTTACATTATTGACATTTCTGATGGGATATTCTTTGGAGTAGAATTATTTGCCGATGGCACTATCTTATACAGAAAACAAAAATGAACTGAACCACACTGAATGGCAAGCTGACCTTACCAAATGTATGAAATGGCCGGAGAAGTGGAAAATGCGACCTAATGTTAAAAATGTGTTCATTTCTCTTTTACTACTAAAAGAACATAGATGAAACGCATTATTTTCTGAACAGCAACATCATTCATCAGCAACCAATGTACAGGTACCACGTGGTAACATTTGTGAGTGACTGTTCTTGGAATGTGCATGTGCATGCCATGGTTGCAAAAGCTGCCAAAGCAATAAATTTTATTCAGCGTAATCTGAGATCCTAACCTGCTGCTTTAAAAACTACTACTTATATTTCATTTGTCTGGCCGATTTTGGAATATGCGTGTTGTGTGTGGGATCCCAAATAAAAGTCTTTGATTTATCTCATTGAGAGAATACAAAACCAAGCGGCAAGGTTTGTTCAAAGGAAGTATTAGTGAGGGGACAGCCGTACTGAAATAAAAAAATGAGCTGTAATGAGATATGCTGTCTTCTCGCAGGATAAAATCACACATGAAATTGTTATTTCACATATACCACAAAAAATTGACCTTAACAAAGACATGTATCTTAAGCCACCGCACCATCTTTAAAAGATGCGATCATCACTTCAATTTCAAGAACACCGGGCCAGAAAAAAACATATAAGTTGATTCCTATTTTGTTCACACTGTGGTAGAGTGGAATCGTTTGTCTTGGGACCAAGTGTGCTGTAATATTGAAGAATAATTTTTTAAGCTGAAAGCCCCCTGATTACACGCTTCTTGGCAAAGCAGAAAACTTCTGAATAAATAACTAAATACATAAGATTCAAAAAGGTGCCCTTCTTTGGTCACGACAGCAGAGGAGCCGCTAAAAATAAAGAAGGCCCATCTGTGCTTCTAACGCAATGCTTTATTGAATATGCATGCATTAACTGTTTTCATTTGTCTTCAAAAAGCGAATAAAAACAGTGGATGAAATAGTGAAAATTGTGAGAGGGGAGCAGTTGGTGCATATTTGAAATCTTCCGAAGGAAGGAGGGGGGGCTCATGCATGAGGAGGGGCGGTGGCTATGAATTTTAGGGTAGTGCTAACATGTGGCGAGGTTCTATTTTTCTCTCAAAAAACTGAGAACTTGCAAGAACATGTGATTAGATTCTGGGGAAATGAAAATAGCACGAATAGTTACACTTTCAGTCTTCTATTTGTGATCTATATAGTATCTAAATCTTTGATACTTTTGAACAGCATTTAAAACTTTTTATAAATTTCGGAAACCCCAAATGCCATTGGAATTTGTTGTGAGAAGCATGCATTGAACCCCATGTGGTGTAAATTTTTTCATGGAGCGAAATGTTATGAAATGACACTAAATATGTGTACCAATGTTGTATGCACAAACATATGTTGAACAGTCACATGTGTTTAATACATCTAGTTCTTCCCAGTTACATAGTTATGTCAACAGCAATATGAGTGTTACCAACAACAGGGGTGGTAGGCTGATATGTAGCGTTTTTGCTTGAGATGAAGGTAGCCCTGGCTAGTGCTACGTAGACCGATTTTGGTGAATGACGCTGAAGTACACAAGTGTCACAAGGCTATTCAATAAATACACTCTCATGTCTGTTTGTGTAATGAGAAAAATTGTAAAATTCATTTAGAAGAGATGCCACATCGTTTGTGTACATAAAATCCCACAATACTCAATTTAGTCAAACAAGACAGGAAGATAATGAATGACGCACAAAATGGGCAAAGCATATAGACGAAAAAGAAGCCAAGAGGAATTGTAGAAGGTCCAAAGACGGAAACAGTGCATAGAAAAATGTTCAGAACAAGAACACAGTTTCACCATAAACAGTACACGAAGATGCAGAAAAGGCTTTGGAGGCAAGAGATAAATGCACTCTTGCACACAGCAATGGCTGAGACACGGTACAGATGCTCACTTGGGTAGAGGGAAGAGAACATTGGCAAGTCGGAGTCAGTAACCTTTCGGGGTTCGTCATCCAATGCTTGGGCATGGAACTGGGGATGTGAGTGTTCCTGGCCATTGCCAGACAATGGGAAGCTTCGTGTGGGTCCAGGTGGGAGCTCACACCGGTCTTGGTAAGCTCTACCGGTCACCACTTGCGCACCTCGGCCACCCCCTTCACTAGGTCCAACTCAGCCATGTCTCGACTACTTTGCCGTTCGGCACCCTTGGCTTTTCCTCCAAATCCCCTTCTGGCTCTGTGGTCGAGCTCACACAGGGCAAATGTGGTCGAGCTCACACATGCTACAGTCACGAGTTGTCGTCGTCTTTGGCAGTTTCATGCCATTTTCAAATGCACACTTGCACATCACAACAACTGACGTAGAGCGGGTGCGATGTCTGTATTATAGGAGTGCATATGAAACATTTACACAATCGAAGAAACAGCCCTACGAACGAACATTACGAACAGCAGAAGCATGTCTAACGAACATTACGCCAGCATAACGTCTTTTCCATAGCAGTTTTGAGAGTTGGCATGGCTTTACCCTGCAGAATGCTGGGATTCTATTTTTGCCGAGACCCTAATATTTATTCCTTGACTCGTTGGGTCATTGCTGCCAGTTTCAGTTTTTCCTAATGCTTTCAAATTTTAATTACAAATATCTACTTTTACCGATCCTGTGCCGATATAAACTGTTTATCACATGCAATGCATACCCAGCCTATGATATACAGGTTGTGTCACCCGTGTCGGGAGGAAGGGGTTTGACAAAATACACTACGGCATTTTCACGCTATCACCAGCCAGACACACTCGTCAAAACGTCCTACCCTCCAAGATAATTCTGGCCGACTCTAGGTTGAGGAGGCAATCACGAGAGCACCCAAATGTAGGCGTCTAGGTAAAATGACATGAAATTCGTTAATAAATGCCTGACGTTTAAAATGTGTCATGCAGCCTAGGAGAACGACCTTGAATCAGGATCACGGGACATGCTCGAAGAAAGATCTGTGTCTAATTAAAATTAACAGCAATTACCTTCTTTATATTTCAATATTTCAGGAAATAATTTTTAAAATGAGCTTTGGTGGCTGGATTGATTTATTACTTTAGGCTGATCGCAACACTGTACCTTATAGGCATTTGCCAACAAGTGGAAATTTCGTTCCATTGGGCACTATGTAACACCAGGTTAAATTGGATTGAGTTATGACTATGCTGGCCTCAAGATTGTGGCCAGATGGTACCACCTAGTTATTTGCTATCTACGTGGCAGACCGTAATTATTTCATGATCATTGCATTAAATGTGTGATTTCTGAAAAAAGTACTACTTTATCTCAAGGAGGTATAGAAAACGCAGGATCAGAGGTAATATAAAGCTTTTATTACATTTTTAATCAAGCAATTTAGAATGAGCAAGACATACATTGCAGGTCAAGCTTTGTAATCACTTGTGTTAATTAAAGGTAATTATGGTACATTAGCTGCAACACCAGCTGTGTTGTTCTAGTAGTGACACACGGACGAGGCCAACAGACACAAGATCCCTCATTTGTACTATGCACGTAATGCACATTAAGTACTGAGACAGCTCTCGTGAAATATTTTTCCACAATTATATGTACAATCAGCCAGGCATCTACTGAGATTGCTCACAAATCAGTTGCTTCAGCAGCGCAAAACTGCTTTCAGGAGAATTTTAATAATGAGAGCAATCGAACTACATAAATCATCAGTATTTTTCTCAAGTCAAGTGTACGCTTGTGTTGTGAGGTCACAAGACTGTAAGGTGAAACTATGTTTTGTGCGTAAACGTACCGGCCGTAACGTTCCTGCCTTGGGCGTCTTGCAATATACCTCGATGCTAGTTTCAATGCACAGTTTCACTAATTATTCTCCTTGCGCTGCACCCACCAAGCTGCTCGCTTACCAAGGAGCTCCACTACAAAGGTTATATGCTGATTCTATGGTTTCTTGACGGCGACAAATCTCGAAATCGTACAATGTTGAGCATTTGCTATACATATTGCTACGAACTAACATACGCAAAGGAACCACCAGTGCGCGTCAACACGGAAGAAAGCATACCGTGCCTGTACGCTGCGCGTACACTCAGTTGCATCAACGATTAAAACACGATGTCATCGTGCTTATCTGCACAACCCGTATAAGCGCTTATGTGTCAGATATCTGTCTTTTTAACGTGTTGCTTTCAGACCGCCACGAGAGTCCGTGACGGCCAGAAAGCAACAGCTGCATGAGATGCATCGCAGCGGCTCGACGAACATGAAACGTGCATCCGTGTTCCAATAATACAAACGCGGATCGTGCACTGTGTGATAACGTGTCAACGGAAAAGATTTCTCTATCAAGATATGAGTTTGAATAATCTACGCGTCGTATACGATTGACGTAGAGCGATTGAGCAGAATCGACCTGTCCGAAACATTGGAAAACATCATATACATAGTAACACACTTTTTTTTCGCTGCAGCCAATACGTGCACACGGTTATTTCGGCGTCGCCTTTCGTCAATACTTCAATTGTATAGGCCTGCCCATACGTCATGCTATAAAACATTCTGTGGCTGTCTATACTGAAGTGCAGCCCACCGCAAAACGTTACCAGCTTGACGTACACCCAGCGAACTTTCAAGCGCGTTCCACACTGGCACCAGCGCACAGCGTCCCAGCTTACCAGCGAGCAGCGTGTCCATGTGGTGCTGCCCGCATTTTTAGGACTGGTGCCAGCGCTCAGCGTCCCAGCGCTTTACGAAACCCAGTAAGCCTTGCGCTGGGACCAGTGATATCACACTATGCCAGCTTCCCGGAGCGCGCCGGTCGTGTCCTCCAGTGCAGTACCAGCACCCGCCAGCGCCCCCAGTGTCCCAACTTGCGCGTCTCAGTGAAAAGGCAGCACTTCCAGCACGTTAGCAGTGCTCCCCATACAAAAACTTACTGGGTAGACGCTGTTTGTGCAATAGGGAATTCACGACGTCATCTCCCTATGCCGCAAGATTGACGAGCACATGAGTGAGTCTGAGAATGTGGCCCATGTGCTGAAAGGCATAGCAGACGACGCCTTTAATCTTGTAGTATACAACAACAATGCCACCACCGACGCCATCATTAGGAGTGCCGGCGGTTGGAAGAAGCCAAGAGCCACCGTATTACTCAGCGATTCACCCGGCTGCCAAACACGGCCGCAACCTTATCGTGTGAAGCTGCCCGCCAGTCCCTAATGTTTGACAACATCACACACATTGTTCATCGGGAAATTGAAGCCGCCTGTCTGGCTTCTCTCAGCCACCCGTTTTCGCAATGCTCGCCTCTGACCAACAACAGTCTTCAGTGGCGTTAATACAAGCTGTGGTGAGGCAGGAGTTTGTGAACCTCGGCCTTCCATCAGCTTGTCTCTTGACTCGCCCTGAAGTTCCGTCTTACTCCCCAGGACAAGCTCACCGTTTCCCTCCATCAATGCCTATTCTTAACCCTTCGGAATGGCAAACACCCGACGACAGGCCTATTTGTTTTTTCTGCCACCAGCCTGGGCACGTTTCTCGCTATTGCTGCCGCTGCTGGTCAAACCAACCACGTGAGACCTTCTGTACTTCTGCGCACATGCACCCGACTACTTCTCGATGTTCAGTCGCCGCACGTTTAAATTTCTATTCGTCGTAACCTTACGAGCCTTCCACTAACGCCGCTTTGCCCGGTCGCCGCTACACTGACGCCCCTTCGTCCGGTCTCCGCAGTTTCCGCTCCCCGTCGCCCCTACGTCACCGCTACATCGCCCCACTCCCCGTCGTCACTACATTGCCGCTCTCCGCCGCCTCGGCGCTTTTCCTCGCCGAGCTTCTCTGGACGATAGCAGCAGGAAAACGAGATATTGCAGCCTATAGAGGTGAAGCTGCAATACCAATTCCGGCAGAAAATCCTCTATGGACGCTTCTCGCGCACCACAGCCTGCTTGAAGTACAAGTCGACCATGTTCACGTGACCACCCTCATTGACACAGGTGCGCACCTGGCTATTATGAGCGTTTCTCTACGCCGCTGCTTGCAAAAAATTATGACGCCGTCTACGACACAGGAAATACGTGTTGCCGATGGGAGTACTGTACCAGTAATCGTAATGTGCACTGCTTGTGTCAGCATTGCCGGTCGTCACTCCGTGGTCCTTTTTGCCGTGCTAGCCTGTTGTCCTTACGACATCATGCTTGGCCTTGATTTCCTTTCGGCACACTCGGCCATAATTGACTGTTCGTCTGGTATTCTCAGCCTTGATCTTCCAATTTTTGCCGACTACTCTGCAAAGCCCACCAGAAGCTTGAGCCCAACTACTTTCGTTCAACTGCCACCTCGAGCCGTCACGTACGTGTCTTTGTCATCGGCTCTTCCCGTTCCTGACGGTGATTATATCGTTACGCTGATTACTGACGTTCGGCTGACGCGCAGTGTTACTGCGCCCCATACCATCTTGACCATAGCGGATAACTGTGTGTTCCTTCCACTCCTTAACTTTGGTTTCACCCCTCTAGTGTTGCCCTGCTAGATGTCTGTAGCCCAGCTAACTGCCATAACACAGGACGATGTCGGTGTTGTCGTTGCATCTGCTCCTGATTGAAGTGCAGTCTCATGGTCACCCAGTTCACACGATGCTGTTTTTCTAAACAAGATTATATCGGAGCTTTCGCATCACCAGATTGACGCTCTCTACCAGGTTTCGACCTCATACAGTGACATTTTCGTCCCCGACGATCGTCCCTTGGGCCAGACTAAAATTGTCACGCACCGAATGGCTTGGCAGTAGCGGCGAGAGCTGTGTGCACGGGCTAAACTTTCTGGCACTCTTATCGCAGGGCATTTCAAGCAGCCGCACCAAAAGCGTCCAAACGGTCCACCACTTCTCTGAAGCAATGCAGGGTCTGGTACCAAGAGGCGTCATTGTCGGCTGCGCCTGCGCCCTGTCTCCAGAATCAACGTCACGCTTTGTGCACTACAAAAGGAGCTACGTGGTTGTCGCAGTTTTCACTTGGCATAGCGGCGAAAGCTGTGTGCACGGGCTAAACTTTCTGGCACTCTTATCGCAGGGCATTTCAAGCAGCCGCACGAAAAGCGTCAAAACGGTCACAACAGAAAGTGAAAATGCTGCTATTCGTGCTGAGTGTAAATGTCTTGAGAGCAAAGACAGGGATCTTGAAACAAGGCTTGTTCTTGCTGAGCAGTACTCGAGGAAGGCAAACCTCGAGATACAAGGTGTACTGAAACAATACAATGAATCTGTTACTAACATTGTCTCTAAGATTGGCAGTGCCATAAATGAGCAAATAACTACAGGTGATATTGAGGTCTGTCATCGGGTGCCGAGCCGACACAGCGGCAGAAGTAATATCATCGTCCAGTTTAAGTCACGTGCAAAGCGAGACAGCATTTTAAGGAAAGCAAAACGAGCTCGTCTGACTAACAAAGATGCCGGACTGACCAGTGAAAATGCTATCTATGTGAATGAGCATCTTTGCCCAGCCTTAAAGAAACTTCTAGCTCTTGCTGTGAGGAAAAAGTATGAATACAAATGAAAATCCGTCTGGTCATTTAACGGGAAAATCTATGCGAAGCAATCTGACGATACGCCCGCTGTGCACATTCCGAATGAGCATGATATTGATAAGGTTTTTTTGGGATCGTCATATGCAACTGCGTAGGCGCAGATGACAGGCTGGGCTGAACACTGCGCCGTATCATCAAAATGGATAACGACTGCGCATACATAAACATAGCATCACCTTCTGCTATTAAATCTGATTACCCACCATGCCAATCAGTTTTGAATATTAACACTCGCTCTGTAATGAATAAAGAGGATGACATTTTGCTTTTTTTAGAGCAACTCTCATTCAAAGTGGGTGTTCTTATGCTGTCTGAAACCTGGTATACGAACAATAGTAACAAGTTGAAACTGCCTGGATATGCCAGTTTCTTTTCCAATCGATCGGATAAACGTGGAGGGGGTGTTGCGCTTTATGTGACTACAAAGAAGAAATGCCATTTAGTTCATGAATACTGCGTGTCAACAGAAGATTACAAAATGCTCACTGTCTCCGATCAAAATGAAATGTTCGCTGTTGTTTATCGCCCACCGTGTGGGAATATTAGGCGTTTCCTAGCATTTTATGAAAGCTTTCTGGACTTCACTTGCAAAAACAACTTTCACTTGACATGTGGTGGCGACTTAAACATCAATATTCTTGATGACAGCACTACTTCAATGGAATTTGGTACATTGCTGTCTTCGAGTGGTTTCAAAAATTTGATTACTACACCAACTCGCATTACGTGCGGCACATTGTCTTGCCTTCACCATCTAATAATAAATGCAGGGACAAAGATATACACCACTGGTACCGTTGCTTCGGGCATTAGTGACCACCTCCCTGTTTATGCGCTATATGAAAATCAAAGAGGAATTCGAAACCGTGAGGTAGAAACATTCACTGTTCAGCGAATAACAGATAGTTGGCTGCTTGCCTTTAAAACTGAGATAATGGCCCAAGACTGGTCTTCTGTCTTGGCATTAACGTCCGCCAATGAGGCATACAATGAGTTCATAGAGGAATTTATAAAAATATACGTAAGGCATTTTCCTATGAAACAAGTAAAACCACCAAAAAAGCGAGAAAACCATGGGTAACGAAAGAACACTTGAAAATGATTTCGCGTGAAAATTTCTTGTATCATTCATTTTTGAAGTCTCGTTTGCAAATACAATTAAAGGAATTTAAAGCTTTTCGAAACCAATTAAATTGTGAGCTACGGCGTGACAAACGAGCTTATTACGAGCAACTTTTTCTGTCCGCCTCACAGCAACGGCCCGATAAGACATGGAAAATAATAAACGATGTTCTTGGTCGTCGGACCAAACAAAGTGTTCCAAACAGTATACTTCATGACGGTACTGATTTGAAAGGCAAGGCCCTCGCATATCACTTTAACCGACATTTCATTAACGCTGATATTCCTGCTGCCTACCCCACCTGCGCTGCAACGTCGGGAATAACAAACTCAAGTCTTATTGTCGAAAGCATTTTCTTCCAGCCTACTGATGAATACGAAGTCTGCGCTACATTTCAATCCTTGAAAAATACTGATGCGTTAGACACCAACAACCTGCAACTAGGCCCTATTAAGCATTGTATAACTTCGATTTCTCCTGCTCTTGCTCACATATTCAATTCAACGCTTCAATCGGGCGTATTCGCACAGGCAATGAAATACGCCAGAGTTTCGGCATTATTGAAAGCAGGAAGCCCTAATGACCCCAACAACTACCGGCCAATTTCGGTGTTACCTGTGTTTTCTAAGGGGCTAGAAAAGTTATACACTGTCGCATGGTCAATTTCTTCGATAAGTTTGGTATCATAACTAACGCGCAACACGGATTTAGGAAACACAGGTCAACGGAAACAGCCCTTCTGTCAATCAAGGAGACGATGATAAGGAACATAGAAAGAAGATCCTATGCGCTGGCGTTATTTAGAGATTTTAGTAAGGCATTCGACTGCCTAAGTCATAATATTTTATTAGACAAACTAGAATGTTACGGAGTACGTGGTAGCTGCTTATCACTGTTTAAGTCTTACTTAAGTGACAGATACCAGTGTGTTTACGTGAACGGTCACAGGTCGTCTTGTCTAATAAACAAATTTGGCGTGCCTCAGAAAAGCGTTTTAGGGCCGCTTTTATTTATTATCTACATTAATGACATTGTGAACTTTAATACTAATGCTGAATTTATTATATACGCTGATGACAGCACTGTCATATTGTCTGGGAACGACGTGCGCAACTTGACAACGGATTGCAAAGAACTGCTAAGAAAGTTATCTACCTGGTCTCAGCTAAATCAACTTAAGATCAACGCGAAGAAAACTAAGGTAATTACTTTTCCCTCCAAGAACAAATTGCTTCCGTTAAGTAATACTATTGCTTTTGAAGGTCAAAAAATCGAAATAGTTGACAGTCACAAAATCCTTGGCGTGCACTTTTCTTCACAACTTACTTGGGACATGCATGTAAATTACCTATGTGAAAAGCTATCCTCCGTGACAGGTGTCTTATCACGATGTCGTAGTTTGCTACCTACAAAGGCCAAAGTACAGATTTAAAATGTTTTATTTCATGCCCACCTAAATTACTGCGCCTTAATGTGGAGTACAACCACTATAACTAACATACGTAAAATTCTGATGCTACAGAAGAAGATTATTCGCTATATTGGCAACATAGACTATTATTCTAGCACGAGAGAAGCGTTTCCTAAGTACATTATTAAAATTGACAACCTTTATACTTTTCGTTTATTACATACTGCGCGATATGCTTCTGAATCCCTCAAAAACTATATAAAACAGTTGGCATCGTTAGAACGTCGTAGAATTGATGTGAACACAAAGAACCCTGAGACATGGTCAGTTCCATATTTCTGGACTCACTACAAACATCAATCGTTGGCATATAACCTACCATCTACTTTAAATAAATATAAAGATATTGACACGGTCAGTAAAAAAACTTCCGCTTATATTTCGTTCACGTGTAATGTCACATACTGTGACATTCTGTGTAATTGAATTGTGCGTAACTTATGTTGTTTCTTTAACATAATCTTCTGCTTACATGCATTTCTTGCTGTGTTATATGGCCAGTGTTTTTTTTATTTTATTTTTGTCCCGAATAGCCAGCATTGCTACATTGGTACGGTGTTATTATTCTGTGTTATTATTATTTATGTTTATTACTTATGCTATAGCCGTATTTTATTGTATGTAGCACTTTTTTATTATTTATTTTTTCTAGCACTTTTTATGCACATGTATCTATTTTCACTTTTTCTTCCTGCAATCTTCCTGCTGGAAATCTATGTAAATCGCTATATATGTACATACGATATGGTATTCTGTTTTACTTGTTGGATTTCTCGTCACTGCACCGGAGTGCTTGTTGTTACTGCCCTGTATAGTCTGGTCGTTGGGTCTCGTCAAGCTACTTATGTAGCTTTTAACCCAAGGCAACCATCCAGCATCTATAAACTGGAAAATAAATTGAATTGAATTGAGTTGAATCAACACTGGTGACTTCGCCCATTCACCGTCGGCCGTACCACGTGTCAGCGTCCAAGCGAGAAGTGATTCAAAAAGAAGGGGCCAAAATGCTTACGAAAAACGTAATTGAACCATCATCGAGCCCTCGGGCATCTCCCTTAGTATTAGTCAAGAAGAAAGACGGCTTACGATGTTTCTGCGTTGATCATGGCCACCTCAACAAAATTACCATAAAAGATGTGTACCCTCTACCACGCATTGACGATGCCCTCGATTGCCTCTATCGCGCCACCTTCTTTTCATTTCTCGACCTCCGATCTGGCTACTGGCAAATTGCTGTGAATGACAAGGACTGAGAAAAAACCGCCTTTGTTACCCCTGACGGTCTTTACCAATTAAAATCATGCCTTTCGGTCTCTGCAACGCTCCAGCAACCTTCCAGTGAATAATGGTTGCACTCCTACAAGAATTTAAATGGTCGACACGTTTGTGTTACCTAGACGACGTGATTATTTTCTCACATATATTCGCAACACACCTTGAACGCCTTTTGACCATTCTATCCATATTTCGACGGGCCGGCCTGCAGCTCAATTCCTCCAAGTTTCACTTTGGTCTTCGTCAGATTACCGTGTTGGGTCACCTTATTGACGCTGCCGGCGTAAGATCAGATCCGGTAAAAGTACGCGCTGTAACAAACTTCCCAGTCCAATGCTCTGTCCACGATGTTCACAGTTTCTTGGGCCTGTGCTCCTACTTTCGCCGGTTCGTGAAAAACTTTGCGGCGCGGCCACTAACCGAACTTCTCAAACAAGGCGTCTTATTTTGTTAGGGTCCTCTTCAAGCTGACGCCTTCTCTCAGTTAATCACCACTCTTACGACACCTCCTATTCTTGCAGATTTCGATCCCGATGCTCCTACAGAAGTGTGAACAGACGCGAGTGGTCATGGAATTGGTGCATTTTTCGCGCAATATCAGTGGGGAACGACTGTGTAATCCCGTACGCCAGCCGTCTGCTTTCAAAGTCTGAACACAATTATTCTATACCAGAACGAGAATGTCTCGCCCTGTTCTGGGCTGTTTCAAAATTCTGTCCTTACTTGTATGGCCGCCCTTTCCATGTCATCACAGATCATCACGCGCTTTGTTGGCTTTCTTCTCTGAAGGACCCCACTGGACGACTTGGCCTTTGGACAGTACGCCTACAGGAGTATTCCTACTCGGTTGGCTATAGGTCTACACGTCTCCACCTGGACGCCAATTGCTTATCCCGTGACCCTTGTTGATCAGCCCGACGAATCGTTCACCGAGCCTAGCCTCAGCGTGATGTCAATGTCCGAGTTTCTTCAGATTGGCGAAGAACAACGTTGCGATGCTTCCATGCGACAACTTATTGACAGTCTTGAATCTGCTCCGAATGACGCGCCGCTTCGCATGTACGTCCTCCTGAATGGCACGCTGTACCGTCGTAGCCTCCAGCCAGATGGCCCTGGGCTCCTTGTCGTGCCGAAACATTTGCGTTCAACCGTGCTGCACGAGCTTCGCGATAAACCAATTGCTGGTAATATGAGTGAATCTCGGACGTACGACCGTGTGCGTCGCCGCTTTTTTTTGGCACGGTCTCGCCAAGTCCTTTCGCCGTTACGTGTCCTCCTGCGATAAATGCCAACGTAGGAAGCGATCTACTGCGTTCGCGGATGCACTTCTTCAACCGATCTCCAACCCAACCAAAACTTTCTTCCGTGTTAGTATAGATCTTCTCGGTCCTTTTCCTGAGTCAAAATCGGGATACAAGTGAGTCGCCATTGCTATAGACTACGCGACTAGGTATGCCATGACTCGAGCGCTCCCCGCCAGCACCGCTACTGACGATGCGGACTTTTTGCTCCACGATGTCATTCTACGCCACGACACTCCTCACCAATTACTCACGGATCGCGGCCGCGCATTATTGTCCCGAGTAATCGACGATCTTCTGCGCTCTTCCTCGACGCAGCACGAAGTGACCACTTCCTACTATTCCTAAACAAATGGCCTCACCAAACGCCTAAATCGCACCCTCACGGGCATGCTCGTGATGTATGTGTCCTCCGACCATCATTGGTTGGTTTGCTTTTATTCAAGGCGAAATTGAACGAGATTGCCTTGGGGGACACGAGTAAAGGCTAAGTAAAAGCCTGACTTGGTCGTGCCACCCTGGCAGCACAGCAGAAACATACCGCAAGTACAATACTCAGAAACTTACAAGATCACGTGTTATGTTACATGGGTACCATAGTCAAACAGGAACTGCCAGAAGTGTGAATAAAAGAATAGAAATATAAACAGTCCTTATTCGAGCGGTGGCAAATACAAACAAATGCACGTTTTCTAACAAATAAATGAACAAGAAACATCTTGACTAGAAAATGGAGTTGCTCTACAAGACAAATTAGAGTATAGTAAACAACAGGCAAGGGACAATAATGAACAAGGTGCAACGAATACAAAAACATCACTACAAATTTCAACAATCAAGAAAAGCATCGCTTTCATCTACTAGGGACTCTCGTTATTTTTTAAAACGATCTAGCTGAAATACCGTCTTCCAGTATATGTAATATTGTTGGGTGTTTGTTTGGGATGTGTGAAATTTGTAACGCTAATAGTTGGTCAGCGTAGTTCGTGCGTGATCTATATTTGTATATTAGGCTCTTTTTCAGCTCGTATGGTGTTTGTTTCACATAATATGCGTCCAAGAATAGTGATGTATTTAGTTTATACTGGTGTAATATCTCTAGACATAGCTTATGTCTGTATAACAGTTTTAACGTCGACATGACAGGGACCTGGCGCTACCTCACGTGACCTTCACGTAGAATTTTTCACGCCATGACACCACTGGTTATTCACCCTTTTATTTGCTTTATGGCCGTGATCCGACGTTACCACTCGAAACCCTACTACAAACCACTACAACGCCGTCAACCGAATATGCACGCGATGCCATTGCTCGTGCCGACCACGCACGTCAGATCGCCCGCTCTAGACTTTAGGCTTCGCAAGCCACCCAGAAAGCCATCTACGACAGCCGGCAAGTTGACGTTCGCTTCTCACCCGGTTCTCTCGGTCTCCTGTGGTGCCCAGATTGTTGAGTTGGCTTATTAGAGAAGTTGTTGTCTTGCTACATGGGTCCTTACCATATCATCTTCAAGGTAACTGACGTCAACTATGAGATAATTTGTGCATTTGAGACCACAAGGCTGCCTGCAACCACACCCAGTGATGTTGTGCACATCAGCAAGCTAAAACCTTGCCACCTGCCTACTGAAGACTGTAATTATTGTGCATCGAGACGGCGCTTTTACCCCCGGGGGGGGGGGGGTAGTGCTACGTATCTGACATATCAGTGGTCAGAAGACCACAACAAGGAGCCGGTCTGTGAGTTGTGCTTGCTGTCCTCCATCTTAGTCGATGCTATACGCATCAGTTTCAATGTAGATTCTAAATAAACACGCCTTGTGTCATCTTCACGTAGCAATATTGTGTCAAAACACAAAAAACGAGCCCTTAGGTATACACTTCTTTCCCTTATTCATTAATTAGAGTCTCGTACTGGCAGACTTGGTGCCATTAGGTGGTAAACGAGGAACTATTGGTCAGCTACCCGCTCGTAATAAATTCACGTGCTACGTTACGCATACAGGCTCATCAAAAGAGTGTGCCACACTCGCGGCCATGGCTACAGGTGGCGCTGTCTGACACTCCCACGTTTAAATTCACATATAAACCCAATAAAGTTGCTTGTGGGATATGTGGAAACTGTGTGGCGACCACCGGTATGTCGGACCGACTTGTGGCGCACTGCCAACCGTCGAACCCTTTGTGTCCACTGCGGCGAACCAAGCCACATCTTGCGCTACTGCCATCATCGAGAAGTCCAGTTTGGAAACTTCTCTCGTTCTACTTCATTTTATTTTGAAGACCCCCGTGACCATGGTGCTGATCACCTGCCGACTAACCAAGCTTCTTGAACGGGTCGTCGCTGGCGGTCTCCCTCACCTGCACGAGGTCACACTTCCTCGAATCGCCAAGGTTACGCTGACACCGTCAGAAACCGCTCCCCAAGCTCGTGCAAGAGAAACCAACTGCCGCGATCTCCGGGGGCAAGGTTGCCAATCACCAAGGCGCCAGTAAAGGACCCCCTTGCCCATACAGAAAGACGACATGACGATAATGACGAAGACCACGACAATCACGGGTACTAATGCTGAAGAATTCGTACGTGCCGACCTTAGCGTTATTCTAGATGGACACTACGTAACAGCACTCGTTGTCACTGGTGCTGACCTCTCTATTATGTGACGAGAGCTCACCGACCGCCTTGAGAAGGTGAAGACGCTGTGGAGTCGACCGAGCATATGAAGTGCTGGTGGACAGCTAATGACACGAACCGGTAAATGCACCACTCGGCTCGTAACCAGTGACTCGATCTTCGTCGCCACTTTTGTGATTTTACCGGACTATTGGAAAGAGCTGATTTTGGGGATGAATTTTCTGCGAGGGTACGGTGCTGTCATTAACATTCTAGAACGTATCGTCACCTTTTCCGCCCACCCTTACGTCGACGCCGCCATTGAAAAACAACTGCAACATTTACGTGTAGCCTATGATGTGATGCTCCCGCCGAGATCTTGCTGCCTTGTGTCGGTGTTATGTGAACGGTCATGCCGTGAAGAGGTATTAGCGGAGCGAATAGTCACGGTATTGCCTACGCAAGGTGTTTCCCTAGCGAGAGGCATCCTGGCAATAACTGATAGGTGGGCAGAAGTGCTCCTCACCAACTTCAGCAACGAGTGCCGTCACATCCCGAAAGGCGCAGCAATTGCCTACACTATGACGATGTGGACCAAGCCAGAGATTGCTTCGCTTTGCAACCGGACGACGCGACTCTCCCAGCCTCGACATTTTTGTCTGTCGACATTCGCTCTACCCTGTCACCTTCGCATAAACAGCGCCTATTAGAGCTTATACACCTGTTCCAAAATTGTCTTTCGTGCACGTCGAAGGTCAAGCAAACACCACTGACCCGGCACCAGATCGTTGTTGAAGAAAATACGAGACCATTCCGGCAAAATCCATATTATGAGGTTCTGAAAGAACGCGAGGAGAACCAAAAGCAAGTTCAGAAATTGTTTCAAGATGAGGTAATACCGCCTTGCAAAAGTCCCTGGGCATCCCCCACGGTATTGGTCAAAAAGAATGACGGCAGCTTGCGTTTCTGTATGAATTACCGCAAGTTAAACCAACTCCCATAGAAAGACGTCTATCACTGCCACGCATAGAGGACTCTCTTGATCGGCTGCGGCATGCACGCTATTTTTCATCAATGTACCTGAGAAGTGGCTATTGACAAATAAAAGTTGACGAGAGAGACCTTCAGAAAACTGCCTTCGTGACACCTGACGGTCTTTCTGAATTTACAGTGCTTCTTTTCGGGTTATGCTCAGCGCCAGCCAGTTTTCAGCGCCTATTGGACGCTGTGCTATCAGGACTGAAGTGGCAGACATGCTTCGTCTATTCAGACGACGTTATTGTCTTCTCAGCTACATTTGAGGAACACCTAAGTTGTTTATTCGCAGTTCTACCAGCTTTACGTTCAGATGGCCTGGTTTTAAACCAGAGAAGAGCCAGTTTGGTTTCAGTGAACTTTGCTTCTTAGGCCATGTGGTCAGCCACGAAGGTGTTCGACCTGAGCTGGGCCAAATTGGCGCTGTCACAAAGTTTTCTACACCACATGACAAAGAGCCGTGAGGAGCTTCTTAGGCATCTGCGCTTATTACCGACGATTCATCACCAACTTTTCGTACATAGTGGCGCCTTTGACACGGCTCACACGAGAGGATGTCCCCTTTTTGGAGGGGGTGAAAAGGAACAAAGTGCATTCAACAAAGTGCATTCAACAACACCTCCGGCTCTTGCGAAATTTCACCAAGAAGCGCCAACAGCACTTCACACCGACGCCAGCAATATAGGCCGGGGCACCATAGTGATACAACGGCAAGATTACTCCGAAAAGGTGATAGCCTACGCCTGCAGAGCTCTCTCACACTGAGGAAAAGTACTCGACTACCGAGAAAGAGTGCCTTACCATGGTCTTGGCAGTTCTCAAATTTCGACCGTATAATTATGGCAGCTCAATTAAGGTCGTCAGCGATGACTACTCGCTTTGCTGGTTCACTAACTTGAAAGACCCATCCAACCGTTTGGCACGCTAGAGCCATCGGCTTCAAGAGTTTGGTATGACCATTTATTTTTAAATCAGGGAAGAAGCATACTGCGGCAGACTGTCTCTCGCGGTCACCCGTCGAGCATGCCACTATTGATTGATTGAATGATATTTGGGGTTTAACGCCCCAAAACCACCATGTGATAATGAAAGACGCCGTAGTGGAGGGCTTCGGAAATTTCGACCACCCGGGGTTCTCGTGCACCTAAATCTGAGGAGCATGCTGCTATCAATGACGAGTCTGTGGACGTCGCATTCTTGGGAGTCATCAACGCAGTCACTATTTCACAACAGCAGCGCTGTGACCCCGACCTGCTTCCGCTTATCAACTTCTTGGAAGGACGATGTAAACATTTGCCACAAGTTTTCGCTAGATGACTGTCGTTTTTTTGTTGAAGGAACAACGTTCTATACAAGAAGAACTTTTCTCCCACCGGCAGCCCATTCTTGCTCGTTGTTTGGAAGCCTCTCATGATGAACTCACCTCCGGTCATCTCGGCTACAGTGGCGATGTGGGCTTGTTGGTGAAACAATTGAAAGAAATTTATGTAGCGCGAGGCGAAAAAACAAACACACAAAAGAATAGACTGAGAAGACAGAGTGCTAACAAAGCGCTAACACTGAGAAGACAGAGCGCTCTTTCTTCTTAGTCTATTCTTTCCTGTGTTCGTTTTTTCGCCTCGTGCTACATAAATTTCTTTCAAATATCTCGCCTACACTCGAACATTGTCCCGACTATAAAACAGTGACTACAGTACAAACCTAACGGCTGCTGTAAAACATCACGTCCAATACTGTGCCGACTGCCAAAGACGCAAAGTCACCCCGGCAAGCTGGCAGGCTTATTTCATTCTTTCCAAGTACCAGCAAAGCCAGGCGCACAAATCAGAATGGATTTCCTCGACGCATTCCTAACTTCTACCACGCGAAACAGATGTATCACTGTCGCCACCAATTACTTGTCTCACTACGCGAAGACTAAAGCCATGTAAAGGGCCACAGCAGCAGAAACGGCAAAGTTTTTCATAGAAAACATCGTCCTTTGGAATGGTGCTCCAACAGTTCTGATCACAGATAGAGGAACTGCATTCATGGCAGAAATTTTGGAGTCAGTTCTTGGACTCAGCGGTACAGCTCACCGGAGAAAAACGACGTACCATCTCCAAATGAACGGACAAACGCTGCGCCTTAATAAGACCCTCGCAGACATGCTCTGCATGTATGTGGACACAGAACACAAGAACTGGGATAAAATCTTGCCTTATGTAACCATCGCCTATAATACCACCCGACAGGAAACTACCTCAATGACGCCGTTTAGTTTAATACATGGGCGCGAAGTCACTAGTGTTTGACGCTATGCTGCCGCACGAGTGTGAAGACATTCATGCTGACGCCAAAGAATTTGGTCAGCGCGCCCAAGAAGCCTGACAGCTATCCCGCGTGCGTATTTGTCACCAGAAACACAAAGATGCGAAACGGTGTGACCTACGGCATAAATTATTAACCTGCACACCAGGCGAACAGGTATGGGTCTGGATCCTATTACGTCGACGTGGACTTCCACAGAAGGTAATACGACAATACTTCAGCCCATATCGAGCCACCCGATGCTTGAACAACAACTACGAAGGTATTCTCGACGGCGATTGCAATTGCAGTCACATAAACTGCTCACCCAAGATCGTGCATGTCATCCGGAAGAAACCCTACTTGTCCAGCTAACTCTCGCTTGTCTCATGGGTGCCAGCGCATATGTGCGTTTTTATAAGTAGAGCGTCTTGGCTGCGCATCATAACTCTCGCTTGTCTCACGGGTGCCAGTGCATATGTGCGTTTTTATAAGTCGAGCGTCTTGGCTGCGCATCAGGACGATGCCATTTTCGGAGGGAGGCAAATGTCCCGTGCGTCCTTCAAGAAAGACGAAGGCAATAGCGCATACGCGCATCTGCAGGCTTTTATGCATAACGCAACAATGAGAAAGAGGAGGATCTCTGTTGGACGCGGTAAGTAAAAAGACCGACCCGCTGCTGCTTTCTCAGCTTCTTCAAATACGACCTCTGTCTTCACATCGCGACAATATACATAATCATATATATTTTATTTATTTATTTATTTATTGAAAAATACCTTACAGGCCCGAGGACAATGAGTGAGGGTGGTAATAGTGAATGTAGAAGTAAACTTTTAAGGAACAACCATGCATGTTAATATTAACAGCAAAGTGTGGTGTAACAAATGCTAACAATTCAATAACTCACCATCACATAACACAACAGATTACAACTTGTCGATGAAAAAAGGCCAAAATTTCACAACATAAAAGAGCTCGAAAGTTAAACAAGTGAAACAACCTCACGATTCAATATTAAAGAAATGCATCTCAAGTTTATGCCGAAATGTGTTAGATTGACTATCAGAGGCGATATTTTCGGGAAGATCATTCCACATGTGCATGGCTTGCGGTAGTGCTGATGCGTTAAAAGTTTTTCGTTACCAAGCATTCGCATTAAGCTGAGAAGATTCTGTAACCTGCGTGACGTGTAGAGGGGACTTATAAGGTGCAATGACGATGTAGTGTTACTGTACACGTACTTTTGCAATAGGCATAACAAAGAAACGTGACGGCGAACCTGAAATGCATAGAGGGAATTATCAAGTTTAAGCTGAGTTACACTGGAATGAATGTCAAAGTTCCTAGAAATGTAACAAGAGGCTCTGCTATGAATTCCGCCCAGAATGTTAATTTGGTACTGAGCGGAAGGGGACCAAACAAATGAGACAAATTGAAGCTGCGGTCGGATCAAAGTAAAGTAAGACAATTTGCAAACATTAGATGGACAATGACAGATGTTTCGGCGTAAATACCCTAATGTTTTAGAGGCATTAGCACAAAGAGAAGTGACGTGTTCTAGCCAGGAAAGTCCTGGTGTAAGGTGGACGCCTAAGATTTGTAGGATGATGCCCGCGAAAGTATGTCATATTGTAAGTGGTATGAAAAGTTGGAGGTGATGTGTTTTCGTTCGAAACAAACTTTGTATTTATTAGTGTTTAGAGTCATAAGCCAAGTATCACACCAGCTAGAGCTAGTGTTCAGATCGTTTTAAAGGATCCGGTGGTCGTTTGGCCAGTTCATGGGTCTGTAGAGCCTGTAGTCATCCGCGAATATTCTGATAATTGATAATATATTATATGGGAAATCATTGATGCAGATAAGAAAAATAATGGGCATAGGACGCTCCCTTATGGGACGCCAGAAAAAACTTACGAATAGGGAGAGATAGAATTATTTACTCAATATGACGCGTGGAAAAACTACTGGGTGAAAGTTGAAAAAAAAATGCATATAATATTAGGACACCTCAAGAAAACTGTCAACAAAAGTTCACAAAAAAACTGTTTTTCCGAAAAAGTTATGACGCCGTACTGGATCTAGTAGAATGAGCGGTTGCCATGTCATTTCCACCGTGGTTTTTCTGACAGGTTACTTGCCTTCATGAAATTTCTTGAAGCATCCTCGCTCAAGGAACAAAGTGCATTGGCATTTTTCGCATTCCCACATGGCTCGCTTATGGACAACTTTGAATCTGAGCTGCTCTACCAGATTTCTGGGGTAGTGCCCTCTGGAGTCAAAAATGATGTCAGTTGGGACGCTTGCAGGGGTTCGTCTTTGCTTCGGGTTCTGAACACCGAGGCGCAAGAGGTGACAAGTAAGCAGTCTATTGAGAGTTAGAAGGTCATGTTTGTATTCAGACGATATTTGGTGAATCTTCCACGCATTCACAACGGAAATATTTGGCATCTGGGTGAACAATACCCACTACCAATTCTTAAAGCAAACGTCAATCCTGTAGTTGTTGGCGGTCTGATCAAAAAGGTCCCCGCCATCCATTTCATTATTGTAAGTGCCGAAAACGCTTCGCTGGGCTACCTTTACTTTTTCTTTTTTTGAAGAATATTACCGGCTTACTGCCCCAATGGGCTCAACTGAATCATAATTCGTGGCCGTTGTCATGACGCTGCTGTCCCGCCACTTCACGAGGAGCACTTCATTTGGAGTGTCAAAGCAGCTAGTGAAGTAGCCCTTATCTCGCTTTTCCATCTTGTTCTTCGCTGGCACGGGATCATTCTTGAGGCGGTTCTCGCGGATAGTGCCTGTCGCTCTGGAACCCTTCATTTTAAGAGCCGCTAACAGGTCTATTCCGGTGAAAAAAATTGTCTAAGTAAAGAATGTGGTTTGAAGGGATAGAAATGTTCTCGCAAAAAGAAAGCATGACTTGGCTGCCAAGTGTTCAGAGTTTGACGACTTTCCGCAATAGGTGTCAAAGGCATAGCAGTAGCCATCTGAACTGCAGAGCATCCAGGTTTTATAGCCAAATCATATTGGCTTGCCCCGAATGAACTGCTGCACGGGTGATGTCCAAAATATTTTACCAGTGATTCGTCTAAGGAAATGTTTCTGTGAAAAACCCCGTGCTGCTGTAACTTTTTGTTCAGTGAATCTATGAGCAGCCGGACTTTATACATCCTGTCGGCTGTTCTAACAATAGCGTCGTTGTCAGCAAAACGCAAGAATTTCTTGAAATTCAAGCACCTCGTCTTGGGTTGCACCGAAACACACAAGGAACGCCAACATTTCCGTCAAAAGACCAGTACATCCTCTGACTTGGCAATCTGTTGTACCCACTCAGAAGAAGAATACCAAGGATTTTTTTAGATCATTTATACTCAGAAAAAAGCCGTGCTCATTTTTTGTTTCGCGTATGTCCCTGACTGAAATATATTTTGGGTGATGACCTCCTCAATAAAATGGTAAAAAATATTTTACTCGGTGATTTTTCTTGAAAATTTGTCTTCAAACTGCTTCTTCGATCTTCAGCTCCGTTCCTGGGCGCAGACCAAGAGTATTGAGGCGTACTTTGTTGCCATTTGGAGGCGGTCCCGTTCTTCGCCTTTTTAGGAGCACTTTGAGCATGCGGTAGGGGATTTGCAGAAAGCCCGTGGACTTCGAGCGAACCTAGAAAATAAATGAAGCCCTACAACTGCACGAAGAATTTTAAAATCGTTGTTGCAAAATTAGTAGCACTCACCGCATACGTCATTCACCCCAAGGTCTTCAATGCAGTTGTCATCATCTTCTTATTATTCATTGGTTTCTGCAGCAGGCTGAGGGGGCACGATGGCCAAGTCAACATCACTGTCTCATCTGCACTGTCAAGCTCTTCTAGGGCTTCTTGAAGTTGTTAGAACGTTTTCGGGCCAAAGAAAAAGTCAGCCTTCTTGGCGCAAACCGTCTGCAACGGGATATTAGTGTAGCACACGTACGCGCCCATTGTACTATATTAAGTACATTTAAATTCAATCCAACATAACTTGTTAATATTGCCAAACAACGCGAACAAAATTATGCACGTGCCGAGGACCCGTTTTTATAAACAACCCACACAAATATTGAATCTCGCAGAGCCCGCTGAAAAACTTTATAGAATAAAATGTGCGCACTTACGGAGCTAGTGAGGCGGCGTCCAGTTTCCAGAAGTTCGGCAGGAAAAATCACCTAGTCGAAGGAATGGAGAGATGACCACCTACACAGGGGTGGTAAAGAAACCCTCTGATGGCAGTAATATGAACTCAAATTTGATATATAATCGCCTCGATGAGAGAAAAAAATTTTATTCACTGTACTTGATTAAGTATGCTAAACGGTAATGAGTGCACGGTTGTGAACTGCTTGCGGGGCAAAAAACTTCGTATCGAAGATAAAGTGAGGCAGTCTAATCATAGGGCAAACAATTTTGAAATAAGGTGGCAATGAGCGACACAATCAAATGCTTTGGCAAAATCAAGAAATATGCAATCTCTCTCCAGCCCACTGTTTATGATGTGATGAATGTCGGTGGAAAATTTTAATAACTGTGTTTTACATGACATGCCTTTTCTGAATCTGTGCTGGTTTGGGAAGAATGATTTGTTAGTCTCGAGGTGACTGTAGATGTGGGAGGCGATTATGTATTCGAGTATTTTGCAACAGATGCAAAGGCTTTATATTGGGCGATAACTTTAAGGTGAATTCTTATCTTATGATTTAAAGATAGGCACTACTTCGGCGATTGTCTAGCTATCTGGCAGTTTTCCAGACGACAGCGACTGTCGAAGGATGTGGTATAATGCAATGCTAGATGTGGAAACAGTGTTTTAGTACCTTAGAGCTGATATCATCAATACCGGCTGATGGAGATGTCCTAATCTGTTTATTTGACACGCAATACCACCCACCATGATTTCAATAGGCTGCATGTACTGGAAATGGTAGTCAGGGATATGCCGCACATTAAAATGATCTTCCCGGCTGAATACAGATGAGAAAATGCATTAAAGCAGTAGAACGTTCATAATCTGATAGTGGGATATTATTTTCATCAAGTAGTGACAACTGGTTAAAACCGCGATCCGGGGATATGAGGCGGCATGATTTCTCTGTATTGTTTTACAAAAGTGAAGGAAAGTCGTTGTGAAAATATTTATCGTTGGCATTGGGTATTGCTTTGCAGTAGTCTGTCAAGCACTGCTTGCATTTTCCCAAGCGGAGGTCGTAGCAGTGCATTTTGCGTTACTGTACAAGCGTTTTTTCCTACTTCTCTGCTTACCGAGGGATTTGGCGAACCAGGGATTAGATCTATCGTTAGAAAAGGTGACAGTTGGGATATATTGGTTTATAAGTGAATACATCTTGTTTCTGAAAACAACCCAGTTTTCATTGACAGACTTGTGTTTTAACAACGGCCACAAGTGTTTGCTGAAAACTTTTTCGGGTTCTGCGTTTATTTTGCCAAACTCGGCTTTGCTTTAGTCCCGAATTTTCTTTCTGTGTATTCCTAGGAACGGTAGAGAGACGTGCAACGATTCCTCAAATAAATTATGGTCACTGAAGCCTTTTAGGCAAGAGACTGTCCACACAGACTCCGGAGTGCTTGTTAGTAGCAGGTCCAACGTGTTTGAACCACGGGCTGGTTGATCGATGACTTGTGAAAGGTTAAAGTCCAATGATAAAAAATGAACTCTGTCGAAAGACAGCATAGTGATGATATGTTTGTCCAATCAGTTAGTGGAAGGTTGAAGCCACCGAAGAGGTAAACTATATCTGTAGTGCAAAGCCTTGCAGGTGCGTCTGCACAAGCAGGCGTTTGGTGCGTAGCGACACTACGGACTCGAGCTAACGGGAGGATTTCGACTCCCTCCCACGCCTAGTTGTGCGTGGCTTTACCGTGGCCGGGGAAAAGAGTATCTTGGGGGTTGAGCCGACGTCGGGTTATTGGAATTTTAAGGCACCCCGGAAGAAGCAACACAACCCTTTGGCACCGGCTTCACGTAGATGGCACCCCAGGGCTGACCCACCCAGGGGAAATCGGCTGTAGCCTTTTCTTACCTCGCTCCCTACATCTTTGTCTTTATCTCTCACTTTTTACCTGTACTATTGTCTTCTCTTTTCCGTTTACTTCTAAATTTCCTGGCAATTAGGGTTAACCCTGGGGGACTGATATCCCTTGGTCAGGACCATTGGGTTATAGTAGAAATGTACGGCTAACGTGTGTATACGTTCCCCTTGTTGGACTCCATGGTGGGTGGCCAGCATAGCTACCAAATGATCATGCTTTTCTATGGAAAATTACCCCCTTTCTACAATGATTGGTCCCACAAAAGGGTCGCATCGAAGCAAATAGAACCTTACTGACTGAAGAAACCGAATACACGAAATTCGTTGTTGTAACGTCATTGACTGAGACTAAGATTCAGGACATATCCCCATTTCCGATTGTAAAAGGAATCAAACAATGCAATGAAAGTAATTAAAGTGCAAACACTGAATTCAGGAGATCTCCTCATAGAAGTGGGAAACAAAGTGACAAAATAAGACACCTTGAAAAAATCGGACAACATGATCTCTTGTAACAGCTCACCGATCTCTTAATAACACGTGAGGTGTATTATCCGTCAATTAACAGCTCAAGTGCACTGAGGATGATTTAGTGGATCAAAGTGTACTTGCCGCATGAGCAATCATCATCCGTAGAGATAAGAAGGAAACCCGCACAAGGAATGTAATACTAACCTTCGCAAGCACGACTCTTCCTGCTGCAGTTAAGGTAGCATAGCTTTATCTACGTGTGAGGCCCTGCACACCTAATTCTCGCTGGTGCTTCCGGTGCAAGGGGTTTGGACACGGGTCTCATTCATGTCGTGATAATCCAACCAGCTCTAAATGCAGCCAGATTGAACATGATGATGCCGAGTGCACCAACGCTTTAAACTGTGTGAACTGCAAGGGGCACCATGCAGCGTACTCACATTCTTGCCCAGAATGGCAAAAAGAAAAAGACATAGTCACACTGAAAACCAAAGAAACCATAACGTATCCTGAAGCGCGCAAGCGAGTGAAAGCGACACAGTTCTTGAAAAAAAGCTAAGCGATCATGAGGTTCTGTTGGTGCGTAGACACAAATCATTCTGAATTTCGCCTCTTCATAGGTAAAATGGCACAAAATAAACCTTCCATACAAAGATGTAACCACCCCTTTTTCC
The DNA here is from genome assembly GCF_043290135.1 of Rhipicephalus microplus. NCBI lineage: Eukaryota > Metazoa > Arthropoda > Arachnida > Ixodida > Ixodidae > Rhipicephalus > Rhipicephalus microplus. The sequence continues at coordinate 438,727,334 of NC_134710.1, forward strand.
ACAATGCCGAAGCACTTCTTCTAAATATTGCACACCCTGCAGAAGTACCTATTGCATGGGCAACACACACGTTATAACGTGTGCTGAAAGGAGCAACCATATGTTCGCTTCCACGCTCGTTTCGACCTTTCTCTCTTGAACGACAAGTATGTCTAAGTCTTTTTTATAATGAGACGCCTTACGTGACACTGTTTACGCCTTGCAGACAATCCCCACACGTTAAGCGTGCCTACGCGAATCGGTGCAGTCCGACGCATCATTTTCAACAAGTGTGAACAGACTTACACGGTTATCTCAACACGACCAGTGCACATCCAGACTGAAGGCCAGAACGCTCACTTTATGCGCCGTTCGCCGCGTGCAGGCGACGAGGACGCCGATCAGGACATTGCAGATGTATTGCCCTTTAGACCACCGGCCTTGGGCGACGGACAATCGCGGCGTTGCTGCTTGCAGTCGGATGCCTTCTCGCTTGGCAAAGTAGCGTCCGTCCTCGGGCGCTTTGTCGCGCTGCGCTATCCTTTGACAGGTCACAGCCGTGGCGGTCTCCTCATTCCTGTTGCGCCACTGCGTTCTGGTCTTCAATCGTCTCCTCGTTGGTGACACCAGGCTCTGTCAGCGAACTTTCAGAGCGCTCAGGTTGTCCGCTTGATCCGCGTTGCGGAGAATAGTCTTCCGTCATTGGTGCCACACTCTCAGCCTCGTCGGCATCCATGATGTTCTCGTAGCTATCATCTACAGTAAGAGAGACGTGCCAATGACGCTGGCATACGTTCTTGCACAGTCCTCCCTGACGTGCCCAAAAGCATGACACCCCGTGCAGCGTGGCGTCTGACAATCATGTTTGATATGCCCATGCCTTCGGCACCTCAAGCAAACTGGCGCTCGTCCAGGCACAACGACAAGTACAGAGCCGTTGTAGAACTTGTAAACAGATGTGGTAGTTTCTTGACTGACACACCTTCATTGAGGACCATCCGTACAACTCGCGTTGTCGATTCTGTGAACTCCACTCCAGGAACACGCCACTCGTCGAGATGCACGTCCTTCACTTCACTAAACTCACTCAGAGCCTTTCGCAGAGCCTCTCCTGGGATGTGGAAAGGCACCCAGTTTATCTTCATTGTAATTTCCTTCTTACACGGATCAATGATTGCACAATATCTACCTTTCACACGTAAGCCTCCTTTGCCAACCACAGTGTCCTTTGCCTGTCGCGTGCGAAACTTGACAAGCCCGACAAGGCTCATCTGGAACGCACCTCTGCCACTGACAGCCTTGAGCACGCCAGCTTCTTCAATGGGTTCCCGGAAATCTTCGATTCGATAGGGCCTCTTCGGAAGGTCCCCGTGGAGAAAAACACAGAGTTCCATTCCTTCAACCGTCAGCATAGTCGGCAGTAAAAAGCGGTAGCCCGGTGAAGGGCACGAAAGACCTTGATCCCGGCCAGCGTCGGCCGTTTCTTTACCTCGCAAGGAGCGAGTCATCCCGCGTCTGATCTTGTCGAGCGCCAGATGTGGAATGTCTGCGCCACGACGGCAGATGATGACATGGGTGTTAAAGAAGTAGTCAACTCACATAGTCACTGTTTAACTTCAGTCATATTTGTTGTTTACTCGGGAAGGGCGGGATCTGCATCTGCTACTAAAATTTTCATATTTGATATACACGAAACACTGCTGCCTGTAACGATAGCCATTGCGATAACGGCAGCAGTGCTATGCTTTTGTTACAATTTACAACCACAGAGAAAAAACAATAACTCAGGGTACTGAGAAGCAGGTCGAGTTTATCGGCGGTTGCTGCCAAGTTTATTATTCCTTTCTCACTCCTTCCCAAGGGTGATATCAGTTCAGGCTTCATGACGCGTCTATGCTCAATTGATAGATGCGCCAACACAATTGATTTTGATGTTTTTTGCTCAATGCACAGCGCAGTCGTGCCAGCGCACTGCTGTTGCTCTGTCGTTAGGAACAACTACATGACGGCTTGGCCAAAAGGAATGCAGTGCGCCAGAAACATTATGCTATCTTATTGGTTAAGTAAGCAAACGAATTTACGTGTCCATGTTCTCGCATAAGAGCCAGTGAAGTGCCGGCAAGTGCGACCAACGTCTGTCGGTGAGGAGAGGCGTACGTTTCATGGAAGCGCTGCTACAGTGTCGCATCGATGTTTGTCGCTTCTTGCGCAGACACCTTACACAATAAAAAAGGTTTCGATTAGTTTAAATGAGTTCAGCGGTGCTGTATTGTCATTTTTACTCGTCAAAATGGTGTATTCTGAAACCCAGAAGCGCCGATAACACTTGTACGGGCTCGGTCGGTAGCACTAACCTTTGGTGGAAGTCATGGTGGTAGAACAGAAGGGTAGAAGTCAAATTTTCTGGAGGTAATCTTGACGCCTGTCGAAAGTGAAAGTTTATTTATATTCTCACGCAATTTGTTAACTTAAAGGTACGGCTCAAACAATAGAGGGTGCAAGAATTATGAGAGTTGCGTTTTGAGTGTGGCGACATCAAGTGACCGCTGTACTCTGCTCTAATGATTGAAAGCGACAATTGCGAACTGGAGCACATTTATTTGTCGACAACTGCGCGTCGATGTAAAACATTGATTGACATTTTCATACTGACAACTCTAGTCTTCTAAACATCACAACAAAGAAACACATCGCGGATGTTGAACTGATATAAGTACGTGCGCGAAATGTAAACATATTCCCGGCCGCATATTCTATGCTCCATAGAAATTAAAGCGTTGTCTACAACAAAGAATTAAAAAAAACGTACTAGAGCGTAATGAGCAGTGTCGGTTTCTTTTGAGCGTAAACATATATCTCTGCGCATTCAAGAATGAAACCCTACAAATAGGTGATTTCACATACATTCATGTGCTTTTCCTCATGTCGCCATCATCCACCAAGCTTCCATCAAGCCACCATCATTCACCTTGCGCGTAAGCCTTCCAACAAACACGTTTTTCCTCGCCACCATAAGCCAGCATTTTTTATTGTCACCACCATTGACTCGCCACTACCACCACCATTTGCCACCAATTTTCCACTCTAGCCATCATCAGCCGGCATTTTCCACCGTCACCACCATTGCCTCGCCAGCACCACAACCATCTGCCATAATTTTTTCCACTTTCGCCGTCATCAGCCATTATGCCCTCTAGAGTTTCAACCATACTCACAATTCTTTCCAACATATCTACCAACGATTCCAGCATCCACCAACCCAGGATTTTCAATAGGGGTATCACGTAAACGTAACAGGGCTCAAGTCAAGGGAAAGGGTTGTCCCGCCGCTTCGTTAGCTAAACTTGCCACCCCCAAAAGAGGTGGCACTTTGATGTCTTGATTTCTCCTCGTCTATTCTGGTTTGCTGTCACGTGTGTAGAGAGTATTGGTACACCCTGGACCCCTTTTGTTAATTGTTTGGTTGTGCACGTCCTTGAAGAGACCCCTTGGGGGATTTAATTGATTCTGCCGTGTGGAGGGAGCGGCGCGCGTTTGTTTTAATGCTGGCTTTTGACAAAAACAGGTGTTCTGTTAGGATTAATATGCACGCCGATACGCTTCTGGACACTTCAGATTGCTGTAAAATATGTTGTACATAAAAGCCGTGTCTCTTTTCGCGTTCGTGGTGCTCAGAAGCAGACAAATTGCTAGGCGTCACATCACTGAAAAGCATCTGCCACACATGCGTGCACTAAAGAGTCGTACTCGATGAGAGAAGGCATGAGGCAAGCTACCCCCCTCCCCTATGGTCACACGAATAATTCAGAAAGCATATAAAAAAGCAAGCGGACACGCCCAAGTGTACACGCAACCACACTGAACTTGAAACACGAAGTGTCTCCCGATTTGACAGCTTAGTGAGTGTACATGATGTTGATGTTGATGTTGATGGCCTTTTATGGATGGCGCTTACCCACAAAGGGGGATGGGCCAAGAACCGGGCGGCAGGATACTTAAATGAAACTAAACTGAAAATGAAGCCAATCTAAAAAAGTAGCTTAAAATAATACTACCAAAAAAAAACAAAAATGTGTGCTGAGCAAGCGGTCAAACCATCTTTTGTTTTTGAAAGACATAACTACGAATCATAAACTAAAGATTTGAAAAGGTAGTGGTTCACTAGCATGGTAATCGTTTAGTTGCGTTAATGTAATCAAACACAGCGAAGCATACATCCCTGTGGCAGTAACCAAATGAAGTTCCGCCAAGTGATAAAATTACTGGTAAATTTACTTGTATTCCGAGCTTCTTTTGTAATGGGGTTACTAAAAATCTTTTTCTCTGATAAGAATAACGATGACAGAATAAAAAGAAATGTTCAATTGTTTCAATTTCGTTGCACCAAATGCATAGCGGTGACGCCTTGAGCTGAGCTTTATTAAGATAATAATTTAGTTGTGGAACTGCACAGCGCAATCTGGTATAAGTGACCTCTAACTGGCGAGATACACACCACTGTTTATTCCAGCAATAGCTCAAATGCTCGAAATCTTTAAATTTATCCAAATTACTTTTTCCCCATTGCAGGCAAGCATTTCGGAACCTTAGCGCGGTTACGTAAGCCGTATCTGGCAAAACTGGGATGGTGGGCCCACCCAGGGATACTGCAGCTAAAGAGTCCGCCATTTCGTTCAAATATTTTCCGCGGTGACCTGGTACCCATAGCAAATGCAGTTTTTTTACGTTTTTCGGTACTAAATGCCGAAACGTATTCATCAGCTCTGAATTTACTGCCGTAGAAAGTGCATTACAAACTGATAACGAATCTGTAATGATAACTGCTAATGATTCGCTTGAGGGTAATTTGCGTAGGGCAAGAACAATGGCCAATAATTCTGCCATGAATACCGGGGTATAATCTGGGAGTCGAATCGAAAAAGACCAGTCCAAAGAAGGAGAGAAGATGCCAACCCCAGCTTTTTCTTTTGACACAGATGCATCAGTCGCTATGATATTGCTTATCTCTAGGTGGGCTAGATAATCTGCTAACTGGTCATTTAAATACCTATATGCCAATTGTTTCGCGTTGTGAGGAAATATATCATCGAATTGTATGCTAAGCATTGACTTTAGGTTGTGTATTGGACCAATATGTACATGAGTACCGGTCTGTTTTAGAGTTTTGCCAGCCTTTGACCCACTACATGCTGGCACTTCTGCTCAACCCACCGAAACACATTGTTTGCCAGACGACAAGGCCATGCTATCTCTCTATAGTTTGGCCCGCAAGGCTTGTACGCCTGCCTCCATTTCATTCTCGAGAATGCGGCCCGGCGTCGGCATCAACACGAAGCAGAAGATGCATCAAGTATGAAATGTGTCCATCGGGGGCATCCAGCATTGGTGTCAGCATTGAACAGTATATGCATCACGCGTGAAATGTGTCCATCAGTGGCGTCCGAAGTCAGCATCTACTTGACGCAGTACGTGCATCTAGCGCGAAATGTAAACGTCGTTGTCATCTAGCCTCGGAGCCAAAATGAAGCAATGAGTACATAAAGCGTAAAAAGTGTCCATCCGTGTCGTTGAACGCCGGCGTCAACACGAAAAAGCAGATGCATCAAGCATAAAAAGTGTCCGTGGGTGGCACCTAGCATCGGCATAAACATGAAACAATCGATGCGTTAAGTGGGAAATGTAATCGTCAGTGCCTTGCATCATCGACGTCATGACGAAGCAGTAGATGCGTCAAGCGTGAAATGCAAACATGGGTGTCCTCCAACGTCGGCTTCGTCCTGACGCATTAGATACATCAGTCCCAGGTAGCAAATAAATCACAGCCTATCCTCGAGGAGAACGATGAAGAGTGGGACAAGCTGATGGACCGACGCACGAACAGGCGTAAGGGCGAACTAACGGATGGATGGATGGTCACACGGATGGACTGACTGACTGAATTACCGACGGACAGATGGACGGACAAACAGACGAAAGAACAGATAGACAGACAGATTTGATTATTGATAATTTGGGTTTAACGCCCTAAAACCACCATATGATTATGAGAGACGCCGCAGAAGAGAGCTCCGGAAATTTCGACCACTAGGGGTTCTTTAACGTGCACCCAAATCTGATCACACGGGCCACAGCCTTTTTATCTCCATCGAAAATTCGGCCACCGCCATCATGATTACATCCCGTGAAATTCGGGTCAGCAGCCGAGTACCTTAGCCACATGGGCACTGTGGTGGGGCAGAGAAAAATGGATGCAAGGACGGACGAATGGTCGAAGGGATGCAGGGACGGACAGGGTGAGTGACAGGTGGACGTCTCACTGACTGACGGATAGATGGACAGACCGCCGGACGGATGCACAGACAGACAGGTGCACGGATGGACGTATAATGCTGGACGCTGCCGACGTTTACATTTCACGCTTCATGCACGTAAGTGTTAGTGTTGACGCTGATGCTGGACGACGTCACTGGCTGTAAGGTTTCACGCTTTATGTATGTAGTGTGTTTACGGCGATGCTGGACACCGCCGATGGTTATGTTTCGAGCTTGATTCACGTAACGCTTTGACGCCGATGCCGGACGACGCCACTGACGGCTATGTTCCGAGCTTCACATAATATGTTTCGATGCTGATGCTGCACGCCACCGACGGTTAAATTACTTGCTTGATGCACCTAAAGATTAGTGTTTACACCGACGCTGCACAACGCTCCAACGCTTATGTTGCGAGCTCAATGCATGTAACGTGTTGAGTCCAACGCTGGACACCACCAATGGTTAAATTTCTACCTTGATGCATGTAACGTGAGGCATTGGTACGTGCTTACCTGACGCTGTACAACTCGAACGACGATTACATTTCGCTCTTGATGCATCTAATACTTCGTGTTGACGCAGATGCTGGACACCACTGACATTTCACGACTGTATGTTGAGGGCTTTTTTCTTATTAAGGTCCAACACTGAAATCAGGCCTTTGAAAATTCACTGGAAGCCACTTAATATCTCACACAACACGGGTAGCAGAGGCGCAGGGGGTGGTTGTACAGCTGGCCACAAAATGGCGGTGCAGAAAAATTATGCTGATTTCGGAGGAAGCTGGCAACACTGTGCCAAGTTGCCCACTGAACTTGGCTGAGGTTTTGATAGGGCGTTTTCACATATTTTCAACCTAACGAAAATAGTCATGTAGGCTCCCTATGACTCATGGAGTGCCAGTGCCCTCCTCAAAAAGCGGCCGAAACTGTTAACTCTGCTCAGACGCGCTCGGCAATAGACGGCGATGACACGCAATAGGCTGCACCTTGTTGTTTATCCAGCAGCCATGCCAGTAGTGAAACTAGTAACACACCTAGGTTCAATAAACAGAACCAACTAATAAACCAAGGCAGACGAGTGTCGTCCGCCATTTATAACTGTTCTCTCACTTCTTCCTTCTCTGCATTACACTTCTCTTCCTCTTCAGTTTCTCCATACAGACTGCTTCAAATCTGTGTTCCCAAATCTGGACACGCAGTTGGCCCATTTTTCGGAAATCAGCTGAGAGTCTTGCCATCTTTGAGCAGCAACACGAAACACAAATAGTGCGTTTGGTAGTGCACGCATGAATCAACATTTAGCGCGACAAATATGCTCGCTGCCAACGGTGGAGGGGGGGAGACGTGTCCCAATTTGGATACTTGGAGCGCCTACCGGGACTTTGGCAACTCATATGATGGAATAACTCTGGCTTTGCCAGTGTGAACGTCAGTCGCTATTTGGTCGCCAGTCCGAAATGGTTTTGTGACCAATGCTAGCCGCTGGTGTGAACCAAACGTTTGGTTTTATTACCTTTTTCTTCGTTTGTGGCGCTGTGTATTGCTACTGCAAGCTCGCCATGGAGGAAGACGTTCGCGAATGCACACGTGGCGGCCTCTTCCGGTGGCTGAAGAGCGCACCATTCTGAAATGTGCCAACAGGGTGTGACCTAGACCTGTGGCGCAAAGATTATTAACATTCTGGCATCATTTGTCGACAGACGGAAAAACAAATTGAGCTAACATTGTGATTTTTGGCAAAAAAGGAGAGATAGACTCCACGTTCGGCGTTAACGGCAGCAAACAACGAAAAAACTGGAGCTTGCAACGTTATTCACACCTTAGAGTCCTACCTCTACAAGCGGTTCATCACCGCACTTGTGCCTGAGCGGTTAAGGCGATGAACTAGAAATTCATTGGGGTCTCCCCGTGCGGGTTCAAATCCCGTCGACCGCGTGCGCACTTTTTTCATTTTTACAGAGCGTCAGTGAGCGTCTAAAGTAGCCTGGATATAGCGCCTTAGCCTGGCCTCCGCGGCAAATATATTTATTTTTATGTTCTAAAACCAAAGCCACTCTGATGGCTGAATGTTAAAAATTTAATTGAATCCTGCGATGTTTACAACTCTGACTCGGGTTTCTCATAAACGAACCAGAAAGCCTTACCTCTTCGCAGCCCCCTGGTTTGCTGGGTTGCCCATGCCTACTCTTGTATTTTCTACTGTCATTTCAGCTGCTTAGGCAAAGCACTCCCAAAAAAAGAATGAAAGTGTAGATCAAGTCTTCTGAAACCATTTGCCAAAAGCAATCGGGTATTGAGCAGGAAAAATGTGTCCCAATCAATAAAGACTGAGGAAGGTGTCTGTCTGCAGCTGCCATCACATGACTCCCTGGCATCGTTTAGGTTCGGGGTGAGGTGGAAGCTATATCCACCTGCATAAATTGTAGCGCTTGGTTTAGTCGTTATACATCACTAATTCTTCATCGATGTTTGATGTGTATGTCGATATCAATCCTGTATATGTGACGTAAGCTTGATGCAATCTATGCAGTATATATATATATATATATATATATATATATATATATATATATATATATATATATATATATATATATATATATATATATATATATACGGAATAACATAACTTTAATGTTGCCGCACTGAAGGTACTACAACTGTCCCTCAATAGGGGCACACACACACAGTTTTCTTGCTTCTTTCGGGCGAGATTGTTCTTATCGCCGGCGCCCGTGTTTGGAGGCGTTGCCGTGACGCGCAGGCGTAGAATCGGTGCCTGAGCCGTTTGGCCCCACCACCACCCCACGCAGATAGGAGCCGTCAGGGTTGAAAAGGTTTGGGGACCCGCACGTGGCGTCCAAGGCGGGTGGTGTAGGGTGCGAGTCATGGCGTCGCGGGCTTTTGTCGGCGAATTACGGGAGGTGTTCGGGTGTTGGTAGGCTCCTGGGAAAGGATGTATGATGGCTTTAGCAGTCGATGGAAACACGTACATCCTTTCCACTGATTTGCAGGGTGAATGTTTTGTCGTAGCGACAGATGACTTTGTAAGGTCCGGAGTAAGGCAGCTGGAAAAGTGCGCCACCGGTGTCGTCACGGAGGAAGGCATGCGAGCATATTGTCAGGCCCTTAAACACGAACGGGGTCGGATTGGTGTGGAGAGCCGCTGGTGAGGGGCGCAGCGCGCCCTTTGTGCGACGGAGTCGAGTGACGAAGTCTCCAGGGTCCGATCTGATTACATCAGAGGTCAGAGTGGAGAGGAGTTCTCCAGGTAGGCGAAGCGGCTTCACGCAGATGAATTCAGCAGGCGTGGCTTGAATGTCTGGCTTGAAAGTTGCGCGCAGATCAAGAGCGACGGCGGGAAGAGCTTCGAGCCTGGTTGAGTGAGGGTGGCACATGATGGCTGCCTTCAACTGCCGGTGAAACCGTTCAATCATCCCGTTGGCGCAAGGGTGCTAGCTAGTTGTCTGTGAATGCTCGAACCCGGTGGAGATCCCGAGAAGCCTTAAGAGTTGAGATTCGAATTGCCTTCCTTGATCGGTTGTTACTCGACGAGGAGTGCCGAAGCGTAAAACCCAGCCGGAAAAGAAGGCTGATGCGACGTCTTCTGCGGTGATCCTTTTCAGCGGCCACACCTCGGGCCAACGAGTGTAACGATCGATGGCGGTGAGGCAATAGCGGTAAGGGCCGGCTGGTGGGAGGGGGCCAAATATGTCAATGTGGACTTGCTGAAACCATCCCGTTGGCAGGAGGAATTCTCTGAGTGGCGACGTGACGTGTCGGGTGATTTAGGCGCGCTGGTATTGAATACATGTGCGTGCCCAGGTGCGGCAGTCCCTTTGTATTGAGGGCCACGCCTACCGGTCAGTCACGAGGTGTGTAGAAGTTCGGATGCCGGGATTACGGATGTTGTGTAACTGGTTGAAGAGGCTTTGACGATGCAAAGAAGGGACTTATGGTCTCACTCGTCCTGTTGATGTGTCACAATAGAGAGCGTCCGTTGACCCAGGGATGGCAACTTTTTGCAGTTGAAGGGAAGAGCTCTTTTCGAGGAGCTGCTGGAGTTTGGTGTCCGTTTTCTCAGCTTCGGCGAGGGCGTCGGTTGCGACGGTTGGTAGCTCGACAGCCGAGACGCGAGAGAATTCGTCGGTGACCACGTTTTTTTTCCGCTGATGCCATGGATATCTGTAGTGAATTGAGCGATGAAGGACAGCTGGTTCTGCTGGACCGGTGGAAGTTTTTCGCGGCGTTGGGAAAAGTCGTAAGTGATAGGTTTATGGTCGGCGTATATGATGCAGTGTGTGCCTCGAGGGTGTGGCGAAAGTGTTGGACTGCTTCGTAGATGGTTAGGAGCTCTCTGTAGTAGGCTGGCCAGGTCGTCTCCGCAGGGGGCGAGGTTTCATCGCCGATGCTGCCGGTAGGCTGGGACGGCTTCGGGGAAGAGAGTTTCTTTGAGAAGAACGCCAAGGGGCGCCAGTTGTTGCCCACATGCACATCAGAGAGGCTACGATGGCGCTGCTAGAGGCATCTGAGAAAAGACCCAGTGGCGCCTCTGGCTTAGAATGGGAGAGCAGCGTAGCGTTGCCGAGGGAGTTTTGGAGTCTTCGAACACTTGCGTTAAGGCTGGGGTCCAAGTGACAGGATGATTGCCACGTTGGCCGGACAACGCATCATGGAGAGGGGCCTGATATGTGGCCGCATTAGACACGAAACACCTCTAAAAGTTGAACATGCCCAGCAAATGGCGGAGGTCTTTCGCTGTGGCAGGTAGCGCGTAATTTTTAAGAGCGAGGATGTGGTCAGGCAAGGGTCTAGTTCCTTCTGAAGAGATTTCATGGCCAAAAACGTGACGACGGGGCGCCGAGCGTGCTCTTCTGAACTTTTATGAATAAGCCGTGTTCATCGAAACGCTGGAACAGTCGACGAAGGGGTTGACGATGTTCCGTTTTGTTGCGGGAGAAGATCATGATGTCGTCTAGGTAGACGAAACAGAAGTCCAAGCCGCGGACGACGTCGTCGATGAAGCGTTGAAAGGTTTGCCCCGCGTTGCAGAGACGAAAACTCATGAAAAGGAATTCGAAGAGGCCGAAAGGCGTGATAATTGCGGTCTTTGGGACGTCATCCGGGTTTACAGAAATTTGTGTGTAGGCCTTTACGAAGTACACCACTGAGAAGATAGTGCTGCCATCTAAGCGTTGAGCAAAGCTCTGTATATGACGGACAGGGTACCTGTCGGGAACGGTGCGAGGGTTGAGGGCGCCATAATCTCCGCAGGGGCGCCAGCCATTGGTCTTCTTTGTTACCAGATGAAGCGGTGAGGCGTAAAGTCTCTCCGAGCGGTGGGCAGTACCTTCCCGGAGCACGGCTTCAAACTCGGCCTGTGCGATTTGTAGGCGGTCTGGGGCTAGCCGACGGGTGTGGCATGAGACCAGGGGGTCGGAAGTAGTACGAATGTAGTGTACGGTTGAGTGGCGCACCTCTCGCGGACGCCCGCTAGGTCGAGTAAGGTCGGGAAATTCTGCGAGGATGTTATGGTATGGCGACTGGTTCCCAATAGTGAGTGCTTTGACGTTAGGCTGTTGGGTGGTCGCACGTTGGCCCGGTGTGAAGAGGCCTGTTGTAGCGTCGATAAGTCGGTCATATCGGCAGTTAGGTTGGAGATTGGAGTACGTCAAGAAGTCAGACCCGATGATCGGCTCTGCGACGTCGGCGATGACGAAATTCCATGAAAAATCTTGATCAGGTTTTTGGAGTTGATGTTAAGGCGGAGCAAGCCGTATGCCTTGATGGTCGCATGGTTCACCGCGCTGAGCTCAAAGGACGTGCAAGGACGGGTGTCACACAGGAAGATTCGGGGAAAGCAGCAGATGTCGCAGCCACAGTCGACAAGGAACCGCCGCTTTGTGACATGTTCGGTGACAAATACGCGCCGACCTCTAAGTGTGCAGCTCGCGGCTGTCTCTGCGGGCTGCCGTTGAAGTTTCCCTGACGTCCATTTGAGCAAGGTGGTTGACATTTCCGGGTTTTATCCCCGAAGCGGCGATGGTAGTAGGAGGGGCCGTTATCAATTCCGTGCAATGAAACGGCGTTGTTGTCTTGGCTTTGGGAGCTTTTTTGTGGACGCAGCTTCGGGATTTGATCCAGACGCCTTTGAATTGAGTCCAGCTGACGGGTGATTTCCTCGGCACGGCGCGAGAGCTCCCCGCGGGACTGTCGGGTGTCAACGGCGTTTACGGTGGGAGGCGGTGCTGGCAACGGCATCTCGACGACTTGATCGGCGATGTGAAAGAGCTGGTTCAGCGGCAAATTAGGCTGCACCTGGAGGATGGCCTGCGCGTGTGAGGGTAGACGCTGAAGCCAGATGACACGGAGGAGGGTGCCGTCGAGCGGAGTGCTGCCCAAGAGGTCACGCATGTAACGCAGGAGCTGCGATGGCTTGCGGTCACCGAGCTGTTCGTGCTGGAATAGGTTACGCACCTTCTCGTCTTGTGAAGGTGAAAGCCGGTGGGTCAGTTCCCTCTTCAGGTGTAGGTAATGGTCATCAGCCAGGGGATGAGAAAGTATATTGCGAACCTCAGCCGCATAGCGAGAGTCTAGATGGGCAACAACGTAGTCATAGCGCATCCGGTCCTGGGTGACGCGTGCCATAGGAAACTCCGCCTCGACTTGAGCAAACCACGCGTCAGGTACCTCTGCCCAAAATGGTGGAAGTTTGATGGCCACGCGACAGACGTCCGTTTCAACATATATATATATATATATATATATATATATATATATATATATATATATATATATATATATATATATATATACATTGTGAGAGTAATAATTCAATGGGCCAGTTAGTCTTCTTGAATGTATGGAATATGCACAACAGGAGCATTGTCAACAAGGATAAATATATTTATTTCCCAACAGTTTCGGGAAGGGTCCTCCCTTCATCAGGGGAGGAGTTATACTAACATGAACTTCCAAACTTTGTTGCTGTCATGTCCCTCTCGCCTTGGAAGATGTTTGCGAGCGCTAGAAAGAACTAAAGAAAGAAAGAAAGAAAAAAAAGAAAAAAAGAGAAGAAAAAAGACGAAAAGAATAAAAGGAGAAAAAAGAAAAAAAAAGAAAAAAAGAAAGTAAAAAAGAGGAAGAACCATTGTCAACACTGACATCAAAACCAAATGTCCGTGTACGTTCACATCCGGTTCTAATCCCGTGCTGGTCAGTTCTCGGCGTGTGTCGGGCCACCCAAGACTGTCGCCGCGGTGGCGGGAGCGGTTCATGACGGGTTTCCCCTTAATGGGTCGGTCGTTTCTCTTTCATCTTCGTCCGTTTCCCCTCAATGGTCATGAAGTGGTAGGTGAACAGAACCACTTTGTATGTGCAAGCGAAAAAAAAACACGAAAGAACAGTGTACACGTACGAGTAAGTCAGAAAAAAACAAGCATGGTCTCCAGCTATCAGTCTTTGTCACCAGTTTCCTCCTGGCTCACTTCTCGGAGGCAGGAGAGTCTTGCGCGGTCCCCATTAATGGCAGCGACTAATGTTCGAAATTTGAAAATAAAATGTGCCTCACGCTGCTCGCGCTCGCGTCTGTTTGAGAAACCGGACTGCAAAAGAGTAACGCTGATATTTTCAAAACTGTGGTTTGGCAGGCGCAGATGTCTAGATAAAGGTAGCTTCGGCAGTGAAGTGGCGTGGTACCGGTGGTTATTGAACCGCAGCCGAAATGGCGTGTCTGTTTGGCTGATATATTCTTGTCCGGAGATGTTGCATTGTAGCATGCATATAACGTTACTGGAGTCACAATTAAGGCTTTCAATTATGCAGAATTTGAAATCTGATAAGTTCGCTTTGGATTCACGTGTTGTCACCATCTGTGGGCATACCTTGCATCGAGCTTTTCCGCAGGAATGGCACCCTGATTGAATTTTGGGCGTGTTTGTTTTTGCTCTGACAAGAATGTCCTTCAGATTTTTATCCCTGCGGTACACCACGTGAGGTGGCTTCGCGAAAATGGAAGTTAGTCGTTTGCTTTGCCTGAATAAGTTGAAATGGCGGGAAAGTATGTTGTTGATTCGTGGCGCTGATGAGGAGTAAGTTAGTACAAGGTTCGTTTGGGAAGTCGTTTTAGATACTTTGCTTGTTCCCTTAATTATATCATTCCTGTTCACGTTGTGAGCACGTAGTATGGCATCGTCAATAATGTCTTCCGGATAATTTTGTTTCAATAAGGAATGCTTTAGGTGTTCCGCGTGTCTGTCAAATTCCCGCATATTGGTGCATATTCTTCGGTACCGGTAGGCCTGAGAATATGGAATACCCGTTTTGCAATGCTTTGGGTGGCTGTTGTTGAAATGTAGGTACATTTGACGGTCTGTAGGCTTTTTGTAAAGGTTTGTTGACAAGCGGTCATTTTTGACCGTGACCGTGGCGTCCAACAAGTTAATGCTAGTTTTGCAAATTTTGTGCGTGAATTTAATTGATGGGTGGCACTTGTTAAAATCCTCTGTGAAGCTGAAAAGACTTCCCTCATCGTGGTTCCATATCATAAGAATATCGTCTAAGTACCTTCTGTAGTAGAAAGGTTTCATGGTGCGTCGCTCAATGAATGGGATTTCAAGTGAAGCCATAAAGGTGCTCGCGAAGTATGGGGCCATTTTCGTGCCCATTGCAGTGCCACTGACCTGAAGGAAATGCTTGCCATTGAACTCAAAATGGTTATAATTTAGTACAAGTTCAAGAAGTGTAAACCGTACTTCGCCACTTACACAAGTTGATGAGTAAGATTTTACATATTCAAAAACCATAGCCACTATTCCGTTTTGGTGGGGTATGTTGGTGTACAGTAAGCAGACGTCCATGGTCACCAGAAAACGACCGCCTGGGATGCCGAGACATGAAGTTTCCCAAATGAAGTGGTTTGTGTCCTTTAGGTAATAGGGAAAATCTGGGGGGATGTTTTTTATTAAGGAATTGATGAATTCTGATATATTTTCTGTTGATGTGCTGTTACTGGATACTATCGGACGTCCCGGATTTCCTGCCTTGTGTACTTTGGGGAGCAAATAGAATCGACCGGGAACAGATTGAGCCGGTAACATTGCTTTTAATATTTTGCCGGTAATTTTCTCGTCCCGGCGGAGATTATTTAGGGTTACTTTGATCTCCCTTTCAAATTCGGGAGTCGGGTCCGTTGGAAGTTCTTTGCAGAATTTTGTGTCTGATAGTTGCCGTTCCCCTTCCTTTAAGTAGTCCGACGTGTTTAGATTTACTATGCAGCCCCCTTTATCAGCCCGTTTGATGGTAATTTCAGTGTTTTTTTGTAGTTCATCGAGTGCCCTTCGTTCTGACTTTGATATGTTGTTTCGAGATGGCCGATTTTTTTCTTACGCTCTGATGATATCTTTTTGAACTGCTGATATATACATACCGAGGTGTTTGTCCCTCTGCTCACCTGGACAGCATGATTTCTCACCACCAATCAATCTATTCTCGTCCGTACAGTCCTTGCGATCATGAAGGTATTCACGGAGGCGGTGATTACGCGCAAAGTTATCGAGGTCTTAGTACAGTTCGAATTCATTGAATCTACGGGAAGATGGACAAAAGGTTAAGCGTCTCGACAAAAGTTGAAGCTGAGCGGGTGTGAGCGTTGTGTTGGACAGATTGAGGACATTTTTCTCATAAGTTTTTGGCTGCTCTTGGCTACCACGTGGCACAGGAGTGTCAGCGTCATATTCGAGAGTAAGGCTGATTTGATTAGGATTGCACTGTAGTTTGAGCTTCCATTGTTCTCCTCAAAGTTAGGTTGTGGTGCGCGTGGTCCCTTGCGTTCTTGTACAGCCTCATTCCTATTTTTTTTGTTGCAGAGCAGTGGAGCTTCTGCAATCCCGATTGAGTTTTCTATCGTTTACTACTGAAATATCGCCTCTTTTTTTAGTTCATATGTTTCCAGTTCTCTTGCCTCATGCTCTCCGAGATTATTAACCAATTTCTGCGTGGCCTCCGTGACACTGTATTCGGTGGCCTTACGCTCACTATGGTCCGCAATGACCCGAGTCAGTTGCAAGGAAAGCATTGGGCTCCGCTATCGCGGATGACCCAGCTTCGTCCAGGATGTTCCTTATGCAAAACGAGCGATTCTTATTATGAAGATTCTGGCATTGTGCGTATTCTCTCTTCTTTCTTTTTCGACGGCTTTCTTCAGTCACGGCCGGCGTGCATCTTCTCTGTACCCTCCTATCTGTAGTGAAGACGTCAAGTAGGTAATTTTCAAGGGCAGTTACGACATTCTGTCCAACCAGGAATCTTTTTGTCAATTCCCACGGTCTAAAACCTTGGAAGGAACGAGGTGGCTGTTTCCCCACCAGTGTTTGCAGCTCATTCACAATGGCAGCTCAATGGTCTACCTGTGAAGATGCAGTGTCGCACGGTGCCCCTCTGTCTTCCTGAGCTGTATAGACATTGACGAAGAACCAAAAACAGCTTGGCTTCGATCGTCACCATCTCTCCTACTTTGCAAGTCTTTCGCAAGATTCCGGTACTGCACTTGCCGCCTATGAGACTTAATGCCATCGAATTTTCTTGTTGGAAATCTCCTCGCCAATCACTGGTTGATATTCTGAACACCCTCTTTAAGGAGGTGGACTTCATGGGCAGCCAGAAGGTATTCTTCCTCTCTTGTCCATCTTGGTCTAGTTCGTTCAATGTCAATGTTGGCATTATAAGCCTCAATATGAGCATGACGCTTATGTTGGCTTAAGCCAATCTTCGACATGAAAGATCTTCCACATTCGGGGCAGGCATAGTGGTCCCTCTCCCTGTCCAGGAATGTATTTGATTCCACCATCGTTATGCCATCACTACTGTGAATGAGGGCAGAAGTCCCATAAAAAGCACCCTCGCAGAACGCGGGGTCCTCATTTCCATTGTCAGATTTGGAGTCCGAAAATAGGTCAGATGGTAAAATGCGCCTACCTCTTGGCCTTGCGCCCGTGCTCCGCCAGTCTGACCCTTTGTTGCCACCGGCAAGTCCGTGCGCAACCGCCAACTGAGGAGACTCAAGCCTCCCCTCAATTCTTTCTGGTGGCATATCCGTACACTCTGCCCAAGACTCTTCTCCACAAAGAGCTTCTTCTGATCTCTCATTGTCATGACCTTCGGGAGATTCCATCACCCGTGAATTTGCCTCTCCTGTCACCTCACATGTCACTGCAACCTCTGGAACATTTCCTGCCACTTTATTTCCAGCGTAAACTTGTTCGCCTTCAGTCTGGATCTCTGCACAACCAGTCCCAACTCTAGATCCTTCATTGTACCCTTCATCAGGGATATCAAGTGCTTGAGCATCACCTCCTCTATCAGTCTCTGGCGATAACTCTCTTCCTGTCTCAGCAGCCTTCCCGGTGTCGCCACCACTGTCGCCCGGAACGCTAGGCTTCTCCTTAGCCTCGTGACCGAATCTCGCACGATGCACACCCAGCCCTCTCTGGGTTCCAAAAGACCGTTTCCAGATGTCACACGTGTACAGGCTCCTTTCAACTGGGCTCACTGCGGGCACCCTTCGCGAATAACTCGCACGAGTGTTGGGATACATACCCCATGCTTGGTGTGGCTGCCTGTGGGCAGTCACATTCTTGAAAATATTCTTTTCAGCTAACAAGCCAAGCAAAAGAGGCCTTAGGAATTTCTCCCTAATGACCGAGGTGCCTTCACTGTTGCACCAGCGGTCAATGAATAACTCAAAGGTAATTCTCTAAAGAAAGCACGGTGGCAGGGGGAACCACGAGCAGGTAGTGATAGGTCTTCTCCCCCTCTTTTTTACTTTCTTTTTTTTCTTTTTTTCTTTTTTCTCCTTTTATTTTTTTCGTCTTTTTATCTTCTCTTTTTTTTCTTTCTTTCTTTCTTTAGTTTTTTCTCACTCTCGCAAACATCTTCCAAGGCGAGAGGGACGCGACAGCAACAAAATTTGGAAGTTCATGTTAGTATAACTCATCCCCTGATGAAGGGAGGACCCCTCCCGAAAGTGTTGGGAAATAAATATATTCATCCTTGTTGACAACGCTCCCGTTGTGCCATATCCCATATATATATATATATATATATATATATATATATATATATATATATATATATATATATATATATATATATATATATATATATGGACCTTGTTCTTAGCACAGCAGGAGTGATTATACTCATGGGGAGATGCACTCTAGCCTGACCAGTTTGTAAAGCTCTCGGAGAGATTAGTAAAACTTCCACAGAGAGTGTATGAACTCCAGTTCAGAAGCGCGACTGTACTTTTGCAAGGGAGGTTGTTCAATATCTTTCAGCTAGTGTACCGGAACTCTGTCGAGAGAGTGTGCCCACTCTGTGCAGGAGAGACTTCCGAGCATTCTTGTGAAGAGAGTGAAATATCAGCAGACAAGCCTCTACTCAAGCAAAAAGAGTTGCCAGTACTTTCTAGGGGCTGCGAGTGATACGCTCATTGAGCTGGGGGCGATCAGCTGATCGCCGACGGTCTCACAAATTCTAGTTGATATCAAAATCCGTACGTCAATTTTGGGGTCAGTCACTTTGGGTACTTGCATGCAGCCTCTACCCCGTGTTATTCAAACATTCCAGTTGAAGGGACGCTGGATAAAAAACAAGGTGTGGCCCGACGCGTGCCACTGATTTTACGGGACGGGCCTAGTTCACCTCTCGCCATCTCTGGCGCCAATATTCTGCCCAGGAGAAACGCTTTCACCCGCGCGTCTGCGCTGAACATTAGGCAGTGAATAACGCTATTCTTAGCTTTACATCAAAAGTGCAAATTTGAATCGTCATTAGGAGCACATATTACAACTCTATGTGAAAAGTTCGGTCTAGCAGGGCCGATCATTTGCAGAGTGTAGGCCACGGTATTCTTATATAATGATGCCCGTTTGACTCGCCCGAAATGAAAATGGTCAACGATTCTGTTTATTTTGATGCAGTCGCAGGAAGATTCTAAGAGATTTCGTATCGACCCACCGAAAAGCACTACAAAAGCCCGTGTATTACAAGTGAAGGTCTTTTTAAGTAACCGAAAAGCAGTAGTAGCCCACAAATACAGAGTGGAGGCCGAAAGACAAAACATGTAATCTCAGTAAAGGCATCACACAAATTGCACTCTCGGCCAGTGCCGTATACAACTCACAAAATCACTTAGAAGGTATTTAAAACAACGGGAACAAACTTAACGTGTTACAAATGCAATCTCACGCACTCAAACTGCACAAAAACACTTGGTGGCCCCACACGCGTGTACGCCACAATTCTTCGAACGTGTCTACATTATCTCTATTCAAGAAAACACTGAAACGAACCCCAGTGCTGGTCGTCATCTTGGCAACCACGGAGCTGGCGACACTCTTAAACAACGTATTCAGTGGCGTCATAACTGCTATCTTCAACATCGACTGGATGCGCTACACGACTCATTCACATAGCTCAAACTTCAAAACATCTTCGCCGTTGCTCAACCGCCGTCCTACCCTCTGACGCCATAGTTTCGATTCTTCTCGGTTTCGCAATCATTTCTAGTAATTCTATCGCGGGTTGCACGTATACGTAACAGGGCTCAAGTCAAAGGAAAAGGTTGTCTCACCAGTTCGTCTGCTAAAATTGCCACCCCGAAAAGAGGCGGCACTTCGATGTCTCCATTTTTCCTCATCTGTTCTCGTTTGCTGTCACGTGTGTAGATGGTATTGGTACACCCTGGACACCTTTTTTCATTGTTTTGTTGCGCAAGTCCTTGAAGAGACCACTTGGGGCAGGCAATTGAATCTGCCGTGTGGAGGGAGGGGCGCGCGTGTGATTAAGCGCTCGCTTTTGACAAAAAAAGGTGTTCTGTTAGGAATAATATGCACGCCAATACGCTTCTGGACACTTCAGATTGCTGGAGAATACGTTGTACATAAAAGCCGCGTCTTTTTTCGCGTTCGTGGTGTTCAGAAGCAGACAAAATTCTTGGCGTCACACAACTGAAAACCATCTGCCACACATGCGCGCTCCAAAGATTCGTACTCGATCAAAGAAGACATGAGGCAAGCCCCCCTATGATCGCACACAATAAATCAGAAATCACATAAAAAAGCAAGCGGACATGCCCAAGTCCCCACATAACTACACTGAATTTGAAACACGAAGTGTCTCCCACTTTGACTGCTTAGTGAGTATACATGAATACCTGTTTTAGAGTAGTGCCAGCCTTAATCCACTACATGCTGGCAACGCTGCTCAACCCGCCAAGACACATTGTTGCCAGACGGCAATTCTATGCTATCGCTCTATATTGTGGCCCGCACGTCCTAAACGCCTGCCTCTATTTCATTCTCGAGAATACCACCCGGAGTCGGCGTCAACACGAAGCAGTAGATGAATCAAATATCAATTGGGTCCGTCGGTGGCGTCCAGCGTTGGTGTCAACACGGAACAGTAGATGCATCAAGCGTGAAATGTAAACGTCGGTGTCATCCAGACTCGGCGTCAACACGAAGCATCAAGTGCATCAAGCGTGAAAAGTGTCCGTCCGTGGCGTCCAGCATCGGCAACAACCCGAAACAGTCGATCCGTCGAGTGTGAAATGTGAACGTCGGTGTCATGCATCGTCGACGCCGTGACGAAGCAGCAGACGCGTCAAGTGTGAAAGGTAAACATGGGAATTTTCCAACATCAGCTTCACCCCGAAGCATTAGATACATCAGTGCCAGGTGGCGAAAATTTCACAGCATATCCACGAGAAAGACGATGACGAGTGAGCTGAAGCGGATGGGTGGATGCACGAACATGCGCAAGGGCGAACTCACGGATTGATGGATGGTCGCACGGGCGGACTGACTGACTAACGAACATATGGACGCACCAACATTCGGAAGAACAGAGAGAGACAGACAACCCGATTTCATTAATTGATAAGTTGGGTTTAACGCCACAAAATTACCATAAGATCGTGAGAGACGCCGCAGTACAGGACTCCGGAAATTTCAACCACCAGGGGTTCTTAAACGTGGACCCTAAACTCAGCACACGGGCCTCCGTATTTTCGGCTCCATTGAAAATTCTGCTGCCGCGGCCACGATTAGATCCCGCGCCATGCGGGTCAGCTGCCGCGTACCTTAATCACTAGACCACCACGGTGGGGCAGGCAAATGAATGCACGGACGGACCAATGGTCGGAGGAATGCACGGATGGACTGACTGATTGATAGGAAAATGCCTTACTGAGTGATAGATGGATGGACAAACAGACAGATGGACGGACAGAGAGCCGGAGGGATGGACAGACAGACAGGTGCACGGATGAACGAACGGACAGACAGTTCTATGCACGGACGGATAGTAAATGCTTGATGCTGCCGACGTTTATATTTCGCGTTGCAAGCACGCAAGAGTAGACGCTGATGCTTGACGACGTCTGTGCCTGTTAGGCTTCAGGCTTGATCTATGTAATGTATTGACGGCGACGCTGGACATCGACGACAGTTATGTTTCGAGCTTGGTGCACGTAACGTGTTGACGCCGATGCTGGACTACGCCACTGACTGTTACGTTTCGAGCTTGGTATGATACGTTTTGACGCCGATGCTGCGCGCCACCGACGGTCACATTTTTCGCTTGATGCACCTGAAGATTAGTGTGGACACTGACGCTGCACAACGCCCCCAACGCTTATGTTTCGAGCTCGATGTATGTAACATGTTGACTCCGATGCTGGACACAAGCGATGGCTATGTTTCGAGTTAAAGTATGTAACGGGAGGCGTTGATAACGTGTTGACCCGACGCAGTACGACGGCACCGACGGTTACAATTCCCTCTTGATGCATCTAATACTTTGTGTTGACACAGACGCTTGACACCGCTCACATTTCACGCCTGATGTATTTAATGCTTTTTCCTTAATGAGGTCTAGAGTGAAATTGGGCCTTTGAAAATTTACTGCAAGTCACTAAATATCTTACGGAACACGGTTAGCAGAGTAGCGCGGGGAGGATTTTACAGCCGGCCACAAATTGGCGGTGCAGAAAAATTTATGCTAAATTTGGTGGAAGCTGGTTACAGTGTGCCTAGTTAACCACTGATTTTCGCTGAGTTTTTATAACGCGTTTTTAACATGTTTAAAACCAAAGGAAAATAGTCATGTAGGCTCCCTATGACTGCTTGGGTGTCAGCGTTCTTCCCAAGACAGCGGCCAAAACTGTGAACTCTACCCAGACGCGCTCCGCAATAGACGGCGACGCCACGCAATAGGCTGCACACTAAACCAAATCTGACCCTTAAGGGTGTAAATGAGCTTGTCGCCAGACGAACACCCTTTGCTCCCTATTGGGTGTTCAAAAAAGAGTGCTGAGAAAGGGTGCAGAGCTCAGCACCCTTAAGAAGAGAGTGCAGAGCAAAAAGTTTGAAGGGTGTAATGAGTGCACCTTTTAAAAAAGGTGCTGTGATGAAATAACACCATTTCAAATGGGTGCTGGAAGGGTGCTCCACATCGACCTACCAGTGGGCTAAATCTAGGATTAATGCCGGAGATGGCTAAAAATGCAGATTGCTGTATACTCTGTAGACCATGCTGAGTGACAGACCACATGCGGTTTGTTAGTACTTGAACACATGTACTAAGTCGTCCATTCCACCCTGAACACGTGCACCATGCACGCGGCCGGCCCTCCACTGAGTGCCTTCCGCAGGCGCTTATGAAACTAGCACTGAAACAGAGTGACAGCTCTAGGAGGGGCTTTTGCATCATCGTCTTTTAAAACATAGTGTCTCTGCAGTGAAGCTACTGGTAAGTTGGCTCCAGTGTTTTGCTTTCTCTATGTGTAGGCAAATAGAGAATTCGGCACTGTTATCGAGAAGTGCTGCAATTGTGCCTTACCCTGTCCAGGTGCTGTTCCTCGTGTTTTCATTTTTGGCTGCTCTGGATAGAACAAGCTGCACTTCTGAAGAACAGTGTCGAATTTTAGATAAGCTTGTACTCTTGCAAGAGCAAAGTTAGCTTAACCACAAAGGAAGTGTCATTTGGCGAAGCCGCCGTTCTCCAGCAGTCAACAAAGTGGAGGCCCACTTATAGCTGTTTGTACGTCAGTGTACTAGTTACCAAAGTGCCCTCGAGAAGCGCTCGGCAGAGTGCCGGATGCATGGTGAACTGTTCAACGTGGAAATAGACAATATGTAAATATATACCTTAAAGCAAGCTATATTGAATAAATATGTGTATTCCAATAATCATGAAACTGATCCCAGAGTGCGTATATGGCCTGTGCTACCCATTTTTGGTCCAGAAAGAATGTAACCTATTCAAGGCCCCTTGCTGCACACATGCATGCACAATTTATGGATGCTTGGTCACCATAAAGACATGCATGCCCGCAAATTAAAATTCACAAGTTTTGAATACTGGTGATTATTTCAAATGCCATATACTCACTTTGAGAGACACACAGATAATATGCGCTAAATACATAACCCTACCACATTGCGCTGTTTTAAATTATGTGTAGTAGACGTGAGCTTTTATGCATGTGAGAATGCAAGATATTAGGCCCCAACAAAAATTTATTACAAATAAACTAACATGATGCAAATAGTCACTATTTTATTGTACATAGCATACAACCGAAAAAGATTGACAATAGTAAACATGAGCTATGACCTTCTGCATCGACTGTAATGGTGAGATCTTTGTGAGTGAGGATCAATCTTCTGTTTTTCAAACCTTTTTTTCTTACGAGTAGACATCTTTTTTGTGACGAGATTCTTTTTTAACTTTTAACATTATGACTTTCCTCCTTGCATAGTAGGTAACAAATAAATTATTTAGAACAACAAAATATAAGTTAGAGGCACCAGCAGTCCAAAGGCGCTTATTGAGGGTGTTGCCAGTGCCCAAAAAATTGAAAAAGAAAATAGATAGGAAAGTAGTTGTGTGGTAAAACATGTGGGCTTATATAACATGCTTTGGTCATGCTAAAAGCCTTGACTACAAACTTGCTCAAAGCTTATTTACAGCTCTCCCTTTATATATGTGTGTGTATCTAAATTTGTGCGTTACAAAATCCCATATGTTGGCAAATTAATGCAAGTGGTGTTGGATTGTTATAATGTGATTATTCAAACACTTGCACAATCCATCTTCAGCTGGCCAGGCGACTTTGGTTCCTTTTACAAAAGTGTGGTCAGGGCGCTCCTTCTCTACAGCACATCCGCACCCGGAAGCCTAAAATAAAGACCGAAGTAATCACTAAGAGTTTCACAAGACAGACTGTCCAAGATACAATATGCTTTGTCATGCTGGAGTGTTCTTAGTTCTACGTGAGTAGATGTCAGCATCGAAATTCGCTTTGTTTTCAACGGAAAACATGCTTGTTGGAGGTCCCCCAGGCAAAAAACTGTGTAAACAACTTGACAGTACCTGGGGGCCTACAGAGGGTAGCACGTACAACAGATTTCACATACAAAAACAAACAGCATAGTAGAAAGTAAATATATACACAAGAAACATCTGAGCAACGATTCAGCTTGATGCACATGTGAAACATGAGTTATGTTTGAGTAAAAAAGCTATTCATCAAGTAATTGGGCACATCCGATTTGAACAAACCAATTAAGGCACTGAAGTTAATTAGGGTTTTTAAAGAATTGTAAAGTGCCAATTAGCAATATTCTAGTCTAGCTCTACAATAGTGTGTCATGTATGTAGTACTAGTATTTGCCTGTTAGGTATGCTATAGTGATGAACATATTCAGTTTTCCTAATACCTAAAACTCAGTGTGTTGCAGTGCAGCTGTTCATGTTCAATAAATAATTGTTTATGGTAGCATTTAGGTAAGAAAATTGATGCTATAAATTTGGCAGACCCCACATACTTTGGGAATCAATGTTATGTGAAACACGCGTAACTTGTATTTTAATTTTTTTATTGAGCGATCTTATGAAGTGGAGCTCAATTTAAGTACAAATTCTCGCACACACATACGTTAAACAGCCGCATATGTTTACTTTGTTCGTTGACATAAATTGGACTACTTGATCTAAAAGGAAAGGCCACTGTAGACAGACGTAAGCTTTTTGTCTTATCCAGAACATTTAATTTTTAACATCGTTCATAATGCACTACTATTTTTTTTCAAACTAGGCTTGTTTGTTCCTACTCTGTCTGCAGTGTCAATATCATCACGAGTAACGGTTTTTCCATCATCGGCCAAAAATTTCGGACAGCGTCAGAAGAAAACCTTCATCTGAGACGCATTTGATGTCGGATAGTTCAACCTTGAATACAGTGTAAATTCTTCAATTTTCATCTGAAGTTGCTTATTTTCACCTGGAAGTTTTTTGTGCCTGTTTCAAGGTGCGACAGGCTCTTCATGAAAAGCCTTTATTTCTAAAGAAAGCGCGTTGACACTGTCACCACCTTCATTCCACACTTCTTGAAAGACAAAAGTTCAGTGTGAATTTTGTGCTTGAAATCCTCTGTTTACCATGACAAACAATTCACAGGAAACATTAGTACTCTTGCTTGGCAGGAGTACATGCAGTAATACTAACACAATTAAAGCAACAAATAAGTGTCTCACCTGTGCAAAAATTATTTTGGCACTGTGAAGACCACATACACTGCTGTTGAACTGAGAAGAATATGGAGAGCACTTCATATAAGTAGGCAGCGTCCAGTAGTTTGGTGAGGCACAGCGCATAAGCAGGGTGAACAGCGCTGATGCTTGAAACAATGGTTCAGAGTTCGCTGGTGCTTGGGCTCTTTGACATTGCCAGGAAATTTCCTTGAGCAGCCTCACTCAAATGAAATGACAGACCGTGCCGAAGAATTTCTGCACCAGTTCAAAAAAATTATTTTAGTGAGGTTTGTCTAGACTGCATGCGCTGCTTGCCAAATTGCAGTGAATGGCTAGAAACGCATGGCCAACATATATTTACTGGCACGCAATTGAGAAATACAAAAAGGGCATGCTGCAGTATAATTACAATGAAAAACATGCTGCTGCAGAGCTTTTCATGTCGATGTCATACATGTGAATTTTCATTCACCCTTATAGCTCACTCATGCACGAAGTTGAAGTTAAAACTCTTAGATGAAGACACTCCCTTTTAGCTGTATCGACTGCGCGTAATTAAGAGATAAGCATGCGTGAGTAATGCTGTTGCCTGCAATCAATAAATTCTGTTCTTGAAGCTGACCAAATGTATGCACGAGTGCATCCATAGAGGCACATTTGCATTTCTGTAGTTATGGTACCCATGTGATGTGTTTCTTAAGTAAATGCCCTGCAATATGCACCATATGAATATTTTATTCCGTAAAATTGCAATACCACCGCATATACCTGTCAGTATGCACATATGCAGCCACTGCAGATAAAGCATAAAATTAAAGCAATACTGACACATGAATTTTTTACCAAGGTAGTGGAGGGCTCCAGAAATTTCGACCACCTGGAGTTCTTTAACGTGCACACAAATCTGAGAACACAGGCCTACAGCATTTTCATCTTTATCGAAAAAGCAGCCAGCAAGGCCGGAATATCATCCTGCGACCTTCGGGTTAGAAACCGAGTACCTTAGTGACTAGACCACTGCGACAGGACTACAATCTCCCTGTTCCCCCGTGTAGGGTGATAGACCGTCTTTGCTGGTCTGGCTAACCTCTCTGTCTTTCCTTCTCTACCATTTATTCTCATGAGTTCAACGAATGAAGCTTCCTTCAAACGGCTAACATTCGGACGTTTATAATTTGCCTGAAATTGAGTTCACTAAATGAATATTGTGTGCTGCTTCATAGTGATCATTGATATAAATTGTTCTGGTTGGCTAAAAAAGCACTACTCACTTCTAATCAAACAGCACAAGCGGTCTGACCATAGAGGAGGAAAAGTGGAAACGCTAAGACAAAACATCAATCTTGAACCCCATGCCATCACAATGAAGCAGGCAAGCTTCTGCAGTATTGACCGGCAACCAAGATCTCAGACACTGCAGATAGCTACATAACATAATGGTTTCCCAACATGACGTAAAGGCAGCAGAATCACCTATTGCCCAACCTGCTTCATTATGATAACGATGGGACCATAACATTATTGGCCTCTGTATGCTAATAACAATTTACGTTGCATATCAAGTGACATTAACATTCAATATGACGTCATGAATCTTGCATCCTACTATGTGGTCTAAGTACCAACAAGGCGGTTTTAGTGACGTCGGTGCAAGGCAATAAAGAACAATCACTTGGTGAACATTATTTTTGATATTATACAATTATTCTGATGCGTACATCTTCAAAAACGGCAGTTTAGATTTGTTCATTCTTAGATAAGTACAATGTCTAAGTTTGCATGTCAGCAGCAACATATGCACGCCTTTGGCACGTATACTGTGATGTATAACCTTATTGTGTTTTGAGCAATAAATTAGGCATTAATACACTGCACATATCACAGGTCACTTGTAAATCTGCAGCGAGGTCATAAAAAATTTATGATATCAGATGAAGCGTTACGCTTGTATTCGAAAGTGTCATTGGAAGTTTTTGGTAGAACTTAGTTTTAGAATGTTTATAGACGTGTAGGTATTCGGCAAAGTTTTAACTCCAAAGCGGGCTGCAGCACCCACAATTCTTTTACAAACCAGAAGAATGCAATGATATGTGAACAGGGGGGAAAAAGCAGTACCACCAAAATTGCGCTAGAACGAGTGAACTACTGCTTAAACTAGCGCTTGCACAGCTAAAGTACGGCTATTCGGCCACTCATAGAGAAAATGTATTGACCCAGGCGTAATTGCACGCTTTGAGAACCGCACCTACAGCACGCTGTGCCAAGTTTACGCACACTTATTAAGCTGAATATCATAGTAATTTAATGTTATACGTGCCCGGTGGATGCAAACACATTTGGTTACACAGGAAAACACATCTATCTTATAGTAGTCACACACATTTAATGATCATGTAGCTGTTTAAAAGAGGACGCGTAACATATAAAACTTTCTTCATATACTTCTTTGGCACAGAAAACGAACAAGGCCGCGTAAATACCAACGCGGACACCACGTTATTCTTTTCCATTCTTCTAAATTAAATACGCAAAGATCTAATTCAACGCGAATCACCGGAATACTCCAACGCACGCGACACACAGACGACGCTACGGCTTCCATGCGCAGTCCCCGAACGGCGTCCGACGGCATTGCAAAAATATAGTGATTCATAGCGTGAAGAGCATCGCCCGCCGACTCGCAGCATCACAGCGCACATTGCTTTAACCTCCTTCGCCACAGAAAAAATTCATCCGCGCGTAACGTCCCTGAGCTTAGACTTGAGCCTAATGAAATCAGACACGCCAGCAGGCTCGCTACGTCAATAAAAACTCACTTATTGTCTACCAGCTAGAAAAACCTTAGTTCACAACGTTATTATACTATAGCGCTTTCGGTGTTAACCACGGGAGGAGCCGAGGACGCGAGCGGCAGCACAACAGCCTGGATCGGGCACGCCGCGGCCTGGCCGGAGAAGCAAAAAACAAAGCGCCGACAGCAGAAACAACCACCTACCTTTTTAGTTTGGTGAGCGCTCGACGGTACAAAGCAGCCGGTCCTCTCTTGAGTATAGTGCATCTTCGTAACAAGTAGCACCGACAGAACAGGAAAGAAAGCGCAAGCACACTTTGAACAACATAAAAAATCGACTTTAAACACTCAGCACACGGCCGTTGCGGCCTTCAGGAAGATGCCGCCATTTCTGTCCTGCTGACGCCACCGATCCGCATTTGCGCACATAATTTTTTATATGATAAGTAAATAGATTATTTCTGCTTAAATTTTAAGTAAAAATTGTGAAAATAGAAGATACGCTAGTGTGTATTGCATAGAATATTTCTTACCTTTGAAAATGACAAAATCACATAATGCGTATTTGCGCGAAACTTGAAATGTGAAAGAGCGCGCGAAATTTGAAACGTTTGCTTGCTTGTGTATTTCTTATACCGATACCTTGTTAACATCTGTACACTGGTTGAGTGGTTAAGCTGGCTGTTAAAAACAGTGTTAAAACGGTTGTATATTAGTACAAAGTACAGGCAGCAAGCAAATTTTGTCACAACAAAATAAGCGTATTAGTTGGCAAACAATATTTTAGCTGTCTACAGTGAATTTCCTTTAGGAAAATGTTTTAGTCAAGGCTCATTTGGACTTGCTTTGAAGAATATTTCTATGAACAAAATCAAGAAAACGTTTTTTTAATGTTATAATATTAGAACGTCGAAGTCCATAGCCCACCATCAAAATTGGTAACACGTGTCAACTGATACATTGTAAGGTTAACAAATATTTGTACAACACAAAAACTATTTTATCTGCCACGGTCTTGTTGGTTTGTATTTCTTTGCATTAACAAATGTATGATTTATATACACTGTCATGGACGAAGCTTTGTTTTCAATGTTAGGCGCAAACGAGGCCGGGAGCTCTATAAGTGTAAGTCACAATCCTGTTGTAGCTCTACAAGCTGCGTACTCCGCCATTGGCTAGTGAGCTTGTAGCGCATGGCTTGGTCAGCGCCGGCCGTGAGGCGACGAGAAAAAGGCAGCAAGAATGCAAGAACCAGTGCAGAACTTACGTTCAGCCGGGCACCATCGCTATTCAGAGATCCGTTACTGCGGTGGGGCTATTAATGAGACCATGGTGTCTAACCAGTAGACATCTAAAAGCTGTTGGTTATACTCTATGACCACGTTACTCACAAAGCTTTGTCTGCGACTGTGCACCCTATTGGGTGCTCATCAGCACCCATTAGTTGTTGCACCCTTTTTGCACCCTAGTTTCCACCCTTTTGATGTGTTCACCTTTTTGGCTCCGCTTGTAGGGTGCTGAGACGCGAATAGGGTGCTCAAAGGGTGTGCTTAGGGTGTCGGCACTTTTTTTGACACCCTTAAGGGTCAGAATCGGTTTACTGTGTGCTCCTTGTTGTTTATCCAGCAACCATGCCAGTTTATAGTAACGGTCCTAGGTTCAACAAATAGAACCATCTAATACACAAGAAACGAGTGTCGTCTACCATTTATGACTGTTTTCTCACTTCTTTCTCCTGTGCATTCAATTTCCCTTCTTGTCTAGTTTCTCTTTTCAGACTGCTTAAAAACTGTGTTCTTAAATCTGGACATGAAGTTGGCAGGATTTTTGGGAAGTTAAGTGACAGTTATGCCAGCTTAGAGCAGCAACGCAACGCACAAATGTGCGTTTATTAGTGCGGGCATGGATCAACACGTCGCGCGAAATGATACTCGCTGTCAACAGGGGGTGGAAAATGGACATGTCCCAATTTTGATACTTGGAATGGCTACGGAACTTTCACACCTTATATGAGTAAATAACTCTGGCCCTTGCCAGTGTAAACGTCAGTCGCTTTTTGGTCTTCATCCTGAAACGGTCGCGCGCCAACTGCCAGCCATAAGTGTGAAAAGTCCTTTATTGTTTTTTTACAAGCTAGTGCACGCTTGCCATGGTGGAAGACGTTCGCGAATGCACACGTGGCGGCCTTTTGCAGCAGCTGATGTACTTCCCAAGCGCACCATTTTGAAATGAGCCTAGACGTGTGACTGGAACCTGTGGCGCAATTATTTTTGACTATTTGGCATCATTTGTCGGCAGAAGGAAAAACGAATTCAGCTAACATTGTGACTTATGGCAGAAAAAGAAGGGCTACACTCCACGTCCAGCGTTAATTGTTGCAAACAAACAAAAAATAAGACTTGCAACGTAATTCACACCATAAAGTAATTACTCTGCAAGCGCTTTTTACCCGCAGTCGTGGCCGAGCAGTTAAAGCAATGGACTAGAAATACATTGGGGTCTCCCCGCGCAGGTACGAATACCGTCGACTGCGTGCGTATTTTTTTTTTAATTTTACGGCGTGTCATTGCATTTCAAAAGTAGCCTGTTTATAGCGCCTTAGCCTGGCCTCCACGACACATTTATATAATTTTGATGTTCGAAAACCAAAGCCAAGGTGATAGATGAATGGAAACAATTTAATTGAAAGTCCAGCAGTGTTTAGAATGCGGGCTCAGGTTTCTCATGAGGACACCTCAAGGCATAACCTCGTCGCTGCGCCTCCGGTCCGCTGGGCTGTTCATTTTTGTGTTTTCTACTGCCATTTCAGCTGCTGTGGTAAAGCTGTCGCACAACAAGTGTGAAGGTCTAGCTCAAGTTGCCTGAAACAATTTGCTAATAGCAATCAGGTATTGCACTGGGAACATTTGTCGGAGCTCCAGACTAAGGAAGGTGTCAGTCTGCAGCTGTCGCCACACGACTCCCTGGCATCGTTTAGGTTTGGGGTGAGCTTCAGGCCATATCCGCCTGCGTAAGTGGTAGCGCTTGGTTTTGCCGTTATACCTCACCAACTGTTCCTTGACGTTGGTTGTGTATGTCGATATCTGTCCCCTATATGTGACGTAAGTTTGAGGCAATCTATCCAGTTCACAGACACACACGCAAACACACACACACACACACACACACACACACACACACACACACACACACATATATATATATATATATATATATATATATATATATATATAATGTTCAGGCGTTCATTAGCCGGCAACCAGCGATCATACGCTATGGGGACAGTGACAGTCAAGCACGGACTCCCAGCGCGAGCGGCATCCTTGTTAGGTAGCTTCACTAGAAGGTAATCATCAAGAGTTTGGCGCATTTCAAAGTTCGGAGGCTTCGCTACAATTACCTCGCGGTCGAAGAGAGAGCTGCCTGGCGACCTACCAGCTTGTTACTATGAGCAGGTCATAGTAAGCCTTCTGGCGCTTCACGTTGATGATCTCGCGCCCGCGGTGGCGCATGTCCCCAGATTTTTCGACAGGTTCAATGAGATAGTTGACTGGAGATGTGCGCTCGATGACACGGTAAGGGCCTTCCTATTTGGGAAGTAGTTTGGAAGAGAGGCCAGCTACAAAGGTCGGAATCGAGAGCCGAATAAACGCACCAGGAAGAAACCTGGGCTCAGACGTGGTGGAGCCGTTACGAATACACTTCTGCCGCAATTTCTCATGCGTCTTAAAAGTCTTGGCAAGCTCCCGACTTTCTTCAGCAAGCCTGGCTGTCTAAGAAATAGGTGCACACTTAGATGGATCCGGCGTGTACAGGTGTATCGTGTCCTTGGTGTGCGATGGGTTCCTTACGTACAGCAGGAAAAAAGGTGAAAATCTGGTCGTGCTCTTAGGGGTGGTGTTGTAGGCATAGGTGACGAAGGGCAGTATATTATCCCACTTGGTGTGGTTGGCGGCGACGTACATCAAAGCATTTCGCCGAGGGTGCGGTTAAAGCGTTCGGTGAGGCCATTCGTCCGCGGGTGGTAAGCAGTCGTTTTGCGGTGGACAGAATGGCACTCCGTCAGAATGGCTTCGACGACTTCCGACAGGAAGACACGGTCTCGATCACTGAGAAGCTCCTAGTGTGGTCCCTGGCGCAATATGAATTGATGCAGCAGAAATGATGCATTATCGCGCGCAGTAGCCGCAGAGAGAGTGGCGGTTTCGGCGTATCGCGTTAAATGGTCTACGGCAACGATGGCCCAGCGGTTACCAGCTGACGTCAGAGGGAGTGGTCCATACAAATCGATACCGATACGCCCAAACGGACGGTCAGGGCAAGGTAACGGTTGCAGACCAGCATGCGACATGTGTGCTGACGGTTTGCGGCGTTACCAAGCGAGACAAGAGCGTACAAAGTGCTGCACGTAGCGGTACATCCCACGCCAGAAGTAGCGTTGCCGAATGCGGTGGTACGTTTTGGGGACCCCAGAGTGCGCGCATTGCGGATCAGAATAGAAAGATTCACATATCTCCAACCGCAGACTGCGGGGTATCACGAGTAACCACTGCCGGCCATCAGCGTCGCAATTGTGTAGGAGGCTATCACGGATGGCGAAATGGTGAGCTCGACGATGCAAGGCACGCGTGGATGGGGTGGCGCACGGATCAGAGAGCAAGTCTATAACCGGGGCGATCTAATTATCGTTTCGCCGTTCGGTAGTGAGGATGTCAACATCGATGGAAGAAACAGCAATTGAGGTTACTGAGCAGGGCACGCCGTCTTCAGGTAGAGGGGAGTGCGAGAGGGCGTCGGCGTCAGCATGCTGGCATCCGTAGCGGTATTGTACGTGAGTGTTGTAGTATTGTAATTGAAAAGCGCAACTGGCGAGACGGCCTGAGGAATCCTTTAATGATGAAAGCCAGCTTAGTGCATGATGGTCGGTGACGACATCGAATGGGTGACCATACAAATAAAGTCGAAATTTTGTAAGCGCCCAGACAATTGCCAGGCACTCTTTTTCCGTGACGGTGTAGTTTGTCTCGGTTCTCGTGAGCGTACGGCTTGCATATGCTATGACATATTTAGGAAATCTGGGTTTGCGCTGCGCAAGGACAGCGCCGAGGCCTACACCACTGGCATTCATGGGCAACTCCGTTGGGGCCGTAGGGTCATAGTAGCGTAGAATGGGGGGAGACGTCAACAAATGGCGGAGCTTTGCGAACGCGTCAACGCACTCTGATGACCACAAATTAAGGGGCCCGTTACCTCCAAGGAGCTTCGTCATAGGTGATATGATCGTGGCAAAGTTTCGTATGAAACCTCGGAAGTATGAGCACAGGCCTACAAAACTATGCAGATCTTTGACGGACGCACGTTAGGGGAATGCGGCCACGGCACAAAGCTTGAGGGATCAGGAAGAATGCCGTCCTTGGACACGATGTACCCTAAAATGGTGAGCTGCCATGCTGCAAAGCAGCAGTCATCATTCCGGCATGAGAGCATGCCGGAATGATGATGAACTGGGCGACTTAAAGAACGTCCTGAATGACAACGCGAGCTGTGCACCCTACTGTAGGATGAATACGATGCAAACTAGCACTATGGAGGGACAACCCAGAAAGTGGCGTCGTCACTTTTCGTTGTAAGCGGCAAAGTTTTTCGTCCATAACTGCTACGGCAGCTCCAGTGTCAATAACAGCCGATGCATGAACACCGTCCACAAGCACGTCAATGACATTCGATGGGCTGCTCTGAGGGCTTTCACGTTGCGATAGCGTCGTAGTTTTTGCCTCTGGGACTGCGACAAGTTTTCGCGCTCATGAGCAGCCGAACTAGGCCGCATGGGTGGCAGGAAACGACGTATTGGAGACGGCAACGTTCGAGGAAACGGACCTGGGCGAGACGACTGTGGCATAGATGGCAGTTCGTCGTTTTACGGATGGCTAAGCTGGCCGGCAACCAGCGAAGAAATGAGAGCCGGCTGTACTCGAGAGCAATAACGGGCTACGTGACCGGCGTAGCCTCAAGCAAAGCAGATGGGCTGGTTGTCGGGTGTTCGCTGTCGGTTCGCCGGAGTGGGTCTCGCCCGGAACAGTGGCTGAAAAGGCTGCATGGATGACTGATAATGAGGCTGAGGGGTGGCGCCAACATACGTAGTGGGCATACCCGCTGCCAAGGACGGAGGTCGAGAGGCAGCTTCGGCGTAAGTCAGAGGGGCCGCTGCTGGAACGACTTGAACCAGCCTGGCGACAACTTGGGTATAGCTAAGGGGCGCAGGAGCTGGTGGTTGTTAAGAATGGTACGCATGCATGAGCTGCGCTATTTCCTGCTCAATATCCCGACGGATGGGAGGGAGAAGGGTAGTGGCCGATTGTTGAACAGCCGATGGGTGGGCAAAGGGCAAGAGAGAGAACTGGCGCGCAATGTTCTCATCAATGAAGGACTTGAGGTCTTTCATCAACGCCACTTCGTCACAACTGGCCTCCAAGCCAGCAAGCGTTGCAACTCGTGGTGGGGAGCGACGTGTCATCGAACGCTGCCGGCGGAGGTCTTCGTAGCTCTGACACAATGTGACGACGTCAGCCACTGTGCCGGTGTTTTTGGCAAGCAGCATCGTGAAGGCATCTTCGTCAATGCCTTTCATGATGTTTCGCATCCTGTCAAACTCGGGCATGGTTTGATTGGATTTGTTGCACAAGCCCAGTGCATCTTCAATATAGCTGGTGAATGACTCACCAGTCTGCTGAGCGTGTTCACACAAGCGCTGCTCGGCTTGCAGCTTAGGAACGTCAGGGCGGCCGAAAACGTTGATTACAGCGGCCTTAAAATCGGACTAGGTTGCAAAATCAGTCGCCTGGTTGTTTTACCACAAACTGGCAATGCCGCGAGCCAGTTTGTGGTATATATATATATATATATATATATATATATATATATATATAGATAGAGAGAGAGAGAGAGAGAAAGAGAGAGAGAAGGAGAGAGAGAGAATGGTATGGCACAATGGAGGCACTGTCAACCAAGATAAATGTATTTAATTCCTTACCGTTGCGGGAGGGTAATTCCTTACCGTTGCGGGAGGTTCGGCAGGTGATAAGTTGTGCTAACATAGACGTTCAAACTTCGTTGCTGGCGCGTCCCTCTCACCTTGAAAGATGTTTGCGAAAGTGAGAGAGAACTAAAAAAACAAACAAACAAAAAAGGAACAAAACACTGTGAGAGCTGAGCACAAAATCAGAATATGCACATCCAGATGTCCGTGTAAGTCCACACCTGGCTCTCATTCTGTGCTGGCCAGTTCAAGATGTGTGTCGTGCCACCCAAGATTGTCGCCGCGGTGACAGAAGGGGCCCGCGACGGCGAGCGTAAGGAAAGAGTTTCCCTTTATTGGGTCTGTTGGCTTTTTACCTTTCATCTTTGCCCGTTTCCCCTCAAAGGCCATCAAGTGGTAGGCGAGCGTAAACACTTCGTATGTACACGTGATAAAATAAACAGTATAGGAAAGAGAAAAAAAAGAAAAAAGAGAAAAAAAGAAAAAATAAACGAGAAAGTGCAGTGTACACGTACGAGTCAGTCAGAAAAACAAACATGGTCCCCAGCTATGAATCTTTGTCGCCATTTTCCTCCTGGCTTACTTCTCGGAGGCAGGAGAGTCTTTAGGGATTCTCGTTGATGCCAGCAACTACTGTTCTGAATTTGAAAAAAAAATATGTCCCTAGCTGTTCGCGCTCGCGCCTGTTTGAGTAACCAGACTGTGAAAGAGTTATGCTGATATTTTGGAAACTGTGGCTTGACAGGCGCAGATGTCTAGGCAAAGGTAGCTTCGGCAGGGAAGTGGCGTGGAACCGGTGGTTATTGAACCGTAGCTAAAATGGCGTGTCTATTTGGCTGATATATTCTTGTCCGCAGAGGTTGCAATGTAGCATGTATATTACGTTACTGTAGTCAAAACTAAGGCTTTCAGTTCTGCAGAGATTGAAATCAGAGAAGTTCGCTCTTGATTCACCTGTTGTGACCATCTGTGGGCACACGTTGCCGAGCTTTTCCACAGGGATGACAGCCTGATTGAGTTTTGAAGGTTTTTTTTTGCTCTTACAAGAATGTCCTTCAGGTTTTTATCCCTGTGGTACACCACGTGAGGTGGCTCTGCAAAAGTTGAAGTTAGTCATTTGCTTTGCCTGATTATGTTGAAAGTGCGGGAAAGTATGTTGTTGATTTGTGGCACTGATCAGGAATAAGTTAGTACAAGGCTCATTTGGGAAGTTGTTTTAGATACTGTGTCTGGCCGCTTAATTATATCATTCCGGTTCCTGTTCTGAGCACGTATTATGGCATCGTCTATAAGGTCTTCGGGATAATTTTGTTTCAATAAGAAAGGCTTTAGGTGTTCTACGTGTTGGTCAAATTTCAGCATATTGGTGCATATTTTTCGGTACTGGTAGGCATGATAATATGGAAAAGTCCTTTTTGATTGCTCCGGATGGCTGCTGTTGAAATGTAGGTACATTTGACAGTCTCTAGGCTTTTTGTGAATGTTTGTTGACAGCGGTCAATTTTGACCGTGACAGTAATGTCCAAGAAGTTAATACTAGTTTTGGAAATATTGTGCGTGGTTGAGGGATGGCACATTTTAATATACTCTATGAAGCGGAAAAGACTTCCCTCATCGTGGTTCCATATCATAAAAATATTGTCTGAGTATCTTCTGTAGTAGAAAGGTTTCAAGGTGCATCCCTCAATGAATGGGATTTCAAGTGAAGCCATGAAGGTTTGCGTAAACTTTGGGGCCATTTATTTGTCAATTCAAGTGCCACTAACCCGAAGGAATTGTTTGCCATTGAACTCAAAAATGTTATAATTTAGTACAAGTTCAAAAGTGTGAACAGTTCCTCGGCACTTACACCAGTTGATGAGTCAGATTTTACATATTCAGAAATTATAGCCGTTATTTCGTCATGGTGGGGTATGTTGGTGTACAGTGAGCAGACATAAAGGGTCACCAGAAAACTACCGCCTGGGATGTTGAGACTTTGCAGATGAAGTGGTTTTGCAGATGAAGTGGTTTGTGTCTTTTAGGTAATAGAAATAATTCGGGAGAAAGTCCTTTATTTCGGAATTGATGAATTCTTATGTATTTTCTGTTGATGTGCTGTTACTAGAAACTATCGTACGCCCCGGATTGCCTGCCTTGTGTTTTTCGGTGAGCGAGACTCGACCGGGAAAAAATTGGGCCGGTAACATTGCTTTTAACAATGTACCGGTAATTTTTTCTTGCTGGTGGAGATTATTTAGGGTACCTTTTATCTCACTTTCAAATTCAATATTTATGTCCGTTCGAAAATTGTTGTAGAAATTTCTGTCTGATAGTTGTCGTTCCCTTTGTTTTAAGTAGATCGAGAAGTTTAAAATTACTATGCAGCCCCCTTATCAGCAGGTTTCATGGTTTTTCCAGCATTCGTTTTTGTTGTTCATCGAGTGCCCTACGTTCTGACTTTGATAGGTTGTTATCGAGATGGCCGACTTTATTCATATGCTCTGATGATATCTTTTTGAACTGCTGATATATACATGTCAAGGTGTTTGTCCGTCTGCTCACCTAGACACCATGATTTGTCACCACCAATCAATATATTCTCGTCCGTACAGTCCTTCTGATCATGAAAGTATTCACGGTAGCGGAGAATATGCGCAAAATTATCGAGGTCTTGATACAGTTCAAATTCATTTGAATGTAGTGGATTATGGACAAAAGGTTAAGCCTCTCGACAGAAGTTGTAGCTGAGCGTGTGTAAGCGTTGTGTTGGACAGATGAGGGCATTTTTCCCATGAGTTTTTGGCTGCTCTCGGCTATCATGTGACACGGAAGTGTCAGCATCATATTTGAGAGTCAGGCTAGTTTGATTAGGATTACACTGTAGTTTCGAGCTCCCATTTTTCTCCTCAAAGTTAGGCTGTGGTACAGGTGGTCCCTGGTGTTCTTGTAGGATCTTATTCCTACATTCCTGTTGAAGAGCAGTGGAGCTTCTGCAGTCCCGATAATATTTTCTCTCTTCGCCTATTCCAATTTCGCCTCTCTTGTTTAGGTTATATCTTTCCAGTTCTCTTGCCTCATTCTCTCCGAGATTAGATAGTAATTTCTCCGTGGCCTTCGTGACACTGTTTTCGGCGGCCTTACACTCACTATGGTCCGCAATGACCCGAGTCAGTTGAAAGGACGCTTCTAGTAATACTTTTTCCATTTTCCGCCTTTCTGCTTCACTTAGTGCATACATTGAGGGGTGGCAGGTTAGGCGGAGGCACTTAGGTGCAATTTGGTGAGATATATATTTGTTTACTTGTTCCGCATGTTTTTATTATTTCACCCTTTTTCAATCATTTTCCAAATCAATATATATATATATATATATATATATATATATATATATATATAAACAATTGTATAATGAAGGGCCCATTTTTTGTGTTTTCACACAATTATATTGAAATCTAACAGACAAAAAATGTCATGGAAAATATAGGGGAAGTTGTTAGACCAAATTGTAATGTACATGTGAATAAAGAAAAGTGTACGGCAAGATAACTTGCCGTGGGCAGGAACCGAACCTGCGACCTTTCAATAACGACTTCGATGTTCTACCACTGAGCTACCACGGCGGCTATCCTCTCAGCCTGCCCCGCCAAGGTGGTCTAGTGGCTAAGGTACTCAGCTGCTGATCTGCAGGTCGCGGGATCAATTACAGGCTGTGGCAGCTGCATTTCCGATGGAGGCGGAAAATCTTGTAGGTCTGTGTGCTCAGATTTGGGTGCAAGGTAAAGAACCCCAGGTTGTCGAAATTTTCGGAGCCCTCCACTACGGCGTCGCTCATAATCATATGCTGGTTTTGGGACGTTAAACTCCACGTATCAATCAATAATTCAAGTAGGTATGCCACAATAGAGGAATCGCATGTTAGGTCGCCTCTTGTGTTCATCAAAAACTTCTATTGTGTGCTGGTTGCTTTGTGTGTTTTTCGCATCGCTTTACATACAAAACATCGTGAATT
This sequence comes from Rhipicephalus microplus, assembly GCF_043290135.1. Taxonomy (NCBI): domain Eukaryota; kingdom Metazoa; phylum Arthropoda; class Arachnida; order Ixodida; family Ixodidae; genus Rhipicephalus; species Rhipicephalus microplus. The sequence continues at coordinate 438,767,045 of NC_134710.1, forward strand.
TAAACAAAGTCGGCAGGAATTATTAGGGCGTAAGGTATTGATTAGAGAGTGAACAAGTGTTTTTGAGCTTGCGTGGTCGTCGGTAAACGACGCCAGAAGCGGATGGGAATGCGCGTTTTAGACGTTCACTTTTTTCCAGAATGTTGTAGTGTCGTTTAAAAAATTTGTTTCCATTGGCGAAGTTCGTGCTGCAAGTTAAGCAGAGGTTTGTTCGTTTCGGGTCTTCTCGCGGTGGTCGCTTCATAAGTAAGTCATTACGCTTCAGTTCTCTCGCTTTTTAGACGGTGTCATCAATCACAAGTGGGGGGTATTTTTGTTTAAGGAGCATAAGTTTTAGCCTCTGTGAGCTCGTGTCGTAATCAGCGTCTCTTAAGCAGATTCACTTAAACCGGTGAAACTGGCTGTATGGAATGCTGTTTTTACACTGGTGTGGGTGATCCCATTGGTAATGGAGGTATTGTTGTTGGTCCGTTGGTTTGCGATATAGGGTTGTAGAAAGCTTGTCTTTTTATATGGTTATGTTAACATCAAGAAAATTTTAGGTTGCTTGCGAGTAGGTGTGGGTAAAGTCTATGTTCGGATGTACAGCGTTGTAAGTGTGGATAAAGCTGAGAAGATCATCCTTGCTGTGAGTCCAAATAAGAAAGTTGTCGTCTAAGTATCTTCTGTATAACAGTGGTTTCAAAAAACTTTGTGCAAGAAATGGCGATTCTAGCTTTTCTATAAATATGTTGACAAATTTGAGTGCCATTTTGGTGCCCTTAGCGGTCCCACTAATTTGTCAACATACCCTTCGTTAAATTAAAATGAATTTATTTCGAAGACCATCCTCGTCAATGTTGTGATGGCAGAGAAATCGGGGTGTTATATTGTCTATGGTCTGTGTACATGTTTTGTAGTACAGCTATGCTGTCACCATGAGGAATATTTGTATACAATGAAGAGACATCAAGAGTAACCATGTACGAGGTTTTCGGCACACACAGACCTGCAATGTTTAGAAGAAAATGTGTGGTGTCTTTTAAGTACGACGCGAAGGTGCATGGAATGTGGCTTATTAGTTTGTTCATGTACCCTGATATGGGTTCAGTTATTGTACCCATACCTGATATGATTGGACGACCTAAGTTACTGCGTTTATGAATTTTCGGGAGGTTGTAGATGCGACCTGGACGAGGGTATGCTGCTCGCATTAGTTTGTGGTCAGTGTTGGTTATCTTTTCTGCATCCAACAGTTTATTTTGTTCTGTTGATACGATACATTTGTATTCGCGAGCACCCGGGGGAGTCCACCTTATATTCTCACTTTTCTTTTTTTTAATTGATTCGTTTCTTTCTCCCCTCTGATTTAAGATTGTATGAAGCTGAGCACCAGCAAACTGTACCCTCCATCCTGATGAAGGCCAGACTCTGGCTGAAACGTCGAAATAAACCATGTTGTGACTGCTCACCGAGGATCTACTTGACTACTTGTAACGCTACGGCCACTCAACCACCATGCCTACCTATATATATCCCCGGAAAGTCGCCTGCACAAGTAGGCGTTTGGTGTGTAACGACACCACGGACCCGAGCTAACGGGAGATTTTTGGCACCCTCCCACGCCTTGCCGTGTGCGGCATTGCCGTGTCCGGGAAAAACGGGATCCTGGGGGTTGAGCCGACGCTAAGTGATTGGACCTTTAAAGCCCTCCGGCAGCTGCAACACACCCTTTTGGCCTCAGCTTCACGAAGACGGCACCCCATGGCTGACCCACCCAGGGGAAATCGGCAGTCGCCTATTCCTATCCCTTCCCCTACAAATTCGTCTTTATCTCTCAGTTTTAGTCTGTCCTGTCTACTTCCCTCTTCTTTTTACTTCCAATTTTACTGTCGGCAAGGGTTAACCCTGTGCAAATAGCCTACCTTGGCCTAGGCGCATTGGGTCATTTTTTTGCGTTCTACGGCGTGCGTCTGCAGGTTTTAGCATCCGCAATCTTGTAGCATCCCCTCGTTGGGCGCCGTGGTGGGTGGCCGCCAATGCTTCAGAATAATGTAAAACAGGCATCCATAGAGCTCTTCCTCTGGTAAATAATCGTACCGCCTTAAAGCGGCTACGCACCCATGACATCAACTTTTTCAACCAGCCAACAAAAACACTTCCTCAATTCCACGTCTTCACAGTGAGAAAACTGGAAAGAAAGCCAGGACCATACTCCTTTCGTAGTTGCCAGGTGTCTTACCGAAACTCTCGGGGTTGGATACAAGGTAATTAATATGGCTAGCGGAGACTTCCTTCTCAAAATTCAGAACAAAGAAAAATTTGAAAAGCTAGACGGCCTCTCATATTTCGGTGATGTACCAATCACCATAACACCACGCAGATTAATGAACATAGCTGGTGCAGTAGTGTCTGACGCAGACTTACTTGACCTGACTGAAACTAAACCTTTGGAAGGGTGGAAACACTGACCTCCACTAGGGAGCTGGATGGCGCACCGGCGCTAGCCGAAGAGGGAGCTTGCGAAGCCACCGGAAGTGCCGCCGCTTGTCCCGGAAGGAGGTCGTCTGCTGCGCTACGTGGTACGCGCGACGCGAGTTATGCCGGCGTGCTGCTCTTCTTTGGATCGCGTTTCGTTAATTTCTTTTTTGTAAATACTTGCTCGTGGTTAGAAGAGTAAGCCAAGTAACAATAAGGGCTATGTAGGCGCAGATCAGGGTTTGTTTAATGCGCTTTTAATGAGACAGCGTATGCACGTAAAACTGCCTTTTTTCTGACGCGCGTCCGTTTTCTTTTTCTCAAGATTCGGAGTGGCTGTCCGGTCTTGTACAAGGCGTGGAATCTAGCGACGCAGGCCGCTTATATATAAGCTTTTACGGCCGCTTGCACGTGTCTCTGCGGGTTTCTTAGTGTTTGTTGTATTTGTTTGGTTTGCTCTCAATCTTTTCCTTTTTTTTTCTCGTGGTAGAGAATTTCCGTCTCTTGAGGGTTACGGGGGGCGTTGCCAACAATGTTTTCAGCCCGGATTTGGTAATCCACCAAATCGAGTCCCCAGGAGACAGTGATTGGTCTGTGTATCGGGGGTTGGAGCCTAAGTAACCCATCAAAACCACGACACAAGGTCATAGGGTCGAATCCTCAACTTACGTTAACCTTTACTGCACCTAAATGAGAACTTCAGCAACAAAGTTTCCTATAACTCAGACCAAGCTGTTCCCTGTTTTATTATAACCAGTGTGTTTTATAATAAAAACCGTGTGAATAGAATTCACTCCACATAAGCTTGATATCGATTTAAAGTAACAGAGAACATAAAACTGAAGAAAAGGACCTGAAGGGCGAATGGCCTGTTTATTGGAGCTGATGTAGAAGACACGTACTGGTCTATTCGTGTGAATGTTTTACTGGTGCTTGAATAGGATAAGCTTTGTCAGCTGCTTGCGGATGTTTGATCCAGCTATCTTGGCCGTCGCCGTCTTCGGGGTGTGATGCATCCTTACCTTTATATAGGAGGTGATCACACACTTTACGAGTCGCACAAGTTGGTTTGAGTCAACCGCGGATTCGAACATGTGATCATGTAACTCGGGGTATAGCTTCTCAAGGTGACCGGAAAGCTCTGTCATAACTGAAACTGTCAATGAATCGGAAAGATTCCCCTTCTTTGGAAGGCTTGTGCCATGCAAGTTGTCTTCTCTGCGTATCACTTTCTCTGTGGTCTGGCAGATGTAAATTGTAGATGGCATCGCTTTTCAGACGCGTCCTTGAACCCGAGCGGTCAAAACACGCCTCGGTAAAGTGGCTGCTGCAAAGTCTGCTGCCTGGAGATGGCTTCCCTTTGTCCCTTTTGAGGTTAACAACCCACTGCTGGTACAAGTGGGGCTGGGATTGCGGAAACCTGCAAGACAAATACCGGACAGCTTTAACACGCCGTTCAACGCATCTCAAATGCTCTGTGCTCATGCTCCGTGCAAGTCAGTTACGGGAAATTAAGAATGATTTAAGGGCACTTACGCATGAAACGTCCTTCCAGAAGACTTTTCTGGCCTGCTTGTGCAATTAACAGCACAGCAGGCAGGCATTCTTTTGAGAGAAGTCCAGAAAACACGCACGCCGGCAGCAGTCAGGCGGGAGCAAGCACCGGCTTCCGGGACAAGGCCGCCGACTTCCGGTGGTTTCAAGCCGGCGCGCTCTAAGCGCCATCCAGCTCCCAAGTGGAGGTCAGTGGGTGGAAAAGCCAAAATGTGACTAATGTACAGAGACTTATCATCAGAAGGGATAACAAGGAGACACTAACGAAACACTTAATGCTCACGTTTGCTTCCAGTAAACTGCCGGAATCTAGTCAAACAGGGTACACGAAGACATCTCTCAGGCCGTACATACCAAACCCACGTCGTTGCTTCCAATGCCAGAGGTATGACCTTGGCTCTAAACGCTGTCCGTTTGCCCGACTTGTGCACATTGTGGAGTCCTGGGCCACGTGTATGAAAACTGCAAACAACCGCTACACTGTGCAAACTGTGAAGGAAACCAAGCCGCATATTCACGCTCCTGCAAATACTGGAAGAAAGAAAAAGAGATAATTAATTTGAAGGTGGAGGAGAACATTTCTTTTAAGGAAGTAAGGAGAAGGGTTTTGCCATTCTATGGCCAAACATACGCTGATGCGATGCGTCAGGAGGCACCGCCGCACCAGCCCTCAGCACTCCTTCGGCCCGCGCATACCAAGCCAGTGGTTGTGGCACCTGCCCCCAAGGTGGCTGTAGTCCAGACTACACTGCCTACTCCTGAACAGAGACCACAGACCCCAGGGTCCTCAGGTCTTCAGGCTTCACCTCGCCAGGCGAGGCCCGAAATTCGAACTACCAGCTCGCACGTGCGGGCCTCCAGTGCCTCTGAAGAGGCAATGGATTCATCGGCACTCTTGGAGCCGAAAGAGCGGCGCGGCTCCTTGGAGCGCCCAAGAAAACAAAAAAAGCAAATAATAGGGCCTGGTGACGGCCCTGTTACATGAACTCCAACTCCTCGCCTAAACAGCCACTCGCTTTTCCTACACGCAGCACTACTTCATGTTCCCCATGAACCCTCAAATTATACAATGGAACGTCAGGGGCCTTCTATAAAACCTTGACGACATCCAAGAACTTTCACACGAACGCTCACCAAAAGTGCTGTGTGTACAAGAAACACAGCTCAATTCGAAATACAACAACTTTCTTCGTAAATACGTTATTTTCCGAAAGGACCGTGATGATGCCATGACATCATTTGGTGATGTCATTATAGTGAATGTAGGGATTGCATGCACACATTTACAACTCAAATATTTCTTAAGGCAGTGGCTGTTCGAGGTGTTCTTTTCAATAAACTGATCACAGTTTCCGCTGTTTTTATTCCTCTTAGCTATCAGCTGCCAAAACGTTATTTACACTCTTTAAATGATGAACTTCCCTGAGCCTTATGTTTTCCTTGAAGAATTTATAGCGCATAGCAGGCTATGGGGTGACTCTCATTGCGGCGCGCGAGGTCGACTGATTGAGCAGTTCCTTTTCTCGTCGAGCGCCTGTCTTCTGAATCGAAAAGAACCAACGCAATATAATCTTCCTAATATTACCTACTCCTCCATAGACATGAGCATGGTATCGCCGTCTCTTGCGCCTCTGCTCCAGTGGAAAGTCATCAGTAATCCGTACGGATGTGACCACTTCTCCGCAGGTTTGAGCACAACTGCAACTGAGTTTCCACCACGTGTTCTCAATGGCTCATAAACAGAGCCGACTGGAAACAGTTCTATACATTCGATCGTTTAGGTTAGAGTGACATATGTACTTTGAGCATCGATGTTGCTGTCAACTACTTCGCAGCGTTTTTGATTGGTGCTGCAACAAAATGCATCCCACAAGCAAATGGACACCCTGGAAAGGGCCTCCTGTGCCATGGTGGAACTCTGAATGCCCGTAACGCGCGCAAACAGCAAAACAGAGAATTGAGGTTACTTTGTAACTCACCGACAGGCGAAAATCTCGACAGGTTTAAGAAAATAGTCTCGAGGCAAGAGAACACGTCGGCAGGCCAGAAGAGAACGCTGGCTAAAGATTTTGTCAGTGATAAATTCATACACACAGGAGGCTAAAGTCTGGAACATGGTTGGTAGGGTAGCAGGAAGACAAGCACACACGCTCCTATTCGTAAACACACAAAGTGACACCTTGAAAGATCAGGCGAACATCCTCGGTGAACACTTCCAACGGGTGTCCAGCTCGTCCCACTATACTGACGCTTTCCAAAAATACAGAACGAGAATATAAAAGCAAAAACTCGAGCACAAATGTACCAGATACGAGGCGTACAACCAAGCTTTTCTGCTTAGCTGAGATCCAAACATCTCTAAACTCCTACAGTAATTCTATTCCAGGTTCTGACCGTGTGGTTTACGATATGTTAAAAATTCTACCAATTGAAACACAAAATAATCCTTACTTTGTTTGTACAATACTATCTTGTTTTCTGGCACTATTCCTACTTCTTTGAAGAGGAGCATATTATTCCTATTTTAAAAAAAAAACAAGGACCCTTCTTCAGTTTCGGGTTACAAACCTATTGCACTTACAAGCCACTTGTGCAAAGTCTTCGAAAAAACAATGATAAACTGCCGTCTTGTACATTTCCTTAAAGCAAACAATTTACTCGACTCATTTGAGTTCGGGTTTCAAGAGGGTGGATCCACCACAGACCACCTTGTTCGTATCAAGGCACAGATCAGAGACGCTTTCGTTCATAAACACTATTTTCTCTCTGTGTTCCCCGATATTGAAAAGGCTTACGATACAACATGATACTTTGGAGTACTAAGAGAGCTGTCCCACCTTGACGTGCGCGGAAGAATGTTTACCATGATAAAGTTACCTGTCAAACCTGACTTTCCGTGTCCGAGTGGGCGGCGTTCTTTCCCAAACATTTGTCCAAGAAACAGGCGTGCTGCAACGTGGTGTACTTAGCTGTACACTTTTTCTCTTCAAAATGAATTCTTTGCGCTTGTCCATCCTACGCAGTATGTTTTATTGTCCATATGTCAATGACATCGAGCTTGGCTTTAGATCTTGCAATCTGGCCATGTGGGAGCGCCAGGTTCACCTTGGTTTGAACAAAGTCTCAAATAGGGTTGACGACAAAGGTGTTCCGTCTGAATGCAAAGAAAAGCACGTGTCTTTTTCTCCAGGAAGAGAGGCATTCATCCCGAACCCGATTGTCAACTGCATGGTCAACGTCTTTCCGTTTATACCGAATACAAATTCTTAGGCCTAGTCTTTAACACCAAGATAACTTTTATACCACACATCAAATATTTAAGAAACAAGTGCATAAAAGTCATGAACGCTCTAAAAGTGTTGTATCGAACTACTTGAGGAAGCGACAAGAAGTGTTTAATGAATTTGCATGAAAGCCTCGTACGTACTCGCATAGACTATGGGGCATTAGCATATCAGTCTGCGACACCTACTGCCCTTGAAATGCTTGACCCTGTTCATCACCTAGGCATCCGTCTTTCCACGGGTGCTTTTTGCGATAGCCCCGTGGAAAGCTTGTGCGTGGAATCGAACGAATGGTCGCTCCACCTACAGAGATGTTACATGTCTTTTAAATATTATCTTAATGTAAATGCTGACAATTATCACCCATCACAATCCACAATTATTGGCATGTCAAGCCCTGCTGTGTGTGAGAAACGGCCTTTTATGAGACAACCCTACTCACTCCGTGTGAGGTGCCAAGCGAAGGAAACCGGTGTGCCACTTGAACACCGTTTGATGGCTCCCATAGTATGCCTGCCACCGTGGCAGTGACAGGCGATAGATTGAGACGTGTGTTTTTAGAGGTTACAAAACATGCACCGATTGCACATATCAAGACATACTTCTTAGAACTACAACAGAATTACCCATATCCTGAGTTTTTCACGGATGCTTCAAAGTCCGTCACTTCTGTGTCGTACGCAGCCGTCGGTCCATCCTATTCGGAAACCAGCCTTCTGCTCTCTGATTCAAGCATTTTCACCGGCGAAGCTTATGCGGTACTCGGGGCCGTCAAACACATGAAGCGAATAACGCTACAGAATGCAAAAGTATATACAGATTCCCTCAGCGTAGTAAAAGCTCTGAAAACTCGTAAAAAGCACAAGACTCTGTCTTTGTCTCGCTTTGTCTCGCTTTATTTGCTTTCATGCACAGTCTACTCATTAATGCAGCATGTCATAACCTGTTGGGTGCCAGGACACCGTGAAGTACAAAGCAATGTTCTGGTGGACCAGCTAGCTGGATCCGCCAACAAAACCTCTATCAACCCTTCGATACCGAATCCTGCACTCGACTTGAAAGTTTTTCTAAAACGAAAGCTCAGAGGTTCTTGGTAGAGCACGTGGGACACACAAACATGTAATAAATTGCATGTCTTCAAGCCGCGACTCGGTCATTGGCCGCCAGTATCAAAATCACGCCACACAGAAATAATCCTTTCAGGGTAAAAATAGGACATACACACGCATCACATTCATTTATTTTATCTGGGGGGGGGGGCGGGATCCATCTTTGCGTGACAAATTCGGAGGAGCACTCACCGTACTTCACATTCTAATACAGTGTAAAAAATTAGACACGCTGAGAAGACAACACTTTCTGTTACCCTACCGACAACAGATACCATTACATCCTGCAATGTCGGTAGAGAAACACTTTTTACTCATAAATTGTTGTTAGTTTTTAAAAAGAAATTTCTACTTTTAATATCACATACCCAAGCATTCCGTAGCACTACCTCTCCAGAAATGTCTCCGCTGCGGTGGCTACGTTCAACAAAGCACTTGCCTCACGGCCCTTGGACGCAAGGGTGTGAATGAGTGAGGCAATTGCGCCAATGCCATACATGTTCACCATGGTTTTTAGTATCACAAACTTTCGTCATTCTTTAATACCACACAATTTTCATGGCATGCTTATGATTTTATTACTTCGATGTTTTTACCCGCCTTAGGGCGAGAAATTTTAAGGCCCTTGTAAAGCCGCTAATCACAATCATTAATCACATCTTTTGCCCTGTAAATTGGCGCTCTAAAGCACCAAACATCATCTTCTGCCTCTCTATATATATATATATATATATATGTGCGTGTGTGTGTGTCTCTTCGTCCTGCTCTACTACTCCACCGCACTGTTTTTGAGTGGTTCGTCATATATATATATATATATATATATATATATATATATATATATATATATATATATATATATATATATATATATATATATATATATTGAATGAACTTGCAGATAGCACATTTGAAAAGGAAATTGTATTTACTAACGTTTCGACCGTGGCACGGCCTTCGTCAGAGTAAGTAGGTATGATACAAAATGGCTGCATTGTATCATACCTACTTACTCTGACGAAGGCCGTGCCACGGCCGAAACGTTAGTAAATACAATTTCCTTTTCAAATGTGCTATCTGCAAGTTCATTCAATATAGAAAATACCTGGACCTATAGTGCCTTCCCTTCAATTTCACTGTCTCTCTCTCTATATATATATATATATATATACACATACATATATATATATATATATATATATATATATATATATATATATATATATATATATATATATATATATATATATATATATATATGACGAACCGAACCACACGAAAACAGTGTGGTGGAGTAGTAGAGCATAAACGCAGCGAGACAAGCTGTGCTACTTCTCTGACTACCTTGAAGGTGAGGCTTTCCGATGGTTTTTCATCGAGGTTTTAGACACTGACGCGTCTTAGGAGAGCTTATCTGAAACCATGAAAGAACGCTTTACGAGCGGCAACACGGATCCTTTCCGCCAATTTATTCATTGTTGGTGTAGACCAGGCCAGAGGCTGAAGGAATGTTATGTTGAAAAGTATGTCTTGGACGCCTCTTAAACCTAAAGGACACGCACTTTATATCGTGGTTGTGGTGGTGGTAGTGGTTCGGTGAAGAATGGAAAAAGACGCTTATTTCTCCAGCCCTTGAGGGAGCACGGCGCTGTGTCTACCTTATATCAGGGCCATCGACGGCATTCCTGCACATATGGAAAGGGCGCTTACTTGGCTTACGTCGTCTACACCATTGGCATGGCTTACAGCTGCACTTCTTGTAGAGTCAACCATGCAGAGTGTGAAGTTGTAGCACCTTTCACCAGCTCCGAATACCCAGAATAATGTACCAAGCGACAGAAATCGTCAGCGTTTATGTAATACCTTGGTACGAACACACGTGTGCGAGTGAAAACACTGCGCGATAGATGGCTTACCCCAACCGATGCACTGGCATAATAAATTCCCACGACGCACAAGCATTTACGCGCTCTCCACCGACCAGGCAAACGAGGAGGGTGACCCCGAGTTCCTGTAATTCAGTTTGATGCCCTCATAATGGATACCCTGCCAGCGCTAATCTTGATACCGAAGCTACGATTATCTGTATCAACGAAGCAGTGCTGAAGGCACTTCACCTGCAAATTATGAGGATTTCATGGATCTGAGTAGAAGTCACATCATCTACCAAATCTCTGCGTCGCGTTATTCTAAAGGTACAGATAGAAAAAGTGACAACAGAAATTTAAGCTTATGTTCTACAATGCATGAAGAGCAACTTACTTCTTGGCTTGGATAGTGCCTACTTCTTTAACTGGGCGCTGGACCTTGACACCATGACTGTATGCCAACAGAATGACATCCTTCATTCTCGTACACAAAACGATACCACAGCTAACATGGGTGTATCTTTGCAGGGTGTTGAAGTTTGCGATGTACTACATCTAAATAAAACTCAACAGTTGGCATTGAAGCAGCTATCCACAAGTACGACAAAATTTTTTCCAAATCACAGACAGACATTGGATGCATCAATGGCGAAATGCATCGTATTCATTTCCCCAACAATGTTTCCATTCGTAGAGCTCCCTATCGATGCTCGGAAAACAACAGCGTTGAAATGGACACACAGATCAACGACCTTCTCAAGCAAGGTGTCATACGAATATCTACCTCCCCATATGCTGCGCCGGCTTTCTGGCAGGTAAAAAGGGAAAACTCGCACGTGCTTCTGCATCCGCTACCGTAAGCTAAACGATGTGCAGGTGCTTGATTATCAGCTCATTCCTCGCATCGACGATGTTCTCGATTCTCTGGGGAAATTAAGGCACTTCTCGACGTTAGACATAACATCTGGTTACTGGCACGTGAATATTCACCTAATGATGTTCCGAAAACGGCGTTTCTTGCACATACTGGTCACCACGAGTGGCTCGTCATGCCTTTAGGTCTTCGGCATGCTCCGGCCCCCTTCGAACAGGCTGTCTAAATTATATTGGCAAAACACCGTTCGTAGAACATCACGAATCCCTTCGTTCGATGACACTGTTGTCTACTGTGACACGTTTCCAGACCATCTGAAGCATCTAGAGGGCGTTTTAAAAGCTTTGAAAAGGGAAGGTGTCAAGCCTAATAATAAAAAAATGTCAATTCATTGAGCCTCCATTGAGTACCCGGGACACAACGTTTCGCATGGCACCGCCACTCTAAAACAAACAACGGGGACGCAATCCTATGGTTTTCGACACCATCACACCCTAAAGAGTTGCAGCGTTTTTTCGGCACTGTCAATGTTTGCCGTCGACACAGCGACCACTTCAGTCAAATTTCTCACCCATTGACACGCCGGCTCAGCAAAGACGCAACCTGGAACTGGGTTTCGGAGTGTGAGCTGGTTTTCACCCAGTTCAAAAAATGCGTGACGGAAGAGCCCGTCTTTTACAATTACGATGCTGCTAAGCCTTGTGTGCTATGCTTTGTTGTATCCAACAGAGCTATTGGCGTCGTCATGAAGCAGGCTTATGATGAAGGTAAAGAACACCCAATTTCATTTCATTTACGGAATTTACTAAAACACAAAATAAATTACGCCATCGCAGAACTCGAATGCTTAGCAATTATTGACGCCCTTGATAAATGGCACTGCTGTCTGCACGGTAAACCTTTCACTGTGATCACGGACTACGCAGTGTTGCAATGGCTTACAAGCATCAAGAATCCCCGAGGCCGACTCTTTGGGGGGTACTTGAAACTTTCTATGTACGACGTTCACATCAAACACCAAAAGGGCGGTGTCAACATTGAAGCTGATGCACTATCTCGAACCACGGCCGCTGGATCAAAGCACACAGGGTGCGGCCTGCTGCGTGCGCCCGAAAGAGCGGGAGAGGCCGAGTTCATTCGCCTGCCGCCACGGCGCCACCGGTCAAGGACAACGAAAAGCGGCGGAGTAGCGGTGCGCGCGCGAATTCCAGGGATGTTTTAACTCGCGACTCTTCGTGCTGCAAGCGGACACTTTGAATTTGATATCCTGTCAGTGCTTTGTTCCACCCTACTACGGGACCCATTCCCTTGTGACAAATGGTTTATCGCTACTAAGGGAGACGGAGTGGCCTCGACTAAGTCATCCCGCCCCTGCAACAGTCAGCTTTAAATTCATGCTTATGACAAGTTTGCCCCGTCCTCAGGCCACAGGATTAATACACGTATTTCATATTGTTTTACAAAAGGTCTTGAAAGAACTTTCAGACCCCTTTTACGACATTTACCTATAGCACAACGTTTTAGCTTCTCGTTAAAACCACTTTTGAATAAAGGCCATGATTTTATGTTTACCTTTGTACGTTGGCGCGACGGTAGATTACACAACCTTCAATTCATTCCAGAGTATTTCAGGAGCTATAATAACTCTAAATTAGCATCCTTCTGCATATTTCCCGTTCGAAGACTGTTGAATGTGAAATTGTCTTCCTTACTGTGCATGTGGAAACAATGAAAATGCCGGGTATTGTGCTTACTATGAAACGTGCGTTTATTAACTGGAGCTCTACAATCTCTAAAAGATCAGTATAATGTCACGGGGTCGTGACGTGGCCGAAGACAGGAGACTTCGTGTTAGGATTTAACTGTTTATTTGGGCGAACCTGTGCCCGGTAAACTGAAAGTCCAATTACAGCAGCAGTCTCGCACAGATAGCAGTCTCGGACTGATAGCGGCGAACGGAGCGTCGGGCTTCGATCAACAACTGACAAGCGGCGAAGCGCGTCGGCACTTATACTCTTGCCGTCGAATGTTCTAGCGTTATCGCTGGCGGTGGCGTAGCTTCCAGAACAATCTGTACCGTTCGCACAGTGGGCGTGATCTTATCGAAATGATCTACTACAGTCCGGAACCTTCTAGAAAACTGCAGGCGCGGTTTGCGCTGAGAATCGTGCGGTGTTTTCGGACAATAACAAAACTTGGGAAATGGAACGTGGCATTGCCCCCCTCTGAAAAAAAGGCATCGTCCCGATGCTTTAACTAAAGATGAAAGTACAATAATAATGCAAGAAAGTACAATGAATAAATTACGATACAACAATAACACAAAAAAAATTGCCCGCAGCTTCCCTCGGGGGAACACTGAGGAGGATGCGGAGCATATAATTGGTTAACGGGGTGTTAAAGTACGACTTACTTGGGTCGATGGATAAATTGGTTAACGTGGTTGTGAAATGGGGTGTTAAATTGCGACTTACTTGGGTCGATGGCTAAATTGGTTAACGTGGTTGTAGGAGGGGGTGTTAAATGAGTGAACACGTACACACGTATGCGAAAGGACGGCGCTGGTCGAAGGGACGTCGATCATTGTGTTTGTGGATTCGTTGGAATTCATTTCACCGCGACCTTGGACGTCGACGCGCCGTACAAACCAACCGACGAGCGGCAACTGAGCGAGCGAGCGCCGACCTTGAGTATATATACAACGCGACGGCGCATGCACTGTCAGCTGTTGAAGGTTCTCGAAGGAGAAGCGCGCGCGCGGCACAGATGGCGACGGCGCGACGGCGCATGCGCTGTCAGCTGTCGAATGTTCTCGAAGGAGAAGCGCGCGCGGCACAGATGGTGGGCGACGGCGCGACGGCGCGACGGCGCATGCGCGCGCGTCAGCTGTCGAATGTTCGAGAAGCGGTGCGGACGGCGCGGACGGCGCACTACAAGGCGCGAGTATAAGATGCTTCCGCATCTAAAAAAACACTAGTTCAGTTTGTTAACGCGCATGAAACGGCTTGAGGCGCGCGACATGGACGACTTCAGGTCGCGATCGGCGTCGTTGAGAGTTCGTGATGCCGTCGGGGACAACCTCGTAATCAAGTGGGCCGAGCCGTCGAACCACCTTGTACGGTCCGAAGTACCGTCGCAGAAGCTTTTCACTTAGTCCACGTCGGCGTATCGGCGTCCACACCCAAACACGTTCACCGGGCTGGTATTCCACGAAGCGTCGTCGAAGGTTGTAACGGTGGCTGTCGGTCGTCTGTTGATTCTTGATACGGAGACGCGCAAGTTGTCGGGCTTCTTCGGCGCGTTGAAGGTACTCGCTCACATCGAGGTTTTCTTCGTCGGTGACGTTGGGTAACATGGCATCGAGCGTCGTTGCCGGGCTCCTTCCGTAGACCGATTTGTATGGCGATATCTGCGTCGTCTCCTGCACCGCCGTGTTGTATGCGAAGGTCACATACGGAAGAATGGCGTCCCACGTCTTGTGTTCGACATCGACGTACATTGACAGCATGTCGGCGATCGTCTTGTTGAGCCGCTCGGTGAGGCCGTTGGTCTGTGGGTGGTACGCTGTCGTCCGGCGGTGGTTTGTTTGGCTGTATGCCAAGATTGCTTGAGTTAAGTCGGCAGTGAATGCCGTTCCTCTGTCGGTGATAAGGACCTCTGGGGCGCCATGACGTAGGACAATATTTTCGACGAAGAATTTGGCTACTTCAGATGCACTGCCTTTTGGCAGGGCTTTTGTCTCGGCGTAGCGGGTGAGGTAGTCGGTAGCTACCACGATCCACTTGTTTCCGAAAGCCGACGTCGGGAACGGCCCCAGTAGGTCCATACCAATCTGCTGGAAAGGTCGGCAAGGTGGATCAATTGGCTGCAGAAGTCCCGCTGGCCTTGTCGGCGGTGTCTTGCGTCGCTGACAGTCCCGGCATGTTCTCACATAACGAGTGACGTCGGTGGTAAGACGTGGCCAGTAGTACCTTTCTTGTATCCTCGCGAGCATGCGAGAAACACCGAGGTGCCCTGCCGTCGGATCGTCGTGAAGGGCCTGCAGGAGTTCTGGTCGCAGAGCTGAAGGCACCACAAGAAGGTACTTAACTCGAAGCGGTGAAAAGTTTTTCTTTTTTAGAAGACCGTTTCGTAGAAAGAACGACGCAAGTGCGCGCTTGAATATCTTCGGGACTTCGGCGGTCCTGCCTTCGAGGTATTCTATTAGGGCCTTAAGTTCCGGGTCGGCCCTCTGTCGTTCAGCGAAGTCATCGGTAGTTATCGTTCCTAAGAAGTAGTCGTCATCCGGGTCGTCGGGTAGCGGTTGGTCGACAGGCGCACGAGAGAGACAGTCGGCGTCGGAGTGTTTTTTGCCGGACTTGTAAATGACAGTAATGTCATATTCTTGAAGTCTCAGGCTCCATCGTGCGAGGCGACCTGAGGGGTCCTTTAAGGTGGCTAGCCAACACAATGCGTGGTGGTCGCTCACAACTTTGAAGGGCCTGCCGTAGAGGTAGGGGCGAAATTTCGACGTAGCCCAGATGATGGCGAGGCACTCCTTTTCTGTTGTGGAATAATTTGCTTCTGCTTTGGATAGCGATCGGCTGGCGTAACTAATAACCCTTTCAAGTCCGTCAGCCCTCTGCACAAGAACGGCGCCAAGACCTACGCTGCTTGCGTCAGTATGTATTTCTGTCTCGGCGAATTCGTAGAAATGGGCAAGTAACGGAGGCGTCTGGAGGCGATGTTTAAGCTCTTGGAAAGCGTGTTCCTGCGGCGTTTCCCACTTAAACTCCACGTCGGCCTTGGTAAGGTTAGTGAGAGGATCGGCGATGCGGGCGAAGGTTTTCACGAACCGCCTATAATAGGCACACAGGCCCAGAAATCGGCGCACGGCTTTCTTGTCAGTGGGCGGCGGGAAGTCGGCAATGGCGGCTGTTATGCGTGGATCGGGACGAACTCCAGACTTGCTGATAACGTGCCCCAGAAACAAGAGCTCCTCATACGCAAATCTGCACTTTTCTGGCTTCAGTGTGAGTCCGGAAGTCTTGATGGCTTGAAGTACAGCTTCAAGGCGCCGAAGATGTTCGTCGAAACACGAGGAAAACACGACGACGTCGTCCAAGTACACAAGGCAAGTCTGCCACTTCAATCCTGCCAGTACTGTATCCATAACGCGTTGAAACGTTGCAGGCGCTGAGCAAAGGCCGAAGGGCATCACCTTAAACTCGAAGAGGCCGTCCGGTGTTATGAACGCCGTCTTCTCTCGGTCTCTTTCGTCGACTTCGATTTGCCAATAGGCAGTCTTAAGGTCCATTGACGAAAAGTACTTGGCGTTATGGAGCCGATCAAGTGCGTCGTCTATTCGTGGGAGGGGATACACGTCCTTTCTTGTGATTTTGTTCAGGCGGCGATAATCGACGCAGAAACGTAGGGTCCCATCCTTTTTCTTCACTAACACCACGGGGGATGCCCACGGACTCTTGGACGGCTGGATAATGTCATCCCGCAGCATTTCATCAACTTGTCTCTTCATGGCCTCACGTTCTCGCGTCGAAACCCTGTACGGACTTTGACGGAGTGGTCTGGCATTTTCTTCGGTTATGATGCGGTGTTTCGTGATTGGGGTATGCCGAATTTTTGATGACGACGAAAAGCAATCTTCGTATTGCAGGAGCAGGGCCTTGAGCTGTTCTTGCTTATCGTTCGGAAGTCTGGGATTGACGTCGAAAGCTATGGGAGGGGCTTGGTTCCTCTGAGCAGGTTCCGCAGAATCAGCGAGGGCGAAAGCACTGGTGGCTTCGACAATTTCTTCGATGTATGCGACCATTGTTCCTTTGTTCACATGTTTGTACTCATTGCTGAAATTCGTGAGAAAAACCGTTGCTTTGCCTCCCCGCAGCTCTGCAATTCCTCTTGCGACGCAAATATTTCGGGTGACCAACAGATGCTGACTGCCTTCAACGACGCCTTCCAAGTCAGGTGATTTAGGAGCGCCGACTGAAATAATGACGCTTGAGCGAGGCGGAATGGTGACTTGTTCTTCCACCACATTCAAGGCATGGTGTCCTGACGGCGTGCGCGGTGGTAGTGCTTCTTCTGAGGATAACGTTATCGACTTTGTTTTTAGGTTGATGACAGCACCATGGAGGCATAAGAAGTCCATGCCAAGGATGACATCTCTCGAGCAACGCTGTAGGACTACGAAGTCTGTAGGATAAATACGGCCGTTAATGGTGACTCTCGCTGTGCAGATTCCTGCAGGCGTTACGAGATGACCTCCGGCTGTGCGGATTTCAGGGCCTTTCCAAGCTGTCCTAACTTTTTTTAACTTCGCGGCAAACGACCCACTGATGACAGAATAGTCGGCTCCAGTATCGACGAGAGCAGTCACACTGTGGCCGTCGATAAGAACGTCGAGGTCGCTAGTTCGCCGTCTCGCATTACAGTTAGGGCGTGGCGTCGGGTCACGGCTGCGTCGGCTTGTTCCGCTGCTTCCATGCTGCGTCGTCAGGCCACTTTCGGTAAATGAGCTTTCGCCGTCAGGGTTTTGCCTGGCTGGCGTTGTGTTCGGAAAGCTCCGTCGCGGCGTCGTCGTCGTCGGAGGATCTTCGGTAGTTCGTCTCACAGCAACCGCACCTCCACCGGTTGCTGCCCTTAGTTTCCCGGATACGGGCTAGGAGACCGGCCCCGCGTTGGGCCAGAGTACTGCCGGTGGTGCGGTGACGTGCGGCGGCTGGGCGACGGCGAACGCGAAGGGCTTCGTGGTGTCCACCGAGTTCCTGTCAGGTAGTCGGCGATGTCACGTGGTCGTTCTCCTGGCTGTGGACGCGGTGCATTGACGGCGAAGCCACGCAGTCCCATCTGTCGGTACTGGCAACGGCGGTATGTGTGTCCGGCCTCGCCGCAGTGGTAGCAGAGCGGGCGATGGTCAGGGGTGCGCCAGACATCAGTTTTCCTCGGTGCACTGCGCTGGGCCGCTGGCGAACGGTATGACGTCGGTGGGGGGGGTGGGGGCGGTGGCGTCTGTCGACGGAATTGCGATGGGACGGCGTTTTGGCGTGGACGGGGAGGAGCGTTATGGCGCAGTGCAGCGGCGTAGCTCATAGCTTCCGGCTTGGGCAGCGGTGCGTGGGGAATTTGAAGCGATTGCCGAATTTCTTCTCGCACAATGTCGGCAATTGAATCCACTTGAGGCTGGGCCGAAGGCAACAGCTTGCGCAGCTCT